>NW_017731786.1:1161913-1172356 GCF_001890085.2 Hipposideros armiger
CGACTCTTGGCAGCCCAGCTCCAGGTCGAGCTGTGTTCACCATCTTAGCTGTAGAGGGCGCAGCGTCACTGGCCCTCATGTGGGATCTGAACTGGGGCCCTGCTGCTCAGAGCTGGCGTCCCAAGCCAACTCGTAACCAACACGCCATGCGGCCGGTGCTTCACCTCTTTATTTCTGATAATGCTAACATAACCCACCCAGCTATCCAGGCTCAAAATGTCATTTTTAATAACCTCATGTATCCCATACGAGTTCCCTCCTTTCGAATCCCATAGCCCATACTCTGCTTTAGTTCAGGCTCTCACTTGCTACTGTAGGTTTGCTCCCTTCAAATTCTCTTTCCATCCATCTTCCCCACTGACGTCAGAATAATTTTTCTCCATTACCACTCTGATCATGGCACTTTTATGATCAGAAGTAGCTCCTTCCAACAGCTCCTCACTGTATGCCCTGCATAGACCCAAGACTATATCCCTGTTTTGGGATTTGTCTGATGGTTTTCAGACTGCGCTTTTATGTTTTTGGGAAGAAGACCACAGCGGCAACTTAGGTTTTAATAGTTTAAACTCTCTTGCTTTGCACATAAAGGACAAGCTCTCTGTAATGAGTCCATCCCTCCTAACTCCATCCACTATTCTATAATATTCAGAGCAGATAGCTCCAATTTCTATCTTCTGGAATGTTCATGCGGCTGTGCCGTCCGCCATTTCCACCTTTCCTGGAGAGCATGCTTCCACTTGTTCTACTTAACAGCATCCTAGATGCCTTCAAAGAAGTCTTTCCTGATAACCCCAGCCCACAATAGCCTGGTCGTAGGAAGCTGATAACTGTCTGAGTAACCACCATGTGCTGTCTTGGGTTAGAAGCATTAGGTCAGTTCTTTTATCTCCTCAACTGGATCGAAAACATGAGAAAGGCAAGGAGCTTTGGCTTTGAAAGATTGCAATGCTAGTGAAGTGCTTTGAATATAGTATAGGCGGACCAAATATCTGTTGAGTGAATGACTATATTTTAATTTCCTAACTTAAATTTTTAAAATGTTTATTAATATTCCAAGCAACATGCTGCCACTTACGGCGTGAACTGTTTGCTTTTTGAATGCTGCCTGGAAAAGAGATTAATTGATCTGGGTGAAATCAACCTGCCTCAAAAGGAGGCGAGGCTTCACACACAGGACAGAAGACTAGTATAAAGCCATAAATAAAAAATTCTGGAAAAGAAATGCTGACTCCTGGAACAGATATGGCAGCTTACAGCCAAGTTCAAGCCCAGTTCAAATCCTAGGTGTCTGTCAGGAACAATGTTATTTTCACCATGACAACTGCAGAAACCCACGTTGGATTCTCTCCCAAGTTGGAGCAAGCTCCTGTTTCCATGGGGGCAGCAAATTGAGTTATGCTGCAGAATTCAACTGGCAGGATGAGAAGAGTTGGTTTTCCTATGTGGCAACTAATTTTAGGGAAAGACAGACACTTAAAACTCAGTACAGGCGGTCTGGTTTCCAGTACTCACAGACAACAGAGGCGGTGTGGCCTGAGGTAAATTCATAGCTGATGATGCAAATAAATAAAAATTAATAGAATATATAATGCATGACTTCATTGAAAGCAACTTTTTTAGAAATTAACATTAAATCATATTAGGTTTTACCTAGTGCCCTAGCTCCGTCCATCCAGGATACCATGAGAAACTTGTCCATTTGATTGTAGGCCCCCATTTGACTGTGACCATTTCTCAGACATTCCTTGTTTTTGGTGACTTTAACAGCTTTGAGGATTAATTGTCCAATATTCTGTAGAATATCCCGCTTTTGGGATTTGACTGATTTTTTTTTTAGACTGGGGCTGTATGTTTTGGGGAAGAAGACCACAGAAGTAAAAATGCCATTTTTGTTCTATCCTATCAAGGCAACTGGCCTTGGTCAACTGGCTGAGGTAGTATTTGTCAGGCTTCTCCACCATCAAGTTCCTCTATTTTACCTCTTTGCATACTGTACTCTTTAAAGGAAAATTATTGCGAGCATTCCACACTAAAAGAGTGTTCTATCTCCTGGAAGGTGAAGTGTATATAAGAATATTTGGAATTCTTCTGCACTGAGATTCCCCACTATTTAATTAACTAATTAATTAATTTATTTATTTATTTATTCATTCATTCATTCAATCATTTTAATATCAACAGAGACATGTATATTTATTTTATATTTTGGGTTATAATCCAATAGGAGTATTGTGTAGATTCTGTGGAATTTTCTACCAGGACAACCTTGTCATTGGTGAATAAGGACCTTTATTTTTCTTCCCAATCTATACAACTTTTATTTATTTTTCTTCTCTTATTGCACCTACTAGGATTTCAATAGCACTTTTGAAGAGCACTGGTGAGTGAGGGCATCCTTGGGATACAAGGAATTTTCTTCCTGGGATAAGTTTTTGGCCAAGATTTTTCTCTTGGAGAGCAGGATGTTGCTATCTAGAAGTCTCTGAGTAAAGTGAACAATGATTACTCTTCCCTTTTCGCTGTCAATACAAGAAAGGAATCTTCCTTGAAACTTCACGGTAAGAACTGGTTGGGGCTCCAGGAGATAAAGCCCATGAAAGTGTGAGAGAACAGTTACAAGAGTGGTCTTCAGGAGCTTCTCACTCTCATGCTTGTCCACGCTCAGCCTTCTGCAATTCATCGAATTTACTATTTAGGTGTTTCTGTTGGGGTTCCCCAACACAACCCTCAGGATCAATAATTTAGTAGAAAGACTCACAGAACTCTGCATATTATCCTACAGCTATGATTTATTACAGTCAAGTGACAGAAAGTGAAATTATCAAAGGGGAAAGATGTGTGGGTCAAGTCTGGAGGACACCATGACAAGCTTCCCCGAGCCCTCACCCAGAACAGGCACACAGGATGCTCTTCCCTTCTACAGCAATGAGTTGTGACGATGCATATTAAATGTCGACTATCAGGGAATCTCATTAGAGATCGGTGCCTGAGGTTTTATGGGGGTTCCCTTGCCTAGCAGATACCAAAATTCTCATCTCCCAACAGGAAAACAGGTATCAGCATAAATCGTGTGGTCTATACAAAGAGTCTAAGCACAGAGAGTGCTGTCATCTGTTCCAGGAATGGCGAGAACCCTCTAAAAATTCAAGTTCATGGGCACCAGCCAAGGGTCAACCTTGCAAGCAAGCCTTTCTCAGGATAGCCGTCTCAGGCCTGCTATGTTAACTTCCCTGCCCGTATATGATTCCAGGGCCTTCTGCTCCAAGCAAGCACATCTCGGCTCCATCTCTCTGGATGTGCCCATCTCTCTATATTTCAGGGTAGTGGTTTATCTTGCAACCTCAGCTCCCTGAGAGGTCTAACAAAAGCCATTGCTTTCCAGTTTTGGAAGAATGGGAGTGATGACTTCTGAGCTCTTTCTATGGGAGACACAAAACCTGAGTTCCTGAGGAGCAATTTTTATATCACAGTCTTTCTTAGGAAAGTTCTTACATAAAACTAGTGTCTCAGTTAACTACAGGCAGGTCTTTCTCTTTTTTCTGGAGAAAAAACAAAAAGAAAAGCATAGAAAAGAATGCCCAGAGTGTGAGTGTGAGTGAATGTGTGAGTGTGAGAGTGTGTGTGTGTGTGTGTGTGTGTGTGTGTGTGTGTGTGGACAATTAGCAACACCCATCAATTCGCAGCAAACTTTAACAATAATTCTCACTTTCTACATATTCAAATACTGTATGTGAGGGGATTTCTATAGAAAAGTATTGCTTGAACCCCATCTAAAACCAATTAAACAAGAAAAATTTGTGGTGGAACTCAGGCACTTAAAAAGTATTTTTTTCTCACGTTTTAAAAAACATGCAACCAGATTAAAACAACTCCATCTTAGACATGTTTCTTAAGATGTAATCTAGATTTTATTTTTACTGCTTCAAACGTACTCTTGTGACAATTCTGTATACCTTCCTACATTACTAAAGCATAACTTGTGGAATGAGGATGAAAGGCTAAATTTAAGAATCCATGTTTTTAAGAACCCTGGTATGTTATTATGTATATTCAAGTTTCAGAACCATGTATTGATCTGGTACTCTAAAGACAAAGGTAGCAAAAAAATGTGTGGGGGACCCATGCATTATCTCCTCCATAGAGCTCATAAGATTTTAACCAGTTTACTCATGTAAAGGCTTTCAGGGAACCAACGCATATTCTACAAAGGTGGAGCTATCCAAGAGTAATCATAATGCTGACAAAAACAAACAAGCAAAACAAATCAAAACCCACAAAGACTTAGGAAAGGCAAATCTTAACAAGGAAGAGAGAACATTTTCTCAAGAATGAAACCACTGGCCTAAGATTGATCTCCTCCTGGCTCAGGTGAGACTGGGACCTAGCAGGGCCTGTCAGTTCAGCGAGGCTGGAGGGGATGGCCTGGCAATGTCTTTCCCCAATGCCACCTGGCTTAGTGCACAAAGGCAAAGAGGAAGCGTGGGTCCCAACCAAGAGTGTTAATGTCCATCAGAGAAGAAAAGCAAGATCACCTGAGGTCACTGACCAGGAGAGCCAGAGGAAAGATGGAACCTGAGATGCATCACCAACCAGTAGAGG
This sequence comes from Hipposideros armiger, assembly GCF_001890085.2. Lineage (NCBI taxonomy): Eukaryota > Metazoa > Chordata > Mammalia > Chiroptera > Hipposideridae > Hipposideros > Hipposideros armiger. Next base: position 1,166,513 of record NW_017731786.1, read on the forward strand.
AAGCACAGGGAAACAAATTTCAACCATTATGAAATGGCCTGAATCAATTCCTTAGAGAGATCGTAAGTGCACAGCAGATGTACCTACAGCACGTGACGGAGGCAGATTAGGTACATCTATGAAGATGAATAAAGCATACTGTCCAACGTCACTTGCAGGAAATAATCTTACAGAAACATTTAAAGATCTGTGTACATACAGGTTACATATATAGGAATGTTAATTATAATTGGGGTAGTTTGCACTGTTGTCCCTCATCCTTCACCCCTCTCAGCTCCCATGCCTTTTCCCCATGTTCTCTTGCAGTTTCTCTTAACAAGAGGGGTGTCCTTTGAGCTCGGCTACGTTGTTTGCTTTGAATGACTGTTTACAGGCAGATGCACTCTCAAGGGGGTTCTGGAATGTGCTTGCGAGTGGGGCTTCCTCTGCTACTACTGTGGAACCTGAATGCCCCCGGTTAGGCTAGTGGTGCAAGGAGAGTGCGGCTCACAGGGAGAAGATGCTGAGCTGCCCATCTGCAAAGGAAACCAGTAGATTCCTGAACATAATGTTCACTATTTTATGCCACTGAGTTTTGTAGTGGTTTGTTACCCAGCGTTATTTTAACAATCGCTGACTGATACAATGGTGTAATTCACAATATAAAAAAGTCAGAGACACATTAGATGTTCAATAATAGGATTGTCTATAGGGTACATTCATGCAATGGATAGGCTGATACTAAAAATAATACAGAAGGACATTCACTGGCATGGAAAACGCTCATAATATACTCGCCAGGTGAATATATGGCTATATAATACTGTGCACAGTGTGCTTTTTAGTCTATGTGCAGATTTTTATATGTATGTGTCTACACATTTGCAAATAAAATTTAAATTCTTCACAAGACAGATTAAAAAGGTAAAGAGCAAAATAGTAAAAATGGTTATTTCAGAATGTTGAAATGATAGGCTTCTCCTACCCTCATACTTTCCAAATTTTAGAATTGTAAGAAAAAGGGGGAGATTTTAAATAACTAAATATTCCAGAAAGACAGCTGTGGGTTTCCCTTCAGTATTTCCATTTTTTAGTTGGCCCCTCTGCATGCTAATAGTGACTGTAAGCATCTGAGAGTGTCTGCACATCTCAGCACTTGTCAAATCTGAATGAACAAACATTCGAAAGAGAATGAATAGTTTATTGGTGTCAATAAGTATTTTCATCAGTATGGTGTGTCGTGTGTAATTTGTATCAACTCTTCTTCCTTGATGCTGGGTGGAACTTGGGGCAAAACAGACCTGGCGACACAATAAGCACTTAGCGTATTTGGCGAGTGTGTCAATGAGTGGTTGACAGGCTGAGTCAACGACGGAGTGAATGTCTGATGGGTCAGAGGTTATCAAGCAAAACAGTGTCTCCTGCCCCAATCCACGTGCCTGCAAGGGGAACAGGTGGGAGGCTGGCCCAGCTACACGTGGGAGTTGAATCCATGTTCCAAAGAAAAAGAGATGGCTCTACATATGCGATGTGTCATGTGGGAGTCACCACGATACTGTGCCTGTTCATAAGCAACTAGTTCATTCTAGAAATTTGTTAAGCCCTGTGTTTAAATAATAGGTTACCCTGGGTAAATGAACTGAATAATATATTGGTAAGATCCCCTACATCCTTGTGCAACCAAATAACAAGTGCCTTCAGAGGAGTGACTGCCTTCTTTACGCAGATGCCTGAGCATGAACGGTTTGGGGAAAAGGTTTAGGACTGGATGAGTATTACTTGTCATATATAAAAAACCTAGTAACCAGAGAACTAGAACAAAATCTTCTCATCTCCCCGAGATTTGTCCACAGTCTTACTAGGAGGGACCTGAGTTTGAGCCACATGGTCAGCTTGACTCAGGACCTCAAAACAATCACAATCATTTGGACGTCCCCTGGTAATCAAACTGTTGGCAAATGCTGACAAAAGAAGTCACTTCATTGCAGCAGGGATCTGTAGTAAACAGAGCATTGAGATGTTTCTGTATGTATTTCAATTGCAACCTATAGCTTAGCTCTTCCTTGTTGTGAGATTTGGGCAGGCTACTTATACTTACTGAAGCTACCTGTGTGCAGTGATGTGGAAAGTGTGGAATGAGATGAAGATAAAAGAGCTTAGTGGTACTCCCCAAGTGAAAGAATGCACTCGTCACTCTTGGAAAATCCATTATTGTAAGCTTCACTCTAAAAATGGGATTAACAGTGTCTAGCTACTGTACAAGTTAGCAAGGTTAGTCAGATAAAGTGCCTGGCATGTTAAATGACAAACTAGACCACATGGATTTAATTGATATTTTTAGAGCATTTCACCCCAGAGCAGTAGAATATAGACTCTTTTCAAGTGCACATGGAACATTTTCCAAGCCAGACCACATGTTAGACCACAAAAAAAGTCTCAATAAATTTAAGACGACTCAAATGATATCAAGTGTCTGAAAAATACATAAATACATGGAGACTAAATGACATGCTACTAAATAATGAATGGGTCAACAATGAGATCAAGGAAGAAATCAAAACATACCTTAAGAGAAATGAGAACACAATGACCCAAAATCTATGGGATGCAGCGAAAGCGGTCCTAAGAGGGAAATTCATAGCAATGCAGGCCTACCTCGAGAAACAAGAAAAATCTCAAATCAACAGTCTCTATACCTAAGGGAACTGGAAAAAGAATAGCAACCAAAGCCCAAAGTGAGTACAAGGAAGGGAAAAATAAAGCTCAGAGGGGAAATAAAATACAGACTAAAAAAATAATACTGAAGATCAATGAAACCAAGAGCTGTTTTTTTTTTTGAAAAGATAAACAAAATTGAGAAACCTTTAATCAGTCTCATCAGGAAAAAAAGACACAAGATCCAAATAAATAAAATCACAAAAGGGACAAGTGACAACTGACACTACAGAAATACCAAAAAAATTAAGAAAATACTATGAGCAACTATACACCAACAAATTAGACAATCTGAAAGGAATGGATACATTTCTAGAAGTATACAATTTTCCAAGGTTGAATCAAGAAGAAACAGAAAATCTGGACAGACTGGTTACTACCAACAAAATTTAAATAGTAATCGACAAGTTCCCAACAAACAAAACTCCTGGACCAGATGGCTTCACAGGTAAATTTTATCAAACATTCAAAAAAGAATTAACACCTATTCTTCTCAAACTATTCCAAAAAATCCAGAAGGACGGAAGGCTCCCAAGCTCATTTTATGAGGCCATCATTACCCTGATTCCAACACCAGACAAAGACATTACCAAAAAAGAAAACTTTAGGCCAATATCCCTAATGAACATTGATGCAAAAATTCTCAACAAAATATTAGCAAACCAAATCCAGCAATACATTTAAAAAATCATACACCACGATCAAGTGGGATTCATTCCTGGTATGCAAGGTTGGTTTAATATCTGCAAGTCAATTAATGCAATACACCACGTAAACAAAATGCAAAATAAAAATCACATGGTCATATCAACAGATGCAGAAAGAGCATTTGACAAAACCCAGCCATTTATGTTAAAAACTCTCAGCAAAGTGGGAATAGAGGAACATACCTCAACATAATAAAGGCCATACATGAGAAACCCACAGTTAATATCATACTCAATGGGGAAAAGCTAAAAGCATTTTCCTTAAGATCAGAAGCAAGACAAGAATGCCCACTTTAACCACTTATAGTCAACATAGTATTGGAAGTCCTAGCCACCCCAACCAGACAAGAACAAGAAATGAAAAGCATCCAAAAGGGAAAAGAAAAAGTAAAATTATCATTATTTGCAGATGACACGATACTGTATATAGAGAACCCCAAAAATTCCACCAAAAAACCTATTAGAACTGATCAATGAAATTAGTAAAGTAGCAGGATACAAAATGCATATTCAGAAATCAGTTGCATTTTTATACGCCAATAATGAATTATCAGAAAGAGGAATTAAGAAAACAGTCCCACTTACAAATGTACCCAAAAAAATAGGAATAAATTCAACCAAGGAAGTAAAAAGACCTGTACTTGGAAAATTATAAGGCATTGAAGAGAGAAATTAAAGAAGATACAAATAAATGGAAACATATCCATGATCATAGGTAGGAAAAATTAATATAATTATAGGAAGAAGTAATATAGTTTAAATAATTAAAAAGCAATATATAGATTCAACACAATCCCTATCAAAATACCAGTGGCATTTTTCACAGAACTAGAACAAATAAAATCCTAAAATTTATATGGAACCATAAAAGACCTCGAATAGTCACAGCAATCCTGAGAAAGAAGAACAAAGCTGGTATCACACTACTTGATATCAAACTGTACTACAAGCATATAGCAATCAGAACATCATGGTATTGGCATAAAAACAGACACATAAATCAATGGAACAGAATGGAGTGCCCAGAAATAAATCCATGCCTATATGGTCATTTTATCTATGACAAAGGAGGCAAGAACTTACATTGGGATAAAGACAGCCTATTTAATAAATGATGCTGGGAAAACTAGACAGATACATGCAAAAAATGAAACTGGACCACATTCTTACACCATGTACAAGAATAAACTCGAAATGGATTTAAGACTTAAATGTAAGACCCAAAACCATAAAACTCCTAGAAGAAAATATAGGAAGTAAACTCTCAGACATTACCCTCAGTAATATTTGTACTGATACACTTTCTCAGGCAAGGGAAACAAAACAATAAAAAAATTGGACATCAAACAAAAGTTTTTTTCATGGCAAAGGAAACCATCAGCAAAACAAAAAGACACCCTACTTAATGGGAGAAGATATTTGCCAATGATACATCTGATAAAGGGTTAGTTAATATACAAAATTTATTTTAAAAACTCATGCAACTCAACACCAAAAAAATCAAACAATGCTATTAAAAAATGGGCAGAGGACGTGAAGAGACATTTCTCTAAAGAAGACATACAGATGGCCAACAGACATACGAAAAGATGCTCAACGTCACTAATCACAGAGAAATGCAAATAAAAACCACAAAGAGATATCACTTCACACCTGTCAGAATGGATATCATCAATAAATCATCAAACAAGTGCTGGCGAGGATGTGGAGAAAAGGGAACCCTCGTGCACTGTTGATGGGATTGCAAATTGGTGAAGCCACTATGGAAAACAGGATGGAGGTTCCTCAAAAAATTAAACAGAGCTACCATATGACCCAACAATACCACTTCTGGGTATTTATCTGGAGAAACCCAAAACATTAATTCAAAAAAGTATATGCACCCCTATGTTCACTGCAGCACTATTTACAATAGCCAAGATATGGAAGCAACACAAGTGCCCATCAGTAGATGATCAGATAAAGAAACTGTGGTACATTTATACAATGGAGTATATTACTCAGTCATAAAAAAGAATGAAGTCTTACCATTTGCAACAACATGGATGGACCTAGAGAACATTATGTTAAGTGAAATAAGTCAGTCAGAGAAAGACCAATACCATATGATTTCACTTACATGTGGAATCTAAAGAACAGAATAAACAAGAAAAAACAACAACAACAACAAAAAACAGAAATAGACTCACAGATACAGAGAACTGATGGTTGCCAGATGGGAGGAGGCTGGGGGATGGATGAGAAGGTGAAGGGATTAGGAAGTACAAATTAGTAGTCACAAAACAGTCACAGGGATGTGAAACACAGTATGGGGAATATAACCAACAACGTTTTGACGACTATTAGGGTGTCAGGTGGGTACTAGACTTATGAGGGGGATCACTTCATAGATTATATAAATGCCTAACCACTACACTGTGCACCTGAAACTAATATAATACTG
>NW_017731786.1:1172477-1179236 GCF_001890085.2 Hipposideros armiger
AGGATATAAAGCACAGCATAGGGAATACAGTCAATAGGATTGTAATAACTATGTACGAGGTCAGAGGGGTAGTAGACTTGGGGGGGGGTTATTGCTGTGAGAGGTGTAAATGTCTAATCATTATGTTTTGTACACCTGAACTAATTTTAAAAAGGGGAAAAAAAGTGCCTGGCAAGGATGTCTTTTACATATTAAGCAGTAAATAAATATCAGTGTCCTCCATGCATTTTTTTTCTTTTAATCTTATCTTTCTCTGTCTCTGCCACCCTGTTTTCTCCTTATTTATTCCATCCATGTCCCAGGAATCACAGACTCAGAGCAGATATTTGGTAAGGAAAACTCCCCTGTCAGGTGACAGGTGGAGCCACAACTGGACCTTGAAGAATTGTTGCTACAGGCGGGTTGACTAGATACCGAGATGCTTAGATGAACCCACACATCATCTCATTTCACTACCATCCCTGAAGCCACAGCCCTGTAAGTAAAACAGCCATGAGCTACTTAACGATGGGGACACATTCTAAAAACGCGGCCTTAGGTGATGTCATCACTGTGAGAACATCATAGAGTGCAGACGCACACACCTAGATGGTACAGCCTACCACACACCTGGGCGAGGTGGTGTAGCTTGTCACTCCTGGGCTGCAAGCCTGTACAGCATGATACCAAACAACATGAGATTAAATCAAGCTCAAGAGAAAATGATGCAATCAAGAGCCTGAGTAAACACGAGATGTATGAGGCTGCTGTCGGTAACACTGCACACTGCTTTACAGCGAGCTTTCTTTTAAATGTAAGTAGAAAGAATACACTTGAAAAGAATGATAAACTGTATAGCATTATAAAAACATAAGGCAGTAACAGTTGTTTGTTATCATTATTATGTGCTGAACTGTACGTTAACTATATGCTACACTTTCAGACGACTGGCAATGCAGTATGTTTGTTTACGCCAGCATCTCCAAAAGCATGAGTAAAGCGTTGCCTTATGATGCTGTAAGGCCTACAACATCACTAGACAATAGGAATTTTTCAGCTCCGTTATAGTCTTAGGAGATGCCTGTCATATATGTGGCCTGTCATTGACTGAGATGCTGTGTTACCTCACATGACGGCCCAGAGGATCAAGAATTGGTCTAGATGGCGAGATTTTAGGAGTGTTTTTAGCCTCAGGAGAACAATCCACGGGATCTCTTTCTCAGAAAGAAAATTATTTCGCAAAGATTTATACAAGAAGCGTTACCCAATATTACAGTATCTTCTCCAGCCTTTTCCCTGTTCGACACTTTCCTATTGTCTAAATGATCCAACTGTTCCATAATTAATAAAGGAGCCCAGAAATAAAGACTTATTTCCTTTTCTGTGGTGCATCCTTTTCTTTAGCATTCCATTATCTCCTTGTACAGCAGCACCACCTTGAACCTGAATCTCTAATGACTGCAGAATACTTGGCGCTAATGTGGGTGTTTTCCGTGTTTGAGTACCTACCCCCGCCACCAGTCCCATGTCTCATGGTATCCTCTGAATTTCAAATTACATAGATTTTTCCAGAAGAGAGGCATCAAGTGTTACAGAGAATGAATCTGGAACATACACGCACGCACACACGCATGCACAAGCATTACCACATGTCTAGAGAGACATGAACTCTTGGGGAAAGGTAATAGTTTCTAAAGATCCCTGGTTAGAACCCACAGAAAAAGGGAGGGAATAAACAGATGGTAAAACCTCTCAGTATTTCACTCAATTCCATTAGACCTTTAATATCAACAAAAGGATTCGCCCGAACACCATTATGAAGGGAGACCCACTACCCCTGTTGTCCCTATAGGACAGCTGAGGCTTCGAGCAGTTGAATGTCATTCTCACCAAGATTCATTAAGGACACAGCAGACCCGGCCTCTACTAGCGGTGTGGGCAGACATCAGCCTTGCAACACACATGCACACACACACACATGCGTATAAATGAAGTCACTTGGGTGACACTATCATTTCTTAGGAGACGGTGCCTACGTGTCATGGGTTCTATTCATTCAGTCTCCAAATCAGTCAATTTTGTTTAAAAAAAAAAAGCCATGAAATGAACTGAAACGCATTTTCCCACTGATCTGATGACACATCCCCATAAATACATCCCCGTGTGGGCTCATGTATAACCAACAAGAAACATGAGGGAGAGAAAATAAAGTCAACAGAAGACAACCCTGAGGAAAAAGCCAGGGACGCAGAGAGGAATGCGAGTCTTCAGGGGGGCAGCCCAAACAGAGGTCCATTAAGAGAAGAACATGCGAACAGGTGGATGGGAAGGCTGACACCGGTGGGTGGGGCTCTTCCTATGAGCAGAGGGCTGTTTTAAGCTCATTACATGTGTTTAACTCTCCCTCCCTTGATGAGAGGGCTGAAGCACAGACGTGTTAAGCAACTTCCCCAAGGTCGTACAATAGTAAGAGGTGAGAGGAGGCTGTGACCCCACACTGCTCCCCCATGTCCAGTGCCTGGGAAAGAACCCCGAGGGGTGCATGGTAGACACGGAACCACCATCTGGGGCTGTGAACGAGGATCATATTTAGTACAAAGCACAGGGTAGATGCCCCTTGTATATGTCACATGTCCTGAGGAGATTCAAGTAATAGACAGATGGGTAAGGGGCGGAGTGTAGACGGGACATGGGAAACGGGCTCATGCAATCAAGTCGGGAAGTCAGGAACGAGAGAGAAAAAGCAATGAGTAATTCATGTGGCCAGAGCCTTGCGTTGTCATGAAATGTCAGCCAGTGCCATGTGGGCCAGCGCCTGTCTACTTTTCACCCATCCTCAGGGGTGGCCACTGTCCCCACAGCCACGCCCCATGCAAAAGTGTGGCAGTTGGATTCTGGGAGCTGGTAATATCTGTGAGGAGCTGAGCACAACACCCAGCGGGGGGCAGACTCTGCAGGAACGTTAGCCCTGCCTTCGTGCGGTGTGCTCAGCACCTACTCTACTGGGGACCCACTGTGGGGTAGGTTGTGGTGATTGATGCGAAACAGGGCTCACACCGTCGGGCTTTGGGGTTGGCAGCCCAGAATTAGAATCTCAGCTCTGCCTTTTACTACTCCTTAACTCTTTCACAACTTCCTTTACATTCTTCTGTCATTTTTTCTTTTCTGCAATGTGTCTAACAGATATTCGCACAATACCTGTGGCATCATAATGCCTTAAAAACTGTTTGAGTGATGGAAGATGTTTTGTCATTCTTATCAAAGGGTTAATCACAGCCCTGCAGTTGACGGAGCTCACAGTTTAGGAGGAATGAGAAACATGGAAACAAATATTCACAACAGAGCGAGACAGATGCCCTGGGGACCGCAGGTGTCAGCTCTGGATGCAGGTGTCAGCTTCCTGCCACCTGCAGCTCAGACACTGCCTCTTCATTTCCCGGAAGCTGCACTTGGGGTTCTCAACTAGGTCGAGGTGACAATCCAGCCACCTTTGCAAAGCCTGAGGAAAGATAGATGTCACTGGAGAGTTCAGACTTGACTTTCAAAGGTGGCACGGTATGGCTACGTACAAATTTCATCAGAAGCCTGGGAAATACTTGTGAAATTCGGAATTTAGGCCGCACGCCTGCAAACAATCCTATGTCAAACCAAGAGCTCCCTCGCAGAGCAGTTCCTCACAGCATTTGCCATTCATTTGACACACGGTAATTATCCTATTAATCCAAATTAATCCTTATCTTAGGCGCTCCACCCACAGCGTGAACATAATTCCACGGGAGCTCAAAGGAGGGTACGCTTCAGAAACCTGCCTTGTCGGGGGGAGCAGACACAGTGTTTTTCAACAGCAAGGACGAAAAACAATTTTAACATGTATATAAGAATTAAGACGTAGGAGTGTATCTAAGAAACATGATAAACTATAGGCCTCATTCTAGAAGCTTCCATTTAATGAACTAAAGACCCTTATAAGAGAGCTTCTCTTAATACAGGATCTGGGACATAGATCCAAAGGACAACAGCCGTGACATCCTTGTGGCTGGCTGACTTTCTAAATGTCACTGAGGAGGCCTGCATGGCTGATTGGTACGGATATGCAAAGGGGGCGGGTAAGACAGACCCGCCCTGAGCTCCACTGTGGGAAATTCTGGAGTGTGGTTCACGTCAGTCTTGCCTGATCATGAGCTCACGTGGGCTGTTAGTTAAAAAATGTAGATTTCTTACCCTCCCCCCAGCGCCCCAGATTCCCAGACTCACTGTCTGCATCTCTGAGTTCTGGGCCTGATGCTCTATTTGAATTGTCCAGAGATCAGTCTTAGCTGCTGGCTTAGTGTGAAGTTAAGCATCAACGCTTTGATGTCTATAAATCAATGTTCTAACATTATCGGTCAGTTCCTAAGCGGACACAGCTCTGAGTTTTAATTTGGCCCCTTGCCCTGCTCGGCGGCTTGTGACTCCAGAGAGCTCCTTTAACCACACAAAATCTCAGCTGACTCATCTGTGAGATAATCACAGGGTATCGTAAAGATAAAAAAGTCGCAAGTACCGTGTTTCCCTGAAAACAAGACCGGGTCTTATATTAATTTTTGCTCCAACAATCTACATGTATTCATTTATTCATGTACAAAAATCTACACTTATTCAAACAGTCATGTCTGGCTGACGATCTTAACTGGGGCTTATATTTGGGGTACGGTTTGTATTACGAGCATCCTGGAAAACCATGCTAGGGCTGATTTTCCAGTTAGGTCTTATTTTTGGGGAAACACGGTATAAAATCCCTAGTCAAATGGCAGACAGTGGGTACGAATAATTCATTTCTTCCCACTGTGACTCTATTTACCTCCTAACATGAATATAAATTCACTAATGAGAGGAGATCTAAAATAAAACATTATGATCAAGGAATTATGTGAAATGAAAATAAGGTCACATTTCACGTTTGCTTTAAAACCATGAAAAATGGAAAATGATGATAACACCAATTTCAGATGAGACTGAAATGAAAGTGGTACAGTTAGTCATACATGGCTACAGGCAATGTAAGCTGGCAAGGTCTTTTGAAGATTTGATATGCTTTTAAATTATAAAAATGCACAGAATTTTTTTTTAACTTGTTCATTTCCTATGGAAATTGCCCCCAAAGATGCACAATACTATTTTCTTAAAGATGTTCATTCCAGCATTATTCAAGAGTGGAGAATTTTTAAAACAGCCTGAGTGTCCAACAAAGGCATTTAAGACAAGGTACATCTATGTATATGTAACATTATGAAGCCACTAAAATAATTAAGATTACAGAGCAATAAAGAAAAGCGTCTAGACTGATGTGAGAAAAGCAGAGTATAATATTGCATCTCTTCTGATTACAAGTGTAAAATATTTATGTATAGAAGACATGGAAAATGAATAATTAAATTGTTATGGGACTGAGAAGTTACGAGGGTTTTCTTTTTATTTATAATGCTATTGTTACAGTACAGCTGTATGTTTCGTGACTACTTTAAAATATTGCCCATATTTTCTGTTATTTAGAAGAGTTACATCCCTAGATGGTCCTTATATAAAACCACTCTCACTGTCTCTCTCTGAGAATGAACGAAGAATCGATTTTGGATTATAAGGCCACCCTGGCTAGTCACCAGGCCCTACAGAGAAGGCGATCAGGATTCAGTGACAGGAAACCAAAAAGGGTAACGTGACAAGGGCCGTGCCAAGCTGGATATGGGAAAATGAGTTAAGCTCAGGTGTGCACGTGCTGGATGGGAAGGGCGTGTTGGGCTCTGTGAGATGCACCTGGAGGCGTCAGCGGCATAAACACCCGTGACACGTTAGTTAGTTCACGGGCCATGGAGAGATTCATTTGGCCCTAAGGGCCAGAAGGGGACACAGCAGCAGCAGCCCGTCATGTATAGTTTTTAAGAGTCTGAGTCAAGAGCTGACCCAGACACTAGCTGGGTTGCCCCAGACAAGGAGGCATGGCTTCTCTGCTCCGGTGCTCACGCCCTGTCCCTGTTACTAATTGTTCCCAAGGCCATGCCTGATGCCACGGGCAGAGTTTTGACACCGTTACATCATTGCTGTATTCGTTTGCTTGGGCTGCCGTACGCGCACCCCAGACTGAGTGGCTTCAACAAGGGGCCCTTTCTCTGAGCTAGGCTTCCTCATTCTGTCCGAGGACTTGTGCAGTGAAAGCTGTCGTCTGAAATTCTGTGTCCCCTAAGAATTAATGTGTTGCAATCCTGACCCACCCCCAAGGTGGAGGCATTAGAAGGCGGGGCCTTTGGGGGGCGACCAGGCCATGAAGGGGGACCCTCCTGAAGGGGATGAGTGCTTAGAAAACAAGTTCCCAAAGGATTCCCAGCCCATTCTTCATATGACGACACAATGAGAAGTTTGGCAGAGGGTCCTCACCCAAGCATGATGGTACCCCATCTCAGACTTCCAGCCTCCAGAACCATGAGAAATAATTTTTTGTTGTTTATAAGCTACCAAGTCTGTGGTTTTTTGCTACAGCAGCCGGAACAAACGAAGACCCAGTGGCCACTCCCTCTGTCTGTGACGATTTTCCCTGAGACACCCACGTGGCAAACTGCCCAACCTCCTTCAAGTTCCCTCAGTGATGCCTATCTGGACGACTGTTTTAAATTGCAAGCCACTACATCCCCAACCCTACACCTGTGATTACCTATACGTTTTTTTCTGTTTGTTTTTTTTCTACCACAATTATTACATTCTAATATATCCTGAAATTTATTTAATTACTAGGTTTTGGTTTATTGT
>NW_017731786.1:1179839-1188774 GCF_001890085.2 Hipposideros armiger
CATAACTATTTCAACTCAAAGTATATAACAATACAGGAAGAATCGGACATCTACTGAACATCTGTTTGGCTCCAGTCAGTTCTGCATGTCACATCATACGGCGACTCCATTTTACAGATCCAAAAAGTCAAGTTCAGAAAAAATCAGATTGCTCGCCGAAGGTCACATACCAAGAAAGAGGAATCTAACTAGCCATCAGATCCAGAGCAGCCTGGATCCCATGTTCAAATGCCTTCACCACACCGTCGTTACGATCTTTCCTTCAGTGGCTCTCCAGGATGCTAACACTCCCTGTTTCTCATCTTCCCAGAGGACAGGAAGCATTTTGAGTTGGGATGGCCCCAACTTTATGGCCATCTGAATATTCCATCAGTGTCCCCTCGAGCCCAGTGGCACCCTATTTCAATATTGGAATACATACGTCTGTTTATTAATTTGGGGGGGGGTGTCCTCCAGCGTTTATTACTAATAAGAGTGAAAGTGCTGCTGCGTGTGACTGTGGAAATTTTATAAAGGGGAGAAGAGCCAATGTTATCTTAAGAGCATCGCCCTGACTTCTCTGTTTAGGCGCTTTCTTAAGTGGGAGCAAAATGGGTGGAGTTACAATGGACTTGCCCCAAACTGCCAGCTAACCCAAAGGATGAGAGGTCCATCTGAACATCCATCATCCATCTGTTCTTCAGTCGCAAGTGTCTGTGACAGGTATGAACGCTGATGTCACGCACACAGAGATAAAAAAGGCATCTTTTTTTCTCAAGTAAGACTTAACTATCTGTTTTAAGTCTCCATGTTGATGGCCACAAACATCTAATTTACAGAGAGACTAAGGGTGTCTTATCACCTGGATGTGTCTTCCTTACTGTGGAGAAGCAGTCACGAGGTGCCAAGCTTTGCAGGGATGCGGGTGAAAGAGGTCTCCTGTCATTAGTCTCTGCAGATTCTGGTTCCTCATTCTCGAAAAAGGCATCCAGGCCTCTACGTGTTCACTGCCTTCCTCACCCCTGTTGTCATCATCTCTCCTTGCTTTTCCCAGAAAGCATCCAACGGCCCCTGTCCTCTCGGGGACACCAAGAATTCTCCCCTCCCATTAGATGCTCTTGGAAGTCTGAGGCAACCCAGAGGCATAACCCAGGTCTCTCGCAAAGCTAAAGGTGCAAAGCCTCAGCCTAGAATCCAAGATACGTGGCGCCTTATGCGGGACCCGTCAGCAGCTGTTCGCCCGATTCTCTCTGCGCTACACAACCCCATGCACTTAATACCTCATATGGGAGCCACTTGGCTTGGATTTTTATTTCTTCACACTCCTTTGCTGAAAACCTGAAGTTTATGCCCCCAATTCTTGGTGGCTTAGCATTTGGAAGATAAAACCTTCCATTTTCCAACTTCCAAAGCATCCCCCCTTCAGAATCCATCTTGAAACACCAAAGCCTAGAATTGACTTCTTTATTGTCTAGTCTCTGCTGTTAACAAGTCTACCCCAAGGCAGTGGATCTTCCCGAGTCTATTTTCAATGAAGACGAGCCGCGAGGTGGCAGTGGGGGGGGTGGGGAAAGGCAGGAATGAAGACATACTATCAAAATTCTACTCAACTAGATACCTTACCCAGTGAGGAAAATAGGAAAGTATATGGTCAAACTCACGTAAAACCGTGCCAATACGCTAGCTACCGTGTTTCCCTGGAAATAAGACCAGGTCTTATATTCTTTTTTGCTCCAACAATCTATATTTACTCACTTACTCATGTACGAAAATCTACATTTATTCAAACAGTCATGTCTGGTTGATGATCTTAACTGGGGCTTATGTTTGGGGTAGGGCTTATATTACAGCATCCTGAAAAATCAGGCTAGGGCTTATTTTCTGGCTAGGTCTTATTTTTGGGGAAACACGGTATGAAGTGTTAAGTGCCATCCCTGACGCAGAGGACAGAGAAGGGACAATCTCAATGGTCATCAGATGCGATTCAACTGCTCACCCTCGTGCTTCCTGCCAGGTTTGTGTCCATCAACGCCTGGAAGCTCTATTTTTGTCTGCATCATTTTTCCAACTCACCTGTCAGCTACTGTTTACCTTCCCCCAGTACCTCTCAGACTCTAACATACACGCGAGTCGCCTGAGATTTGGCCAAAATGCAGATGTGGGCCCAGCCGGTCTGGGGCGCAGCCTGAAGCTGAGATTCTGTGCGTCTAAAGAGCTCCCAGAGGCTGTGGACCACATTTTGAGTGCAAGGCTGCAGCTGCATTTCATCTGCAGCTTCTCTGTACGCACCCTATACCCCGAGCTTGCAAAAACATTAGTACATTTTTTTAAAAATGTTTATGTTTCTCCATGTTATCAGTCCTCTTTTACAGGAACTATTTGGGTTTGCTGCTTGTTAAGATCCCTGTATCCCTCAGCGCTCAGATATTGCTCCTCGAATATCTTGCATCATTTCCCTCCTGTTCAGGATGTTGTGATACAAGCGACGTGTCACGACGCATCACACAGTGCTCTAATTCTGGGTTTTTTTTTTTTGCTTTTCCTCTACATGATATTATGAGCTCATTAAACGTGGGGATTATTTTTCTCCTTTCTTATTACCTAACACAATGTGTGGCCTTAGTCGGGTGACAGTGACCACTTGAATGAATGAAATGTAAGGTCTGACACGTGGACAAAGGCACGGATGACATGAACTATGTGTAGATACGTGCAGAGAGGAGATACATGCCCAATGTCATGTCCTGACAAGAACACATCGATGCCATGTTTGGGTTCCCAGACCTTTGGCAGAAAAGCAGCCAAAGTCACGGAATTTTGTTCTGTTGCTAATGAGATGAATTAAGCGCTAGGACCCTCTGCCTAAAATGACGCACCTTGTACCTCCAGTACTCGAGAGGGGGGGCAGCCAAGAAGAGGGGTGGAGACGAAGATTTTCCTGCTCCCCAAATCTCCGCGGGACCCTCACAGCATCATGCAGGTCACAAGGGGAAGTTCATGCTGCCGATTACCTTGTGAAGATGGTGGATTTATTTTGCAAAAGCCAATTCCAGGTTTGTTCCCATTAATCCCCTGCTTGATGAGAACGGCAGGATGTAGCTAATGGTTTCTGGTTGCTTGTGGGCTGATGCGAAATGCATGTGATAATTAGCTAACTAAATTAGTTCTGTTCTCATTACTTTTTATATAAAACGGTTTTGGAGGGATGGCTTTTTTTTTTTTTTTTTACAATGATTTCTGCTCTAATTTCTCATTATCACCATTGGGGGGAAAAAAAGGAGCTGATAACATGTTTCTTCTCATTCTCAGTATCGCTCCCACTCCACACTCTCGGACCTTTCCAAACTGCCTGAATGTGACCTGTCATGTATGTTAGGCACTAAAATCCTGGGGACGCCTGCCTCTTCTGTCTGTGCTTTGGGATCACAGTGCCACCATCACCGTTGGATTTCCTCTTGGATTTTCACGTATTGGTAGAGATTGTTTTTCCGTGGCTCTAAACGCAGGGAGAAGCCTAAGAGGTTTACCCAGAGCTTTTTGCTGCCACAAGCACGGTGACATTCCACCCGCAACGTGCTAACACCCAGATGTACGACATGAGCCACTCTTGGGACTGTCCCTCTGGTCTACGTCTCGGCCCCCTGATTATGCAGACAGAGCAGAATGTGGCTTTTTGTCCCGACACGGCCACCAGGGTTCCAGCCTTACAGATCCCTGCACACCCAGCCTGCCCTGGAGAAAGCCCTCCCTGTAGGATTTCTCATACCTCCTCGTGTGGAGCGATTTTAAATTCGTTGAATTCGCATCTCCTTCCTAGAGGTGGTTTCTTATTTTTTGAACAAATCAATACTGGGCAGCCTTATAAAAGGGAAAGTTCCTGGATAATGTTGTGAATTTGATTACATGACTTCACCTATCTACATTTCAGCTACTTCAGCAGGATAAGACATTCTCTAGGGTTCAATTACCTGAAATGTGATGAAATGGATGCTGGTGTGCAGCATATCAAGATTCAGTTCTCATAATAACTGAGTTACCATGGTGTATATAACCTTTGAAGGTGGCCACAGATTCTCTGACACTCCTTCCAAAGACAGGTGGGGTTCAATTCCCTCTCCTTTCTTCGGGTGGGCCTCCATCACCCGCTTTACCAAAATCAGGGACCTGAGAACCCTTACAGCCCAGGCCTGTTGGTCTGCTCACTGCACTGGACGGAGGATACCAGTCACCATATAGAAAGTCCGCCGCCTCGCTGGGAGGGAGCCCAGGGCCAGCATGTGAACAGTCAGAGAGGCTCTACCAGGCCCCTGCTGATCAAGCTACCTCAGCTCCGACCCCATCCAGGATGTCCAGCCCAGTAGAGTGTTCAGATGACTTTAGCCCCTGCTAAGCCTTAAAATCCGGAGCAAGCGCCACCTGTCCCGCTAAGCCCAGTCACCCCAAAAACCCATGACAGATCACAGCAAAGTACGGTTTTAAGCCACTAGGTTTCAGGTGATTTGTACAGCAACAATAGGTAGCTAGAATATATGAGTGGGCTGCTCAGTATCCTCATCTATAAAACAGAAATATGGATGCCTGTCTCATGTGAAAATTGAGAGAATCTAGGTATAAATAGGAAATTCCTTGGCACCTGTCCTTGCAAGAGGTGATTCTGAATACTGTCATTTCTTCTGCCCTTCCATTTCCATCTATCTATGAATTTGTGACGAATTCACTGTAGGACTGTGCTTCGCTTCCTAAGTTCACCTGTCTGAAACATCCTCAGAAAAGGGGGGTACTTAAAAATCATCCATTTATTTCATCGGTCATGACTTTCAATAACAGCTAAATGTTAGCCATCCAGAAACACCAGAGAATGAATAATCTAGATGGTTAAATTCTAGAGAGAGCTCGGTGTGCATTTTTTGGTAATTTTCAGAAGTTTTTAAGTTTAATTCCTGAAGAGAAATAGTATAACTATTTGTGAGAATTACCAGGAAACATAACATTGTTTCTTGTTCTCATCCATGGGTCCTTCTCATCTTTCATTCTGCTTCAAAATAAGTGGAAATGATTTGATAAAGTAGCAAATTCCATAAACATCATTCTGACGTTTAGTAGAAATTATAATTGATTTCCAGTAAATTCTTCTTTACCTACTTTTTTTTTCTTTTTTTTTTTTTTAACAGCAGCTCTTTGCCAAGGACTTAATTCAGCTTTGGTTGTTCAAATGTCCATTTTTCCTCTTATTAATTGGGGATTTATAAGTTATCCTAGCCTTTTCATTTTTAGCCCTGGTCCATTTTTCACTTCAGTAATAAACAGGCTGATGGGCCTACATTTCTAGGCTGTGGAATGGAAGCTGTGGGTAACTCAGTTTCATGGGGGAATTCAGCTTGGCTCTGTGCTGCCCACATGACATCCTTAGAAACCCCGATCCAGTTAACTTGAATATACAAACAGAAAGACCAAAATGTAGATGTCTTTAACAAGGTGCGTTTAGAGCTAAGAACCTCCTAATTCTGTTTTATCCCGGGATGCCCTAAAAATGAAAAGCCATAGAATGACTACGTTGGTTTTGAACTTCAGAAGCCCTAATTAAGATGATTAAAAAATTGCCCTTCGAACAGCAACATCCACCCCAAGGCTACTGAAGAGATCACAGACAAAAGCAGAATCGAAGCTTTTTAAAAGATGCTGTTTCTTTCCTTCCTCGGAGCTTTGCTATCCAGAGGAAAGACAATAATTGGCGACTACAGTGAGAGACCGGGAAGAGGAGGTGAAGAGAGAGGAGACGAGATTTTATATATATGTATCTATATTTTAAGAAACCCCAGACTCTAAAAATAAGAGGCCCAATTGAGAGTGTGACAAACTGACATTCCTTTCTAGGACATAAAGACAGGTGAGGATATAGCTCATCGAACCCTAAAGCGGAAGCAGGCGGGAAAGCAGTCCATTCTGAAGTGGGTATACTCAGGATGTTTAATCCTCTCCTTTGGATGTCGTCTGATGGGCTGAAACCTGAACCATAAATGTCAGCTACTGTATCCTGACCAGATGGGAGCCTGTTCGGGCTTGCATGTCGGTCCAGTTTCTCAATACCTTGGTTCCCCCAATGGCAGAGGGTTTAACTTAATATTATAGCCACTTCCGGCTGGACTACCTGTCCTGCAAACTAGCTCCATCCTAACTGACCAATCCCGTGGAAGCGGGTCTGAGAAAGATCTTCAGCCCTGACCAATCATTTTTCTCTAGTTCCTCCGCTGGAGAGGTGTCGCCCGACTTGTCCCATGTCTTTCTGTCTGCTCGGTGTGTTCTATCCATTTGTCTATCTGTCAGTAACACTCCAGACCAGTTACATCGGAGCACCCCACAGGCCACGACAACCTTATAAAGGCTATTTACTTTCATTTTTAGCATTTCCTATGTCCTGTATCTTTGGTCTGCCTCAGCGGGGTCAGCCCAGGGTAAGAAGGGTGAGGGGACTTCAGGACAGCCCTCTCCTGAGGTCGGCCTTACCAGGATGGGTTTAGAACACGCTTCCACGTGATATCTAGGGGGTGATGTGTGAAGAGCTGGTGAACAAAGTATTAAAGGGAGCCAGTGAGAGGGCAGAGCAATCCAGACACGTGGTTTTCGTAGGGGAACATTGGGAGAGAGAGATCACACTGAACAAGCCCATGACAAGCCACGCTCATGTATGTGAAGATGCACAGGATTTCATCCTAAGAAAGGAAAATTGGGACTTAGATGAGTATTTGCTATTAAGGCATGGAAGACTAACTAGAGCCTTGCTCCCAACTCATACTACGAGGCCAGTATCATCCTGAAGCTAGAACCAAAGACATCACAAGAAAATAAAACTACAGATAAATATCCCTTATGAAGATGGACCCCGCCCCCCAAAATCTTGAACAAAATACCAGCACAATGGATCCAGCAACCTACTGAAAGGATTGGATACCATGAACAATTGGTGTTTGTCCCAGGATTGTAAGGTTGGTTGAACACAAGAAAGTGAAGTAAAGTAAAACACGATGTTAATAACAAAGAACAAAAACTACGTGATCATCTCAATAGATGGAAACACTGTTTGACAAAATCCAGCACCCTTTCATGATAGAAACAGTCAACAAACTAAGAATTGGAGGGCAATGCCACCAGCAGATATAGGCCATCTATGAAAAACCCACAGCTGACATTATACTGAATGATGAGAAACTGGATGCTATCGACCTACAATTGGGAACAATACAAATTCCCTCTCACCACTCCTGTTCAACACGGTACTGCAGGTTCTTGCCTGGGTAACTGGACGAGAACAAAGAAATAAAAGACATCCCGACTGGAAAGGAAGGCGTAAAACTATCACTCTTTACAGATGACAAGATTGGGCACAAAAAAATACACAGAAACACAATGAGAAGTAAAAAGATCAGCAAGGTTACAGGAGAAGCTACCAACCAATACACAAAATTTCTATACCTTAGCAATAAACAATCTGAACCTGAAATTAAAAAGAAATTATATTTATAATAGGATCAAAAATAATAAAACACTCAAAAACAAATTTAACTAAACAAGTGTAAGACTTGAACACTGAACACTATAAAACACTGTTAAAAAATTAAAGACCTAAATAAATCAAACGATACCTTTTGTCATAGATCCGAACACTTACTATTGCTAACATGGCAAGATTACCCAAATTGATCTACAGAGTCAATTAAATTTGTATCAAAATTCCAGCTAACTCCCCCCCCTCACCCCGCCCCGGAATCAACAAGCTGCTCACAAAATTTGTATGGGAATGGAAAGGAGTCAAAATAGCCAAATCGATTTTGAAATAGAAGAACAACATTGGAAGACTCCAATTCTCTACTTCAAAACTTACTGCAAAGCTAAACTAATCACAAGGTATAGTAATCATTGGGCCCAAGGATCGACTTATAGATCCATAAATAAGAATGGAAACCGCAGAAACGTGTCCCCTAGTCTACCCTGCTAGATGCATACTTTGAAATAAAAATTGTTTACGGGCACCATCATACCTCAACCCAATACTTAAACCATCATCATCATCACCCCCAAAGTATTAACATGACCTGAAAGGCAATATAATTTGGCCTCTTGTACATCTAGGGTGTCTTCGAGCCCGGGGGCTGTGCACATGCTCGCTTTTCCATCGGGAGTGCTTCCCCCCTCCCTTCCACTAATAGCAATTTATCTGATTTTATCTCAAATGTCACTTCTTAGCAGACTCTTTCCATGACTCCCAGACTAGGCGAACTCCTGCTATATTTTCTCAGATCAGCAGGAGTTTATCTTTCATAACACTTAGAAGAATTTTTACAAGTATAGTTTCACTTATTTGATTAATACCTCTCTCCACGCCTAAATGATAAATTCCGTAAGGGTTTTTATATCACACACCTAGAGCAGTGTCTGCGACAAAGTAAGCACGCAGTAATAATTTGCGAAGGGAACGAAGGCTGTATGAATGGCTGCAGTCATACAGACCTTCGTTTATATCCTAGCTTGCCACTTACTAGCAATGTAACTTTCAGCAATTAATTTACTCTCCCAGCCTAGAAGTCCTTATCTGCAAAAAAGAAAGTACATAACAATATTCCTAATCACCCCATTTTTCTGTAAGATTAAAAGAGACAATATAGTTAAAGTGCTACTAGCACAGTGCCTGGACCACAGTAAATGCTCGGTACTCTGTCAACACAGAGCATAAGGGCTATGTCTTCGAATGAAGACCCAGACAAGAACGTGATTTGCCCAACATCACATAGCTGGCGGCAGACACTGAACTGCATTTTCCCATATCAGAGCCTTTGATACCTCACTTCTCATCTGAGTGGCATGCTCAGATTTCCACTATGACGAGGTTACTTTGGCTGGGGGTGGGTGATGGTGGTGATGGTGGTGACGGTGATGGTGGTGGTATGTGTGTGTGTGCATG
>NW_017731786.1:1191409-1193314 GCF_001890085.2 Hipposideros armiger
TATTGTCTACCTTCTACATTGCACTTTAAATTGTCTATGTTATTTCTTAAAGGTATCTATTGAATCAGTCATGGGATGAGAGAGAAGTTAAACTCCGCTAGTGAACGTTTTTCTATTTTCCTGTTCTTTCATGTTCTGCAATTCTTGGTTACACGTTTTAATTATTTTGTTATTTGGGACACGAAGAGTCATGAGCTTTTCATCTGTTACGTGTCAGTGCCCTTTATTTTTATAAAGCATTTTGTCATTTATTTTTGGTCTTGGGTTTAAGTTTCATATTAATATTGTAATGTCTGATTTACGTTTTGTTTCTCCTGGTGTGATTTTATTCCATCTTTTCAATTTTAATCTTTCTGAGTCCATTTCAGATATGTCTCATATATATATATATATATATATATATATATATATATATATATATATATATATATATTGCATGTAGTTAAGTTTTATTTTTTTATATAATCTGAGTCTTTTTTTCTTTTAATGGGTTAGTTTATCCCACTGACATTTGTGGCTATCACAGGTATTTTTTTGTTCTGAATTCTGTGGTTTATGTTATTCCATTTGTTTTCAATGTTTCTTATGGTATCTATTACTTGCTCTGTGGTCTATGTTTTATTTTGCTTTGTATGTATTTGATTTTCATTTTCATAGTTTATAATGTTTACAGACCATCACTGCCTTTATAACTTTAGACACCAAAATATATATAAATGTCACTATGAATCTATCGGTTTCAAGGCGTATCAGACAAAACATGAGGAAAGTAATACTCCTACACTTGCTCCCAACTCCTCTCCATATGTGCTGCTGAGTTTGGGTAAGTCACGTTATGACTTTTCAGTTGTCACGGCTAAAAACATTTACACTTTGCTGTGAAACTTACCACGTGCGTTTAACCACAGTTCTAAATAGAAAGGGAACTAACCCACCTTTCACCTCACAGCACCTCTAACCTTTAGCTCTTCATTGTCTTCACCCATTTGTGTGCTGGAATGTCACCATCTTTATAAAACAGGTCCCCTCCCCACTTCCTCCCCCCATTTCACACAGCTCATAAGCCACAACTATTGGCTTTATATTCAAGTCTCTCCATCCATTTGTGCCTCAAAGTTTCCACTCCACTTGCGGAGCTGCTAGAGTGCACCCACTTCTCACACTACTATATGCTCCTGGGCCTGCACTCACACGGCCAGCTGCACAACTCTCCTTGCCTTATTTTCTGCGAATTCTAATTTGCTCATAAAACACCAGCGTTTGCATTTCCAGCAAACTTTAATCGGGATACAACTTACAAACACACAGGACTATGACTCCTGAGAGTACAGTTGGGTGACTTTTGCTCACACAGACACCCAAAAGCACACAACCATGGAACTCACCACCCAAAGGAGCAGATAGAACTCTCTCTGTATGCCAGGGCCCCCTTTGTGTGTCGGAGGCTCTATGCCCTCTGTAGCGGCGACCACCATCCTGACTTACCTCTGCTAGTTACCCTTGCCAGCTTACAACATTTACATGCACCAGAAGATATTGTACGTAAACGTCTGTGTGCTTCCACAGACCCTGGAGTCTTTGGTCATCTGCTTACGCCGGGTACCGCCTCAGCCGCCCCAGCGGACCCCTCAGCCCCACCTGCCGTTTTAGTTCTAGTCCCCAAGCCCCGCCGGTCCAGGCCAGATCCACAGGCTTTGGAGCTTGCCAGTAAGGACCCACTGGCCCTGACCATCTCAGGGGACATAAGAAAAACGAAAGAAGTGGAAAACAAGGACAGGAGTGGGTATGGAATAATTTTTTTTTTAAGATGACAAAAGCAAAGGAAGAAAAAGGGAAGCGCTCATCCATAGCACCCTAATTTTGAGGTAATGCAATATTCTGTTAATTCCAGGTAGCCATAAATGA
>NW_017731786.1:1199786-1206197 GCF_001890085.2 Hipposideros armiger
ATAAAAATCTTTAAAAAAAAATGCCAGAACAGAATAGAGACCCCAGAATTAAACACATGCCTGTATGGTCGATTAACCTACGACAAAGGAGGCAAGAATATAAAATGGGGTAAAGACAGTCTCTTCAATAAACGGTGCTGGGAACACTGGACAGAGACATGCCAAAGAATGGAAGTGGGTCACTTTCTTACACCATGTACAAGAATAAACTAAAAATGGATTATAGACTTAAATGTAAGACCTGAAACCATAAAACTCCAAACAGAAAACATAGGAAGTAAACTCTTTGACACTGCTCTCAGCAGTATCTTTTTAGATATATCTCCCGCAGCGAGGGAAACAAAAGAAAAAATAAATAAATCGGCCTACATCGAACTAAAACGTTTTTACACAGTGAAGGAAATCAACAAAACGAAACACAAATCTGAATGGGAGAGAATATCCACCAATGAAACATTCGATTAGGGTTTAACATCCAAAACATATAAGAAACTCATGTAACACCAAAAAAAATCTGATTTAAAAATGGGCAGAGGACCTGAATAAACATTTCTCCAGAGAGAACATACAGATGGCCAAAAGACATATGAAAAGATGCTCAAAGTCACTAATCATTAGAGAAATGCAAATTAAAACCACAATGAGATATCACCTCACACCTGTCAGAATGGCTATCATCAATAAATCAACAAACAACAAGTGCTGGCGAGACTGTGGAGAAAAGGAAACCCTCATGCACTGTTGGTGGGACTGCACATTGGTTCAGCCACTATGAAAAGCAATATGGAGGTTTTTAATACATTAAAATTAGAACTGCCTTATGCCCCAGCAATTCCACTTCTGGGAGTTAATCCAAAAACATTCAAAACACTTATTTGAAAAGATATATGCATCCCTATGTTCGTTGCAATTTTATTTACAACAGCCAAGATTTGGGATCAACCTATGTGTCCATCAACGGATGAATGGATAAAGATGTGGTATATATATATATATATATATATAATGGAATATTACTCAGCCATAAAAAAGAATGAAATCTTGCCATTTGCAACAACATGGATGGACCTAGAGGATCTTATGCTGAATAAATTGGACAGCACAAGAATATCATATGATTTCATTTATATATGGAATCTAAACAACAAAATAAACAAACAAAACAGAAACAAACTCATAAAGAGAACTGAGGGTTGCCAGCAGGGAGGAGGGGTTTGGGGCGATTGGTGAAAAAGGTGAAAAGGAATAAGTTCAAATCGCCAGTTATAAAAATAGTAACAGGATGAAAAATACAGCACAGGGCATATAACCAATAATATTGTAATAACTATGTATGGTGTCACATGGTACTAGACTTATTAATTTTACTTCATAAGTTATATAAATGTCTAATTACTATGTTGTATGCCTGAAACTAATATAATACTGTATGTCAGCTGTAATTGAAAAATACAAAAAAAAAAANGTTTCTCTATCATTTCTTTTTTAATCCCTCTGAAGAAAGAAATTCCTTTAAATATCTTTTCTATTACCTGAAGAATTGGGACTAAGCTGTACATAGGATCTTAAAAGGTACCATTTTTGTTTTAAAACAAGAAAACCAATTTTTGTTTCCCTTCACGCAAAAGTAAACCATAATTCAAACAACTTTAAAAGAAAAAAAACCAAAAAGCAAACCCCCTGGGTCAGAATGAACAAGGTGGTATCAAAAGAATAAAATAATTCCGACAAGAGATCTGCCCTTTAGTCCCTGGAAATAACTAACCAATCAAAGGGTGAAACGAAGCTTAGCAGAGGCTGATAGGAAGTTTTTCTACACGCCACAAATACAGGAAACATCTAGACAGTTTCAAGTTTTTCTACTGATTTCTCTGCTGACCTTTCAGGAAGAGCAGGCTCATGACCATCAGGACACGCTCACGACTTGCACGTGGCCGCCCGTGACAGCTGTGAGCAGGAGACCTGAGGGTGTGGCCGAAGGTCTCCAAGCTCCTTTGAAACGGTGCTTTCTGTAGAGAAGCTGCTGTTGCTTTGATACTAAAAACACAAGTGCACTTTGGGCCCTATTTTCTGAAGCCTGCCTGGTGGGGCAGGATGGGCTTGTGCGACGGGTCTGAAACCATGACCGGCCACAGAACACGGTGTTCACCCTCACCAGGTTCATCGCTGCAAAGCCAGACCCCAAATCCTTCCCTAGGGCCTCCCGGAACCCTCTCTTGTCTTCTGTTTGTTTCCAAGCAGCTGGAATAACCTTGCTTCTCACCTCTTGGCATCCAGCCTATTTCCTCGTTCCCACTAGTGTTTTGGCACCTGGTCCCTGCGTGAACATTGTCCTTTTGGTGCATGACTGCATCTCCTCGCTCCTCGTTAACATCAGCTGTTGCTTTGGTTTGTGTCTCATAATCACCACCGTTTTCATGAGCAGATACTTCTTTCTCCTGCAACAGCAGGGAGCACGTTTGCCTATTCAGGATGGCAGAAGAAGTCCATTTGAATAGAATCGAGAGACTGTCTCCTTCATGAGGGAGGAGAAAGCATAAACTGGTAACTCCAATATTGTCACAGGGAGATGAGACAATTCGGGGAATATAATAAAAAATGTTGTAAAGATTTTGTTGGGTGTCAAGTGGGCACTTGTCTTATTAGGGAGACCACTTCGTGGATGGTGTAGATGCCTGACCACTGCACTGTACACCTGAAGCTGAAGCTGACTAATAATGTCAACTATAATTTTATATATATATATATATATATATATATATATATATATATATATATATATATATATATATATATATATATATATAGTCACAGGATGTGGAGTACAGCATAGGGAATAGAGTCCATGGAATTGTAACAGCTATAAATGTCAGAGGGGTAGTAGATTGGGAGATGGGGGTTATCACTTTGTGAGGGGTGAAATGTATAACTATTATATTGTTTTGTACACCTGAAACAAATAAAAAAAAGGGACCATCTCACAGGTACAAAGTAGAAGCATGACATACATTAAGTTCACACACAGNCTCCAAGAGCCGAGTTCCTAAGTCTGAATTAAGAAGCGCACGGAATACAGAATCAGGTCTCCATGAAGAAGGATGAACCTGTGGAGGTCACAGTTGACCTGAGGGTGGTCCGTGCTAAAAACAGGTACATACTTGAATCCTACCAACAGTACAATCCTACCTATCACAAAAAAAACATATTTTTGCATGCTGACTCCTGCACTAGAGTGTAAGGTGTTTGGAGGCACAAATGGCATCGATTTTTTTTTTTGGTCTAAAGCCAAGTTTTCCAGTAAATGCTAATTACACTGTGTGATCCCATGACTCCCTCAATGCCTATTTTAGAATTTATGTTGTAAATGCATTAATTCATGTATTTTTCCCACCAACCTAATACATGTTGGAAATGAGATTCTCCCTTAGGGAAACTGCATGACTGCTGGACGGTGTAAACCAGGAGATGCTTTGAGACCACCTACATGTCTCCCCCTGGTTTTATAAACACCCCTTAGCTGACTAATGCTCTGCTAAGAGTCATTCTGCAATATTAAGTGTGTCACATCAACATGCAAAACATCAACAGGTTTTGCATCTTAAATATACAAAATGCTATATGTCAGTTATAGCCTAATAAGCCTAAGGGGGGAAAAAGTAGACAACAAAGCAACAAGAATAAAAGATAAAGCCAAAACCTGATTCTTTCAAAGAATCAATAAATCCGATTACACCTCAAGCCAGCCTGATAAGTAAAAAAGAGTGAAGACAGATTAAAAATACCAGGAATGAAATTAACAGCACCCTGACAGCTACTGTAGGCATTAAATGGATAACAAAGGAATAATATAACTTTATATGCATCCATTGCTGGAGTTGCAATGCTTACATCCCCCTCAAATTCACAGACTGAAATCCTAACCTCCAAAACTGACTATTGGTAAGTGCAGCCTCCAGGAGAAACTGAAGTCATGAAGCTAGACCCTTAGGAATGGGATTTGTGCCGGAAATGACCTCCTGCCCCTTCCAGCAGGTGAGACCAGAGCAAGTCAGTAGTCTGTGACCTGAGAGACCTCCCCACATCATGCTGACTCCCTGATGGCGCACTTCCAGCCCCTGCAACTGGGAGAAATCCATTTCAGTTGTGTATAAGCTGCCCGGTCTGCATAGCAGCTCGAACAGACTAAGACACTCATACATTTGACAGCTTACATGGAATTAATCAATTCCTTAAGTATACAGAAATTGCCTAACTCACATGTAAAGAAACAATAGCCTCAGTAACCCAATACATTAAAGAAATTAAATCTGGAATTAAAAAATTTCCAACAACAAACAGTCCGGTGCCAGATAGCTTCACTGGTAAACTCTACCAGACACTAAAGTAAGAAGTAATATCNGCTCCAAGAGCCGAGTTCCTAAGTCTGAATTAAGAAGCGCATGGAATACAGAATCAGGTCTCCATGAAGAAGGATGAATCTGTGGAGGTCACAGTTGACCTGAGGGTGGTCTGTGCTAAAAACAGGGTACATACTTGAATCCTACCAACAGTACAATCCTACCTATCACAAAAAAAAAAACATATTTTTGCATGCTGACTCCTGCACTAGAGTGTAAGGTGTTTGGAGGCACAAATGGCATCAATTTTTTTTTTTTTGGTCTAAAGCCAAGTTTTCCAGTAAATGCTAATTACACTGTGTGACCCAATGACTCCCTCAATGCCTATTTTAGAATTTACTTTGTAAATGCATTAATTCATGTATTTTTCCCACCAACCTAATACATGTTGGAAATGAGGTTCTCCCTTAGGAAAACAGCATGACCGCTGGACGGTATAAACCAGGAGATGCTTTGAGACCACCTACATGCCTCCCCCTGGTTTTATAAACACCCCTTAGCTGACTAATGCTCTGCTAAGAGTCATTCTGCAATATTAAGTGTGTCACATCAACAGGTTTTGCATCTTAAATATACAAAATGTTATATGTCAGTTATAGCCGAATAAGCCTAAGGGGGGAAAAGTAGACAACAAAGCAACAAGAATAAAAGATAAAACCAAAACCTGATTCTTTCAAAGAATCAATAAATCCGATTACACCTCAAGCCAGCCTGATTTAAGTCAAAAAGAGTGAGGACAGATTAAAAATACCAGGAATGAAATTAGCAGCACCCTGACAGCTACTGTAGGCATTAAATGGATAATAAAGGAATAATATAACTTTATATGCATCCATTGCTGGAGTTGCAATGCTTACATCCCCCTCAAATTCACAGGCTGAAATCCTAACCTCCAAAACTGACTATTGGTAAGTGCAGCCTCCAGGAGGAACTGAAGTCATGAAGCTAGACCCTTAAGAATGGGATTCGTGCAGGAAACGACCTCCTGCCCATTCCACCAGGTGAGACCAGAGCAAGTCAGTAGTCTGTGACCTGAGAGACCTCCCCTCACCATGCTGACTCCCTGATGGCACACTTCCAGCCCCTGCAACTGGGAGAAATACATTTCAGTTGTGTATAAGCTGCCCGGTCAGCATAGCAGCTCGAACAGACTAAGACACTCATACATTTGACAGCTTACATGGAATTAATCAATTCCTTAAGTATACAGAAATTGCCTAACTCACATGTAAAGAAACAATAGCCTCAGTAACCCAATACATTAAAGAAATTAAATCTGGAATTAAAAAATTTCCAACAACAAACAGTCCGGTGCCAGATAGCTTCACTGGTAAACTCTACCAGACACTAAAGTAAGAAGTAATATCCGTTATATACAAACTCTTCCAGAAAATTGAGGAGATCAAAAAACCCTTCCCAGTTCTGGTTATTTGGGAATTATAACATGGTACCCAAAAAAGACTTCAAAGGAAGGAAAAAAAAATTACAGAGCAGTATTCCTTACCAACATAGATGCCAAAGTTCTAAATAAAACACTAGAAAATAAAATCCAAAAATATATAATAAAGTAAGGCCTATCCTGCGAATGCAAGGCTAATTCAACATTCAAACACAACCAATTGTTCTTAATGTAAGCTCTGTGCCTGTGAAGACTATTTACTCTCTAATTTCTGAGATCAAGAAAGGTTTGGATACCTTGAGAGACCTATTCTAGAGTCCTGCGAGGTAAAGCTAAATATTTGCATTTTAAAATTCTCCCCCAATTCATGTATTATTATTCTGCAAGCTCGCTAAAGATGGCAATTGACATTTTTGAAGAGCATTCAAACAGTGTTAGGAGACCTTGGAGTAATACATGTACAAGAAAAAAAGAGAAACAGAGTAACCATAATCAAAGTTTGTCCTACTCGATGTTTCAAAAAATGTTTTTAAAGACTAATATTCAGTTTGGTACAGCTACATTCATTGACGCCTGTAGCAAAGGACTCCATCAATTCTTCCAAACTGTTCAGCA
>NW_017731786.1:1206671-1209434 GCF_001890085.2 Hipposideros armiger
GAAAACCCTGCATAACCCTGTAGGCTCCATCTTGCAAGTTACCCAGAATTACTTCTGCTGGACTCTAGAAGTAAAGTGAGTCCCAGGTCCAGCCCAGATTCAAATGGAGAAGATGCCCCACTGTAACAGATTATATACAGGTGACCACAGGTTCCTTCCAGACAAAACCTTCCCCTTTTCTCTCTCATTGGAGAAGCTGCCATCCTTGTCTCATTGGAGAAGCTGCCCTATCTTCCCTCTCATGCGTCTGCCGGACCCACTGTAACGTTCGACGTGCTACAACGTGTTCTAGCTACTGCTTTGCTTAGGAAATAAACATTTCTCTACCCCTGGGCCACAAACTCCTCTCCAGTGTAGTTTCAGGTCCTAGGGGGATATTTCTGAATAAGTTCTCAAATTTTCTTAATTACACCTCGTTTTTTAGATTTCCTGTATCCAGGTCTTAGGAATTCATGAGAACTGGGCTTAGCAGATTTGAGCAAAGAAAAATTGGCTTTTTTCAAAATTCCTGTAAGTATAACTTTTCCTTGTATTTTTTAAATCAACTTCATGAAAGTTGATTCAATCTCAGCATTGGATTGGAGTAAACTATCTCTAATGTAATTATTGTTATAGTAAGATTTAAGTTTATTATGCTATTATTTTCTTACTACCCCATTTGTAAGTATTCTTTTTTCTCCTCTTTTACTTCATTTTTTTTGGATTAACTTAGTTTTTTTTTATATTTCAAATGATCTCCTAGATTTACCTAATCTTTTCCCTAAGTTTTTAGTGATTGCTTTATGTTTTAAAATATCCACCTTTAAGTTATGGAATACTACATTCAAATAATATTATGCCACTTCCTATATAATGTAAGAGACTTAAAACAATATACTGTTATACTTCTATTTTTCCCACCTTTCCTTTGTGCAACTGTTATCATAGCACTTTATTTCTATCTGTTATAAGTTTCACAGTAAATTACTATTTTTACTTTAAATGATAAGATATCATTTAAAGAAACTTTAAAAACAAGAAAACCGTCTTNTGACTTTTGAACAAAGAGTTTAAGGACCAGAGACCTCATCAGGCACCCTAGCTCAGCAGGGTCCTCTGTGAGCTATACCTCCTGCAGCGAGGAGTGACCTACATAGCAGAGCCCACCCAGCAAACATCCCTGGCACCATGTTAAGCTCTCCAAGGACCAGGAGCCTGACATCCATCAAATATTGGAATAGCGCAGCCATCCCAACGATCAATCTGGTCTGTGCATTTTAAAGACAACAGCGTGTTTCCATCACCACAGCGGTTTGCAAATACGTTTCAAGATCGAGGAAATTGGCCAATTTGGAAATGCTTAAAACAGGACCTTTTTTACAGCACCTCATACATTATGCATCCCTTAAAAGTATGTTCTAGAACGCCTGCATAAAGGGTACAGCCCCACTATCGTTACCACCTCAAGGAAGGAAAGTGCTGAATAAATGCTCCTGAGGAAAAGCCCAGGGATGACAGATTCCTTAGTTCCCTGGAGGTCTCTGGGCTTTAAATGAGGCTGATGCTTCTTTGCTTTGTGTGCTCCTATCCGACTTTGCCCCTTGGAGAAAATGGAGTTTGAGCAGAGCTATCATTCTTATTACTTGTATTTTATTCTTGCCAGAAATTGCCCTTTCAAAGTGCGTTCCTTTCTGCACTGAAAAAATAAAATAAATAAATAACAAGCCCCTATTTCTATTTCCTGCAAGGCCATGTTCATTTACATTCACTTACTGTTCAGACTCCCCAGGTCTTATAATCTGCACAATGCTTCCAGACCCAGGCATCCAATCACAGCAGAGAAGTGAGTCCCCAAAGCCTGGGTGCTGTGAGCTGCCTCGGTTGTGCTTATTTCAGCTAGGGGGTGGGGGTGGGGGGGTCCTCGGGCCTTCAGCACCCCAACCATAGAGATGTGCTGAGACATCTGATATAGAGCCATCCAGGTCCTCGCTTGTGCTGAATCTCTGATGGGGCCGTCGCTGGCTGCTCATAAGCCTGTCTGCCAGGCCAAGGACCATCGGGCTCTCTGCTGGATGAAATCTATCAGGCCCTGACCTGTCAGCTTGTTTTCTTTTGTGATAGGTTAATAACACCAACTTACATTTATAGAGCACTATGAGATGAACAGCCTCTTTGTCCCAGACCAAATCAGACAGGTGATGAAAAGTGACTCAGTTCCAAGGTAATATTTCTACTCTTTCTCTGACCCTACACACCGAGCGTCCAGGCCTCCGGCCCACCTACGTCTGCATGTCTGCAGGGAAACCTCACAGGTGCTTCTTGGCCTGTCGGCTGCTATGTCATGTGCCCTTCTTTTCACTGCCATTTCCTGCGATGACTTCTGTCGGCTGCTTAAGTCATCCGAGCATCCGAAGGAGACAAGGATGGCTTCTGTGCTGGACGTCCATTGCGGCCTAACACACACACTCAAGTGCGGTGGTTCACAACCACCAGCATTTTATTTGCCCGGGATTCTAGTTTGTGGGCTGGGCTCAGCTGGTCTTGCCAGGGCTCACTCCTCTGACTGCATTCAGCTGGCAAGCCAGTTGGCAGCTGAGCTCCGCTGGGATGCCGGCGAGGCCAGGCATCTTTGCCCACATGGCCTCAGAGCCTCCTCCCATTCCCTGTGCACTCTGCTCTTTTGTGTCTCCCTGTGCGCTCTTGACAGCAACGTGACGGGGCTTTTTGCACAGAAGCTCAGGATCCCAAGGGCACAAAAGCAGTAGCTGGCAGACCTTGGTAAAG
>NW_017731786.1:1211129-1226542 GCF_001890085.2 Hipposideros armiger
CACAGTAAATTACTATTTTTACTTTAAATGATAAGATATCATTTAAAGAAACTTTAAAAACAAGAAAACCGTCTTGATTATCACTGTTATTTTCTAGAAATCCATGTTTTCATGGGGCATAATTTTTCTTCCGCAAGGAGGGTTTCTTTGAACATTTCTTTCAGTGTAGGCCTGCTGGCAATGTATTCTCTCAGCTTTCATTTGTCAGAAAAAGTCATCATTTCATCTTCATTTTTGAAGGCTATTTTCACTGTCTATACAATTTTGTTTTTGCCTTTTTTTTTTTTCTTTCAACACTTTTATGATGCTGGTCTTTCATCTTCTGCCTTGCTTTGTTTGTGATTAGATGTCTATGTTCATTTTTATTTTCATCTCCCTGTACAAAATATGTCTTTTTCCCCCCCCTCTGGATGCTTTTCATATTTTATCTTTATCCCTGATTTTCAGAAATTAAATTATGATATCCTTTGGTGTAGTATTCTGTGACTTTTCCTTCCTTGGAATTTGTCAAGTTTCTTGAATTAACGGATATATAGTTTTCACAAATTTGAAAAATGTGTTCTGTTTTCCCCATTATTTTTCTTTCTACTCTTTTTCTGAGACTCCAATTAAACATTTACAGTTTGACAGTGTCTGTCGTGTTCAATTTTTCTGTGTCTCTCCCCTCTTTGTGTTTGGATTTAAATTTCCTAGCTGTTTTCAAATTGACTTGTATTTTCCTCTTCAGTTTTTGTTCTCATCCAGGGAATATTTTCAGGAGGGGCGTGACATCATCTGACTTAGCCTTTCAAAGACTCATTCTGGCTTCCGGGTTGAGAGGAAACTTTAGGGCAACAAACCTATTAACGCTGATATTTCTCTGTCTCCTTCCAGCTACATGAACCTGTTATCCTGTCCTGCTGCACTTTTCTGGGGTGTCCAAGGAAGAACTATACACAATGACATCCTCACATGTTGTAACCAAGTCCCCTAAAGCCTGATCAACGGGCTTCACGGGTCTGTGTCTCAAGACAGCGAAAATTAATATCGTTTCATGGTCTGTTGGCTCCCTGGTCCAGCCTGGGCAAGATTCATTGCCTTGCACTTGGCTCAGCCGGATTCCCAGTGTCTCTCTCTGTACCGAGGGCACCACTCTTCATTACAAGTTAAGATCGCTTGGGCTGCAAGCAGCTTCATAAAAATAAAGGATTTCTTTAAGTTTATAGTCATATCTCAACAAACCCAAAGGCAGAAATGAAAACAAGCCTCAGCATTTGCTGGGATCTGGAAAGGCACGGGCAACACATGTCATCCTCAAGAAGGTGGGCAGGATTGGACCAGTTGGAGTCAAATCATCAGAATCTGATCAGTTGTGTCCAACTGGACACTCGCATTGTGCCAAGGTAGCCATGAGGGGGGCCTCCTTGTGGAAGGAGGTTGGGTATTTTCAGCGAAGGGAAAACGGTTCAAGAATTGTGCTGCTCCCCTTACAGTACAGAGCATGTTACATACAGTATGGAGATAACTTACTTCCAGTTTAACATATTAATTTTTCTGACTGCACCACTTGGTAAAAGCTCAAAAGATCAGCTCAATAAACCAGCGAGATAGACGCTATGCAATGTAGGAACCCCAGCAGCATGTGGCTACTGAATACTGAAGCCTTGAAATGAAACGAGTCCAAAACGAGGTGTACAACAAGCACACAATACACACTGGATTTCGAAGACCAAGAACAAAAGCGATGTAAAATATCTCATTAATATTTTTTTATTAATTACATGCCTGGATATGTTGCATAAAATAAAACATATTACTGAAATTCATTTTAATCTGTTTCTTTTTACTGTCTTTAAGGTGGTTACCAGAAAATTTTAAATTGCGTGTTTAGCTCATATGATATTTCTATTGGACAGCACTGAACTGGAATCGTAGCACATTTTGACACTGAATGAACAGCATAGAAAATATGGGCAAATATTGTGAGAAGTACGCATGGCATAGCAAACATCATCAGGGTTCCTCTAAGGTCTCCTGGGAAACCCCTCATCATATCGGTGAATTTGTCTCCACCTTCTGTGCACTTGACCTTTCTCTTCACATATATGCCTTTTGAGAACTATTGCCATCACCCCCTGCACAACTGGGAGTGACATCCCTCTCTGGGAATTTATAACCAATGGCTGACAACACCAAAAAAACAAACAACCCAATTAAAAAATGGGCAGAGGACCTGAAGAGACATTTCTCTAAAGAGGACATAGAGATGTCTAATAGACATGTGAACAGATACTCAATGCTACTAATCATCAGAGAAATGCAAATCAAAACCACAATGAGATACCACTTCACACCTTTCAGAATGGCTATCATCAACAAATCAAAAAACAACAAGTGCTGGCGAGGTTGTGGAGAAAAGGGAACCCTGGTGCACTGTTGGTGGGACTGCAGATTGGTGCAGCCACTATGAAAGACAATACGGAGGTATCTCAAAAAACTGGAAATGGAACTACTGTATGACCCAGCAATTCCACTCCTGAGTATCTATCCAAAGAAATCCAAAACACTAATTTGGAAAAATATATGCACCCCTATGTTTACTGCAGCGCTATTTACAATAGCCAAGATATGGAAACATCAAAAATGCCCATCAGTAGACGACTGGATTAAGAAACTGTGGTCCATTTATACAATGGAGTATTACTCTGCCATAAAAAAGAATGAAATCTTATCATTTGCAACAACATGGATGGACCTAGAGAATATTATGCTAAGTGAAATACATCAGAGAAAGATAAATACATTATGATCTCACTTATATTTGGAATCTAAAGAACAGAATAGACGAGCAAACAAAACAGAAACAGACTCACTGATTACAGAGAACAAACTGATGGTTGCCAGATGGGAAGTGGGGTGGAGATGGGTGAGGAGGTGAAGGGATAAGAAAGTATATTACAAATTGGTAGTCACAATATAGTCACGGGGATATGAAATACAGTACGGGGAATATAATCAATGATGTTGTAATGACTAGGTAGGGTGTCAGATGGGCATTGGCCTCTCAGAGGGGGATCACTTCATAGATTATATAAATGCCTAACCACTGCACTGTGCACCTGAAACTAATGTAAAATAATACTGAATGTCAACTATAAAAAAAAAGAATTAAGAAGGTCATCTACCTTTATTACTAATGCTAAATAAGAAATACTCTTATGTTCGAGTTGCCTCAATGGAAATAAAAATAAATATCAGGAATTTGGTTCTTAAAGACAATGCGTATGGGGAGCGTTGATATTCAAAGTTGAGTTTGGCATAGTTTTAATGATAGAATCAACTGTTTTTTATTATTTTTATCTGTTCAGCTAGTTAACCATATACACGTATGTCTACCATAAGGTTTCTAAATACTTGTGCTAAAAATGGCATGAATATATATAGATAGATAGATAGATAGATAGATAGATAGATAGATAGATAGATGAATAAATGTAATACTGGTAATATTAACAACAACTACAGCTATACATGAGCTAATCAGTATAAGCAAATTTTCCAGATATCTCAAGTTTAGTGCATTTAAGTACCCAAACTTTTAATTTTAATAATTTGTTTAGACATATTTTGAAAAGGCAATTATCTGTTCCAGTCATTTTCTTTAGGTAAAGGATTCAATGGAATTTCACTTTTACTCCACTATTTAGAATTATCTTTATATATCTTAATTAATGTGCTTTCCTAGAAGCCATTGAGGGTGAGGGTTTTTTTTGCCACTAAACTAAAATGTCCAGAATGCTGTGCATTTTTGTTTTATAAATCCTCTCTGTCTTATTTCTGCCTCTTTCCATTTATTACCTACGGTGGGCTAGGAAATCAGATAATAGAAGGCAAAAACTGTATTTCACAGACAGACAGTTAAAGACTAAAATTCTGGTTTCCCTACTGATCACCTTTTTGATGCTGAAAGATAAACTCTGGGAACTTCAGTTTCTTCATTATAAAGTAGATAGGATAATGATATTTATACCCTGTAGGGTTTGTGGGAAGACGAAATCAGGTATTGTATGTGAGTACATGCTCACAAAAGGGAAGCTGAGCTTATTATTCTTGTTATCGTTGCCATCATCATATTATTATTGTTGTTGTTTTTGCCAAGCTCCTTTGAAGGAGGGTGCAAGAAACACGTATTTGCTCATCAGAGCACACGTGCACTCAGGGCCTACTCTTAGCTGCTCAGATTCCCCTTATTCTTAGCTCTTCGTTTTGGTTTATATTCCATTAGTGGGTGCCCGGAGAAAGTGACCCCTGGGTAAGTGAGTTGTTTCTGTACTGGAAACTCAGTATAGACACATTCTGTACTGTACTGATCAACGGTACATTGATCAGTACATTCACCCCTGATGTTATGAAAACCACTCATGGCTCTTTCAACCCAGAAGAGGGGCGTTCTCTCAAAAGTGATGCGGCCTTAGGGAGAGATGGATGAGTAGAAAACGGCCCGTGTCAAGTGCCTTCACAATCCTTTTGTTTATGTAAGGCATACTTACTGAATAGAAGTCTTAGTCTGCCCCCGCCTCACATTTGTTCCACCTTCTGGGAACTACAAACCAGGTAAGTGGAGTCTATCTTTGGGAAGCCTGTTTGCGCTTCTGTGTTTTTATTTGGATGGGCACCCTAGACAAGGAGTGCAGAGAGCAGGAAGCAACAGGTTCCTGAAAACATGCACTAACTGTGTCTTGCAAGTTTTCATTCATTCTCCCAGACCCACAAGGAGCTGGACACACAGCAAGAACTTACATGTTTGCTCCTTTGAAGAGAGTCTCGAAGTGTTACCAAGTGTCCTTGAAGGCATACTGTGCGTATCAGTGTGCTGGGGATGAGGTAGCATCTGCTTTTTGCCACACGTTTGACAGAATGAGTGACCTAAGATATGAAATTCATTTTCCCCAACTATGAATTTACAGCGAATTGTGCCTGAATTTAGGGTAGCGGTGGAAAAGGTATCTCTACCCACCCACCAGAATGTAAGCCTATGAGAGAATGGATTTCGTGTTTTGTTTACTATTTTATCCCCAATGCTCAGAATAGTACCCAACACCTAGAAAATGTTCAATAAATATCTGCTGAATGAGCATATTTAAAAATATAAAGTTGTTAGGCAAATTCCAAGTGCTATTTACATTACTGATATTATTATTGCTGTAATTAAAGTACTGTTCACTTTACATATGAAATTGATCTTTAAAAGGTCTGTATGACATGGAGCACTTGAATACAACTGATTCCATCTGGCTATACAATCACCACACCTGAGTGCATATGGGCCAGGTACTCCAAGAGGCCACATGGATACAAACGTGAACAAGAAAGATAGTCACTGCCTAGATGACAGCTACATTGTAAGAGAGCCTACCAAATAGTTCCATTTTTTTCCCCAGTAAAGACAAGTTCTCACAAAGAAAACCCCACAAGTTACTACATTGCACATTTAAAGGTAGATCAAGAAGCAAATAGCATCAAAATTGCCCAGTTTCCAAAGCTATCACCTAAACGGAAGGCATCAGAGAAGGCATGCTTTTCTAGTATCTTCATTTTATAAATGAGGCAACCAAGACCCAAGGGGGAAGAGTTTTGCTGAGTGTCCCTTTGGTAGGACCATCTTCCCAACTCTTCCCAGCCTAACAGGCCCTCAATTCATTCTCCAAGGGACACACCAGATGTCCCTTTGCGAAACCATTCCTATTCCTCCAGGCTCACTTGTTGCTAAGCCTGCACTTAAGTCTTGCCTCTATTCTTGCAATCAGAACAGTCATGTGAAATCTCCCCGAACACAAGGATCCGTCATGAGTCCCACCTCGGGACAAATGGATCCAAGTTCCTGCTTCTCCATATGCGTTACCTGAGAGCCTGTGTTTTCAACAAGAATCTGAGGGGACTGTCATGCAGGGACATGTAGAAAGCATGAAATTAAACCAGTGTTCAGTTAGAATGCTTGTGGACGCAAGTAAGTGGAAATGTGGTTTAGGCCGGCGTAAGCAGTATAGTCACTTATTAGCTCACACCACGTGAAGTTCAAATGCAGAGCAAGAGGGCTATGGTTTGATTCAACTCATAATTGCGTAATTATGTCACCCAGGACGGCTTTCTTCTCTGTGTCTGCTGTAAGCAACTTTAACATCGTCCTTAGGCTGACTTCCCTTGTGGGTACTAAGTGGTCTCTTGAGACCAAGAGAGGTGTGTTCTCCCTCTCCCCCCAGAAAGCTCTAGAAAGTCACTCCTAGTGTTTCACTACCCCAAATTAGCTTAGACCCACAACCCCATCCCTGAACTCATCAGTAATATTGGGGTGGTGGGGGCTAATATTACTATGACCATAACGTAAGAATAAACAGCTGGGGGGAATTAGACATAAAATACTTTAGGGGTCTATAAACAGATGTATTGCAATACATCTGCAATACATCTGGTCTCCTGTACTGCACCATTTCTGAGAATCATGCATTTGGGCCAGTCGGGTGGCACGTTGGTTAGGAGTTGGCTTGGGACGCCAGCTCTGAGCAGCAAGGCCCCGGTTCGGATCCCACATGAGGGCCAGTGACACTGCGCCCTCTACAGCTAAGATGGTGAACAACAGCTCGACCTGGAGCTGGGCTGCTGTGAGTCACCGGCGACGGCGTAGGCTACAGTGGGGCTGGCCGGCAGCTGGCGTGCACTTTCGTGAGCTGCTGTCCAATGGCCTATGACTGATCTGCCTCAGCCAGGAAGAGCACAATGATGATACCAACATGGACCAGTGAAATGACACCCTCCACAACTAGACTGAAGAACAAAAAGGACAGCAACTTGGCTGTTCCCCTTCCCCGAGTCCCCAGTAAAATATTAAAAAAGAATCATGCATTTATTCTTGCATCTCTAAGACCTGGTAAGAAGGTAATCAATATTTGCTAAATAGATGTTGCATGAACTGCAGAGTTTGGGGGCGCTGCACTGGCAGATGGGACTGGTTTGGCTCCCACATTATTGCTTTCATCTACATGCTGTGAAAGAGGGGTTCCTTTAAGCAGGCTGCTACTGTGTGACACAAGGGAAGTAGGTGTTTAGGACACGCGTCTTTGTTCAGCGATCCCCCGCTGGGCCTGGCAACACAAATGATAAAATAACCTCTGTGCCTAAAACGTTCAGGAGTGAGAAGTATGGAACTAAGCAGGGTCCTTTTTCTGTACCTTTTCTGATTCTGCCTTTGTAATGGACTTTGTAATCACATATCCGTTAATCTGAACACTTCTCAGGAGGTAATCATCATAACTCGCCTAGATCTAATGTTGTAGAGAAACATTTTATGGCCCAAGGATACATTTTCATCCAAGTTATTAAAGTCCAATTACATCATGTTTTCTTCCAAGGAATGCCAAGTCCTCGAGTGACAAAACTGCAGCTACTCTCACTCATCTCTTGGAAACAATGTACATAGATATAGCCTTGATATTGCAGAGAAAGCCCTCTGCCTTCCTTTCCAAGGAGATGGAAAAATGTGCCTGCCTTCCAAAGATCACGCAATAGAAATAGGGAAAATCGGGGCGAGGGTGCAAATTCTCTCTTTTCCATGAGCTAACCATGTAGCCTTCCTTTATGAGAAAATGAGATCTGTATATTGTGCTTGGAGATGCACAAGACACTACCATGTTGGATGGTCAAGGACATCTCAAGTAAATTGAGTAAAGCAAGATTTTCTCAACATCATCTCTGGGCTACATCATGACTCATATCACAAGGGCTAGCCTTATGCCAAGCAGCCTGTTAAAAATAATAATGAGAGACATCATGATAATGGTATTTACGCTCTGCTATTATCTATTATATTTTGGGTAGTGTCAAGGCATTTTCATGAGACTGACAACATCCCCTGTAAGGCAGACTTCATTCTTCTCTTTAGGGAGCTGGTGCTCAGATGCTATTAAATAGAAGGTCGTACAGCTGGAAGGGGGCAGCTTGCAGAATTCAGATCAAGTGTATCTACGTCCAAAGTTGAAGGCTTCCTATCTACCCCGTGCCGCTCTGGAATACAAGAACCGGGAATCCAACAGAGCTCCTATTTGTTGTATTTGAACAAGTCACTTACTATCTCATCGAGAGAAATGCTTCAAATGAAGACAACATCCTCCCCTCCCTATTCGACAGGATGGTAACCCCTTGCACATCTTCTAGAACGAGGGGCAAGACCTTGGTATCAACTGGACCCAGGGGGAAGTGTGTCATCATGGTCACAAGACCCCTTGCCTGTGGCTGAGGTCCCTGCCTATTTCTTCAGTCAGAATACATGCTCAGAAATCTTGGGGGGAAGTTCCTCCAACACAAAAGGAAAATGAGCTCTTTCTTTTGCTGTAACTAAGTTGATGTATTTTCAATACTGCTGACAGGTTCAGGCCACCTGTAAAGAGCACCAATTTCTGCTATCATTGCTGCAAATAAAGCAGAGCCCCCGTGGGCACAGAGCGCAAATCTCCACGCCCAAGACCTAGGATGCATTCAACGCCAGTGAAAAACCCACCACAGAGGAGCGAAGAAAACATACAATTGGCTTAGTTTCACCAGCCTCTCCCTCTTGCCAAACCTTTCAGAGAGCAGCGCATGCATATTTAAATCTGAGAGGTTCTTTTTTTATGATTATTTAATAAAAGGGGGATGAAGTAAGCAAATAACTGTTGAGCAGTAACATTTAATTTCCAAGAGTGCCCTGAGAGACGTATCATGGAGCGAAGCCATGGCAATTACTTGGAAATTCATTGTCAGAAACGTTCAACTCATTCAGGCTACAGGAAAGTAGCTGACACCATCGCGAAGTTGGCGTGAGTGACTCTGGTCAGAAAACACACGTGGTAGCAACGGAAGACAAGGCTGAAGGTAAAAAAATTCCAAAGCAAAGGCAGAATACCCAGCCAGTTATCTCCCACCTCAGAATCCTCTAGCATCAAAGTGCAGGGCTGGAGAGATGTGAGGTGGCCTCGAGGGCAACAGGCTCCCTCCAGGTAAGAATGGATTTCAGCCACACAGGAACTGATGGATTTTGACGTGTTTTTAATTTCAGGTTTCACTTTTGATTTCACTTCTGGCTCTCCATCTGGTCTGCTCTCCTGCTCTAAATGCCAAAAATAATTTTTTTCACTGACCACACCAAGCACGTTTATGATGGTTTAAAAGTGGCTGCTTCCCATTTTAACATGCATAGTGTAAGGAAGGAAAGGGCAGGACATGGCTTAGATGCAGCATCGCTTTTCTAGTTTCTCGATCTCCATCTTCCCCTCGACGTAAGTCTGTCTCACCACGTGACAGTAAACAATTTCTTTTGAGTTAAGCCATGATGATGTCTTATTCATGTTGTGTCACTACCCTCTACCCCACTGGATATAGGCTCAGTCATTGAAGTTAAATATGTATTATTAAACATTTTTCATCTGTATAGTTATTTTAATCCCTCCCCCAATGGGAAGAAAGTATCCCAGAAAAACAGTTGATATCGAAATCAGAAAAATCAAGAAATTAGCTTTATGTCACTGCATTCTTATAGGATTTTTTACTTTGCGTGGGCTGAATACTGATGCAGACACACACACACACACACACACACACACACACACACTGGGGGTGCCCCAAAAATGTACACATTTTAAGAGATGTTATCTATTGGGTTGTCGGAAAAGTCATGACATATTTTTTCTATGTCTTTCATTGCAAAAATGCATCATGACTTTTCCAACAACCCAATATATACTTTTTGAAGTTAATTACGGTAGCAATGTGCAGTATGCCGTTCACTCAAAAGATGGCGTTAATCAAATGAATGCCACCATTGTTCACTGTATTACAATTTTAATACTTTGGCATCATACACACACACACACACACAGACACACACACACACA
The DNA here is from genome assembly GCF_001890085.2 of Hipposideros armiger. Lineage (NCBI taxonomy): Eukaryota > Metazoa > Chordata > Mammalia > Chiroptera > Hipposideridae > Hipposideros > Hipposideros armiger. The sequence continues at coordinate 1,221,032 of NW_017731786.1, forward strand.
CAGACACACACACACACACACACACACATACACGGTGCCAAAAAATGTAAACACATTTTAAGAAAGGAAAAAAACTATTAAAACGGTAATCGTCAATATATACTGATAGCAAAAGATGAATACAAGTCACATTTGACTTCTGCAATTGCTCAAAGCGGTTCCCATCAGCGTCCAGACACTTCTGATGATGGCGAACTGCTTGAGCAACACTGACCAAAGTGTCCACTTGTATACATTTTTTGGCACTCCCATTGTGCCAACACACACACACACACACACACACACACAGAACCTAATATAAAAAGGTCACCTTGATTTAAAACACCATTCCTGAGATGTTCTCCTCAGCATTTCTAATTCCGAATAGAGCTATCTCTATTAAAAATTAGAGATAGTAGCTTCTGTCGCATCTTTTACAAACCTCGACAGAAGAAAATTAAATTGGCTATTGTTTTTTCTTTTTCTTTTTAAGTTTCATGGTGAGATAGCTCTATGGAAAGTTAATGGCGTATGTACCAGCATGTTCTCATCTTGAAAACCAAGATGCCTCTTTTATAGATTTTCTGCCAAGTAATTAAAGTCCTATTAATTGGGAAAATATACACAATGGGTATTCTGAATATTCCATCTCCAGCGGAAGCAACTGTTACTACCTTAAACGAGGGGCTAAGCCAATGTTCCAAGTTTAAATTCTGAGCTCCTAAGCCGACACCTCAGAAAACACACTCTTGGGTTTTGTTAGCTAGAGAATCAAGTCTCCGGGAGTACGGCGCCTCACGGCCTCTGAGAGTCCATGATAGTGCACTCGGTTTGGGCAGCATACTGCTATTCCTTTCATATCGAAAGGCCATGCACACAAAATTATGCTGCAAATAATGTTAAATGGACAGAAGAAGGTAAGTTATGACAAGAATCCAAAGGGCATATTTCTCCAACATTAAAAAAAAAAAAACATTACCAAGCAATTGACCTGTTCTCTAATCTAGACTTTCGCATCCTAAACACACATAAATTCAGTTGTTGGTACATAACGCTCCCCTTTTTCTCCCATTTATGTTCTATTTGTAAATAAAGCTAGCTGCAGTTGCAATGTCATGTTCTCAATGGACTAACACAGCCAATGTTTCTTTTTAATTCCTGGTTCAATACAGATCGTACAAGGGTGAACCTGGGCTCCACACAACCATTCAGGGACCCAGGCTCCTGCTACACGGTGACTTTTCTTCTGTACGCAGTTCGGGGTTCCCCTGGCATACTCCAGCTGGCAGAGGGGAGAGAGGGAGCACATGGGGAGAGCTCACGTATGCACAACTTCTGGCGCCTAAATGGAAACAGCGAATTACTTCCTCTCACTATCAATTGGCAAAAACTGCTCACACAGCGATGGGGGGGGGGGGAATGGGCGCAGAAAACGTAGTTTATCTGCAATGCACTTTCAAGACGAGGAAATGGGTTTGCTGGGCGTCTAGCCAGCCTCTGCAATATTTCTAGGCCTTGTCCCTATTTGGCCCTTTCCTTCTCCCTCCCTAGCTTTCCTTACTTCTCCAAAGCAATCTATCACTGGGAGGTGATAATCCAAACATCCTTCCTATTGGCTTCTGTCCCTTCGCCCTGACGAAGGCAACACAGACTTGATTTCAGGCTCAACAAACATCCTTCAGGGACTAAGACACAGCAGGCATGCTACAACGACATGACCAGCTACATTAGGGCATTTAATATGGAAACAAACATTATCATCATCTGAGTTAAGACGCAAAATCTCAGGCCCAGGAATTGACTGAGCACGCACACGAGATAATGTGTTCCTGTGACGGATTTACTCCCACATCTGACGTAGTTCATTCTTTCCCCGACAAGCATTTTTATTTTTATTTTTATTTTTTTATATCCAGTTATTTTCTTAATTTCTTTGCTTATACTCTTCCTTCCAACTTTTGATCAAATTATCTCAAAATAAAAACATTCGCCCTCTGTGCCCCTATTTATGCCCATTATAAAACCCAACTAGTGCTAGCTCTATATATGTATCAAGACAAAAGTATGTTGTTTTTGTGAAGAAATTAGAGATAACAATATAAAGCCAGTGGCATCAATTTTTAAAGCTCTTACCAAAGTCCAGCATACCTCTCCCCCACACACATATTCCATTAAAACTGATTTTCTTGGGGACATAGTTTAGTTTAACCATTTATTTTTCTACCTTGTCAGGGTTCACCATTGCTGCTGTTGTCTAATGTGTATTATGTCTAGAGCCTGGTGTTCTGCTGTGTTTCTTGTAAATGTGTAGCATTTAGGCTGCATTACTGTTACATGTATTTCTAGCTAGCCTAAGAACCTGGTGGCGATGTAAAACATTGCTTTCCTGGAAAAATTTGCTCCACGTTTCAAAGGACTACCAAAAACATTTCCTGCACTAGCTTTTTTTTTTTTTTTTTTAATATGGGCCCCATCTGCAGGGCTCTATTTCAAATTCTTTTGGTAAGCTTGTTACCTGACCGTTACCCAATACTAGAGAGTTTAAACTAACTTCCTACCTTCGCGAGAGTATTATAACAAACTTAGTGGCTTAAACAATACACATTTACGATCCCCCAGTTTCTATGGATCAGAGTCAGGGCATGACTTGGTTGGGTCCTTTATTTCAGGGTCTTTATGAGGCCATGATGAAGGTGGTGGTCAGGTCTGGAACCTCATCTGAAGCCACAGTGGGAGAAGAACCCATTTCCCGGCTGATGTGGTTACCGGCAGATTCAGTTCTTCAAGGGTTCTAGGGCTAATGGCCTCAGGTCCTAGGTGGCTGGTAGCCTGGGGGGACAGTCCGTTGAGGAAATCTGCTCACAATGAGGAACGTATAGTGTCTTCTCATCAATCACTAAGGTGATATCCTGTCATCTTTGTTACATTCTATTACTTAAAAGCAAGGCACTAGGCTAGCCCATCCTCAGAGAGAGGTGACAGGAGGTGGCCATCATTAGGGGACATCTCAGGAGCTGCCTGACACACTTCTTAATCATATCCTCCCTGAAATTACAGGAGGCTATCTGTGTTGAGCTTCTACTATACTTTGGCTAATATACTGGGCATTCAGTATATAGATATGATACATGTTCTCCTATCATTAAAGAACTCCAGGGAGTTCTTTAGTCCAGGGGGTTCTATTAGTTTTTCTATTATGCCTCTTTTTTAGAAAGGAGCAGAGATGTAAAGAGTGTGGTCGTCACAAATAGACTTAATGGCTCTGTGTGTAATTTAATAATCAGGTACCGGGGGCTCAAGAGAAAAGAAAAATGTAGCAAGTCAATGAATCATAAACTCATAGACTCTGGGCCTGGAGGAGACAGTCAATCAACCAATCAATCAGTATCTATTGTGTGCTTTCTGTTTTCAAAGCCTTCCCTGCTTGCCACAGTCCAGAGTCTGACGGGGAATAAAAGCTGCAACCACTGAAAAGGAGCTTGATAAATTGAAGCTGAGAATTAATTTATCCTTCAATTATTTTGATATATAAACAAATGTTGAAGCAGGCTCCTTAGGGGCAGGGGGAATTGAAAGAGAGGATGCTTCAGGGAGAGAGATGGAAAGACGCCCACCAAACTGTAAGAAACGCAGGGAAGAGAGGGCAGTGCCAGGAGGCGCCAGGGACCTGGTGACTCTAATTAGGGAAGTTGGCCATGCATTTGGTTATCTCTGAGATACAATGTATGGAAATAAGAGACAGTCACACACAGTTAGACTGCGGGGTGGCATGGGACCAGAAAAGATGATTAAACCACATACAAATCAGGGAAGTTCAGAAGAAGGTTAGGGGACAAGGGGCTAGGTTCATTCAAGATACATAATTGAACAAATGCAAATTAAAACAGCAAGCAAGAAAAAAAAAACGGCTGTGGAATTCTGTGGTTCTGGTTTTTTTTTTCCTTCCTTTCTTTTCATTTTTTTTCTCAACTGCAGCTTTACAGAGATGATAAATCAGGATTTTCGAAAACCAAGTTTAATAATGGATATTTTCTGAACTTGACTTTCTTAAGTAATGTTGAAGCCAAAATGCACATTGAAGTATTAAGAGGGAATAAAAAGAAAATACTCCGTGCTTACAAGATATTTTTCATACTCCTGAACTCAAAGTTTCCTCATTCTGATTTACCTAAAATTCAAAAAGTGGGAGCAGTGTCATTAATCTGGGATTGTAAATGATATGTATCAGTCAAAATCACGCGTTAGGCTTTCAAGAAAAGACTGCAGACTGATCGATGTATTTTTTACTGAAATGACAGCAAATACTTAATAATAAAAGAAATCAAAGGCAGACATCCTACTTCTAGGTATATGCCTAACAGAACTGCAGATATATGTTCACGGAAAGACACTAATGTTAAGTTCCTAACAGCTCTCTTCATAATAATCCCAAACTGGACACCATCCAAATGCCCTCAACAATGAAAGTGGAGGTAAACTGTTTGTCACACGTTGATCTTATGCACAACAATGAGAATAAAGCACAAACACTCGCCACAATATGGGTGAGTCATCAAACACAAGTTTGAATGAAAAATGGCACACACAATACTACATATACTGTAGACTGTAGGTACCCATTTATACATAAAGCACAAAAGCCCCCTCTCCTCCCTGGGAAGCGCTTTGTTCAATCTAAGGTACTGGATTGGAGGGGCTATGCCTGTGTCATTCACTTTCACCGTAGTTAGCAGTGTATTAGGCTCTTTCGGGTCTGTCATAAATGACTTTTGGGTGACTGACAGCCAACCTGAGATTTTTCCTGATTGTGCGTGGCCAACCTGCCATGAGAAATCTTGGGAAGAACCAATTCCCTGAACAGCAGGTAGGTTGACACCGAGTGGCTTAGAAATGACAGAGGGTCAGTGGAAATTGCCACCATAGTTAAAATATCCCTTTAAGTAATCATATGTAAAATAGATTTCTCACCATCAAGAAGCTTCCACTGTTGATGGTATAGCAACTCACAATAGTTGATTAAGTCACAAAAGTTAGTTGAGGTCTCAGGGGCATAAAATTGTCCAGGACCTGACACTGTTCACATGTCACCATGTTCTCCCTGTGATAATTCAGTGCCATAGAAGTAACCGAGAAGGGATAACAACAACAGCTAATTTACAATGAGTGCAAACTAATGTGACAGCTAAGCACATGTCTTCATCATTTCATCTTTACCACAAGCTGGCATCACTGTTAATACGCACTAGTATTAACCATTTCACAAGCACCAAAACTGAGTTTCACGAGGTTTTCAAGTTCACCAAAGGTCACACACCAGAGAGCTGCAAAAGTGTGCTTTGTCTGATCCAAACGTTTTGCTTTTCAGCGTTCAGCTCTACTGTTTGTGCCTAGGTTATATTAAAAAGAACACATGGCTACTCCAGAAATTTTGTTCTGGATGGAGTTGATCAAGACATGGGATCTACCATTATCAGAAAACAAACAAAAAAACAAAGAACCAGGGAAATTACTTGTAGGGCTGTGCAAAGCTAA
>NW_017731786.1:1228237-1229777 GCF_001890085.2 Hipposideros armiger
GGGGTTACTGACAGCTTCTCTTCTCTAGGTTTCAGACACCATTTTCTACATCTTCTAATAATACTGTAATCATACTGAGTCTGCCGTATTGTTTGAATCACACACACACACACACTCACACACACACACCTGGACACACAGTAATTTTCCTGGCTCAGATATTTCATTAGCTTGATTGCTTCCAAAGCTGGATTTCTCTTCCTAAATTAAGCCAATGCTTTCCCCTGGAATCACTCATAATTCTTTCTTCCCGAGCTCTTACCCAGGTATGAACTCTGAGCTCCACCCTATACTCGGTAGTGCTGGGAAAAATCAGACTGTCATCCACCGGGAAGCTCTCATCTTCAGAGAATCACTTTTCAGAACACTGCTGAACAGAACTTCAATGAGAAAGGCGGTAAGTCAGAGGGACTAACACACAGACTAGGGGAAAAGAGAATCTTACTCCACTCTGTAGCCTACACACTACACTAATTCTCCACTAACTCTGAGTGATACGAGGCTGCAGAGATAAATAATGACATGGAGATTTGTCCAGATCTTGATCCTACTCAGGTATCCACTGTTTGTCACGCATGGTCCCTACTTCAACATGATGGACTGTTTACAACCCACCTAATATACTAGATGATGCCTTGCTCCACAGGAAAGTTTGTGCGTTATGGATCTGAGGATAGTGCGAGACCTAAGGAAAGCACTTGTCAAGTCAATGAACAGACCAGTGAATGAGTAAATGAATAAATGTTAAGACAGATATTTTCAAGTAATTAGAATATGTCTCAACTTGACACGTGGCCCTCTTAGAAGAGTGTGAATGAAATGAGGATCCTGCTTATAAGATGTCAATATAACTCTAGTGCCTGTGTGCCTTTCTGACAAGGAAGTTGTTCGAATCCTATCAGGTAAGAGTGTGGTTTCGCTCTAGTTTTGTCCAAGTCTCCTACCATTCTCCATTTATATTATACGTTGGCCCAGTTATTTTAACCCAGATCTAATGCCGATGTGATAATGTGCTCATTCAAATTGGTCACCTATTCAAGGCTTGCCTGATATGTTAATATATTGGGTTGTCAGAAAAGTCATGATACATTTTTGCAACAAAACACATAGAAAAAATATGTCATGACTTTTCCGACAACCCAATAATTTTCCACTTTCTTATAAAATTGTTCCATGCTCAAATTTTAAAAGATAAATCTCGTTAACCTTAATTACGTAATCCTAGGTTTTTTTTTCCAACTTGCATGCAGAAATGCACAGAGTCCACATACTTCAGCAAGCATGAGTTGCCTAACATAGTCTTCCTCACACTTTTTTGTGCACAAGAACCACCTGGGGACCTTGCAGATCATGCAAGATTCTGATTCAATAGCTCTGGGGAAGGACCAGGCATTTCCAATAAGCTCCCTGGTGATGCCATGTTGCTGTTCCAAGAACTACACTTCGAACACCAAGCTGCAAAGCAACCCAGCCTCGGAATATGTTTTGTAAAATGTCTGTGGCTTTCCATGGGAAGAGATTATCTTGAGATAGGAGTCTT
>NW_017731786.1:1231967-1235947 GCF_001890085.2 Hipposideros armiger
GGGAAGCACATAGTAGGTGTCAACCCCATCACTCTTTCCCATTACTCTTGCCAGATTTAGCACTGAATTTCCAAAGAAGTAGCAATGGAGGATCTTTGTGTTTCTGATTAATTCATTATCCCCTGGTTAGATCTGAGCCTTGGCAGGCAGTATGGCTCACTCCTCATGAGGTCCCTGAAGGAATTTAACGCCCAAATGAGTAGATGCCATGCTGATCTCTGAGTCATAAGCAGAGGGCATGCCAAAAGCTGGATGAACGCTTAACTCCCTTGCATCTTATTAGCATCCCCCAAGATATATCAACATTAATAAAAAATAGTAAATCTATTAATAAGTGAATAGAAGGCTTATGGTCTCATGTCTTAATTTGTGGAAACAAGAAACTAACTTCATGCTTTAATCTACATAAACTAGCCTTGGGATAAATTCCACTATGGAGAAAAATAAAATCCTAAATGCTACCTCCTTAAAGCTCAGTGAAGTCTTAGGATCATAATGAATGGAGTTTGAATTTTTATTCATTTCAGTCTATTAATTTCCTGGTGATCAGGCAAGACCCAGTTGGCTAACCACATCTCTTGTGCATATGGAGTTTCAAGACAGATTTCTACAGAGACCCAACCAAACAGCGGATCCCTCAGCACTCTCCATAATGAAATTTAGAGTGACAGCTAGTGACCCAGGATGACTACTTTAAAAAAAAAAAAAAAGAACTTGAATTTGGGAGATTTGAGTTATGATTTCAACTTTACCTCAAAATATCTGTTTGACTTTGGGCAATTAATTTTTCAGAAGTTCTGATTCTGAAATGTAAAGTGAGAATGCTAATACCTGTCTACCGTTGCGTCAATCAAATCAGATAATTCACAGGAAAGCACTTTAATGTGAAAGTGCTATACATTTGGGAAGCATTATTGTTCTTTGACTCTGAGCTGCCCTTCATCTAAATCCACTTATAAAAACCTTGGTGAGTTACTAAGTAACTTTTTAAAGTACAGACTCCCTAAACTGCTAACTAGTAAGAATGAATCGAGCTAGAAAATGTAGTAAGTAAAAAAATAAATACACGGAGCTCTACATTGAGCCATTCAAGATATTATAAATAATCTTAATAAGCTATAGCAGTTTTTTTCACTATCTTTTGCCCCACAGGATGACTGAATATAAATGTTTATACTTTTTTTCCACATCTTGCTATATGGTGAACTGTTTCCATTGCACTCAATATTTTATTTGTAACATTCTTTTATCAGCTGCTTACTATGCATCATTCTACATGAAATTATCATTACCACCTGTTTGTTGATTGCTATTATTTGTTTATTTACTTTTACATTGTAAAGAGTGATGTGACACATTTTGTGATATTTATATATTGGGTTGTCAGAAAAGTTATGGCCCATTTTTGCAACGAAAAACACAGAAAAAATACGTCATGCCTTTTCCGACAACCCAATAGCGATTACATGATGCTATACATCCCTATTTCCCCGGAGTGAACCACCCGACACTTGTTACCCCATTGTAATCATTTATAGCATATATCCTTTCACTCACAAAACTGTCCCAGGCTGCTCAATAAATTATGATGTCAATCTATCTTAGTGAGCCACACCCAGTGCCCTTGAAAACGCTTCTGGAAATGGAGTCAGAGTGAAAGATGATGAATAATTATATCTACTTTCTAAGTAATATGAAACATATTCGTATTTACCTCTTAAGAAAGGTATTGCAAATACTGTGATCACATATAGAGGCACTATGTATTTTTGGAAGATTTCAAATACTGTATCCTCGTCCCTTCCTATTGGACGCCTACCATAAATTCTATCTGACCCCAGCACTGCTGTAGCTGTGAGCAAAGTGAATTTCAATCTAAGAATACCTTGGCATCTCTCTCTCTCTCTATCATCAAGAATGATGTTGAGTTAGTCCCTTGCTTTTCAGCCCAGAATATTCCCAAAACGGCACATGCTTGATCCTTCATTCTAGAAACACACTTGCCCTCCCTCTTTATTTAGAACAGCTCCTTTTGACACCATTTTTCTTCACCCCTGCCGCACTCATCTTGAAGTCTGTAGGTTCCGGGAAAATAGACACAAAGAGAGGAGGAGGCCTGTTCAAGCTCTCTCAGACATGGATTAAATGAGAAATCGCAACCCCCTCATCGCTCAGGTTAGGTTTCTTGGAGGCCCGCTGTGTAGCAGGCTCTATTCTCAATGCTTTGATACATCATTGCAGCTAAAACCACCATGCAACGGGGTCCACGGGATGATTATCCCCACTTTACAGCTCAACAAATGAAGGAGCTGAAAGGGAAAGTAGGTTTCTCCGAAAGGGGAAAGAAAAAAAAAAAAAGCATTTCCAAGCAAGAAAGATCAGCTGCGAAGCCCCACTAGAAACACCGCACTCTAATCAATCCCCAGACTCAGCCTGAGCGACCAGTGTATTTAGTTGGCTTTCTTCCTTATCCTGGGCTGTGGTTCGTTTCCCACTCAGGTGACCAGGGAAAGCTCAGGGCAAGTGGCACTGAAGGAAGAGATGAACGCCCACCCAAAGCACTGAGGTAACACCTCTGCTGGGAGACACCCCCTCAGGATTGAGGGGGAGGAGAAATCCACAGACAGGCTAAGCAGGGATCCAACCAGAATGCGTAAGGGTCAGAAGTGGCAAGAAGCAAGGGTATGATGGAGAAAGAAGCATGAGGGGTGGCACTGGCTTAGGCCAGGTGCTTGCAAGTGCTGAGTCTCCCTCCTGAGAGATGGGAAGACCCCCGTCCCTTTCCACCATACCAGTTAGGAACGTATTTGGCTGTAAGTAATAGAAAATCCAATTACAGAGGCTTTAAAAAATAAGGCTTTGTTTTTCTCCCACAACAACAGCACAGGCAGGCAATTACTATGGCCACTTTAGTGGCTCCATCATATTAGGTCCAGAGTTTCTGCCTTTCTTGGGGCCGTCCTCTCCTTGGTCACAGGAAGGCTGCTGCAGCTCCAGCCATCACACCTGTGTGCAAGGCCGGAAGACTGTGGAAGGAGGGAGAGGTCTTGGCAACCACATGTACTGTCTTTGATCAGGAAAGCAAACGTTTTCATAGTTTACTTCTTCCCAACTCCTGTCCATCAGACTTCCACTTGGATTTTATTGGCAAGATCCAGGTTGCAAATCTTTGCATAGATTCTGGAAAACTGGCAATTGGGTTTGCTGGTATTGCTTCTAAACAACCATGCCTTGGGTTGCACATGTTACTGCCCACCCCCTCCAAAAAAAGTGGGTTTCTCAGAGCAAGACTAAATCCTCGATGGGCATTTGACTCTATTGTCCACATCTCCTGGTTCATTTAATACCTCACATCCTACTCTGCTTCCCTTAGCTGCACTGTCCGGCATCTTGCAATAATATGTCCTCGAGACCGCTGCATGCTTTGGCTTGGTGTCCAGGGACCAGGCCACAGAAGGAATGGGCCTCCGTGATGCTGTGCAGTGGGCAGGAGATGGCATGTGACACTTTGCAAGTTAAAAGAATATCGCTAATAGCGCAGCTGGCATTCCTCTCATACGGGTGGAAAACGCTGACAGAAAGCCTGTCACACAGGGTGGAGTTGGGTCTGGAAACTTAGACCATAGACCGGAGGACTGGTCAGAATACCGCGGGTAACGGCCAACGTGCCACGAGAATATAATGTCTACAAATTTCTACAGCTTGATACAAAGCCTGGCACACAGGAACACTCCCCCCCCCCTCTCACACACACACACACCTCACTTTCTTATTAAAAGAAAAATCGCTGTTTACAGTTTGGAAATGACTTGGTTGCCACACAGCAGCACTTGTTGAAGGCTCAGGGCTGCAGTGAGCCCGGCGTGCGTGGATTCATCAGCGAGCGCCACAGCAAACGGAGGCCAGGGCACCTCTCAGCAGAGCCTCCGCCTGTCACATGCACCTGTCACCGCCTCCGCTGGCTTCACATCGCCGTCAGC
>NW_017731786.1:1238032-1300296 GCF_001890085.2 Hipposideros armiger
GAGAAGAAAACAGACAGGATGACTGGGGAAGGGAGATGATGGAGGTCCATTTCAGAGACCAATTTGAAGGCTGGTTATAAGCGAGTCGGTGGAAAGTCTCAAATACCAGAATGAAAGGTAATGCTGCACTGCTGATTATTCTATTATTCGTGCAACTACATTCCCAAATTATGCCTCAATATTTAGAAGATTGATTCAAACTTGGCCTTAAAAAAAAATCACCATGGAGACCATTGCTGATTAATAATTCTATTTCCACCAGGAAGGCTCTCCTAGACAGTCAAGCCCAGCACGGTTTTCTGAGCACTTAAATATTATACTAGCAAAAAACAAACAAACAAACAAACAAAAAAACATAAATCTTCCCATCAGAAAGAAATTAAGTCTGGATTCACGTAACTAGAATTCATGGCATGAAATATCTTCAAATGGTTAATTCCTGCCTTCCGCAAAACCTTCATCATGGTAAATATATTTATCTATTATATGGTAAATAGTGGAACAGGATAATGGGGAGTGTGCCATAGTTGATGTTATGACAAAGCAATTTTGCAAGAAAATACAACACGGAGGTCCATCCAATGAGGACCAGTCAAATCTCCATAGGAAGAAATTTTCACATAAGCCCTAGACACTATCAGATGAGCTCCCTGTCCACACAGCAATTCGTGTTAGAACCTGAAATGTCTGGGCTGTTGGCATTAATCGAATGACTTGAGTGACGGCTGAATATCCCCTTCCCTACTTTTAAATGTGTGGACGGAGCTGAAAGCTCATGGTCAGCTCTGTTCTTACTGTTAACACCATGTTTAGAAAATGACTCTGGTGTTTATATGTACGTTAGGGACTTGTACACGATGCATTAGTGAGAGGTGATATAAAAGGGCTCAGGGTGGGGGATGTTGGAAGGGGTTTTGGACGAGGTCTTGGAGGACCTGGGGGAGTCCTGGTTCTCTAGCCGAGTGACCTCAGAAGTCACCTTCTAGCCTCACTTCCTCCATCAGTAACGTGTACCAGCTGCATGCGACACATTTTAAACTCCTTCCAGCCTTTTAATTCTATAATTCCAATGTTACATTTATTTTGTTCTTTAGAATACCAAACACAACCATAAATAGGCATTTAATAAACATCACTAGATGGCATCCCATATGATTTTTTTTTTTACTGCTTATATGTCTTCCCCCAAAATGTTTCAGATCTGTAAAGTACTCAGCTAAAGATCCTGCAAATTGTACATTTCATTTTGTTTATGTATTTAGGCGACTATGATGCCTTCAGGGTTATGGTTATAAATGACGATACCGGCTTGTTTTAAGATGCCAGTAACTCCAGGAAAATGTGGCCTGAAGGAATTCAAAGTGTTTCCACCCAAAGTTCTCCCCCACATCTGACCACTCACACATACTTGAAAAGTTTCAAAATGTGTAAAATGAAAAAAGCCACGTTAGCATGGAGAGAATACAACAAAACAACAACATCAAATACACCAATACTCATTTTGTTGCTATATTTGCTCAATGGAAGAATTTAACACTTTTTTTTTTTTTTTGGTACATGCCTGTGAAAAGAATTGCTGAGTTATCATGGGTATTTCCTTCATCGTTTTATTTGTTTAGGTCTCCAAATCCTAAATTGGGAAGCTAAGACTAGCTTGATGTCATAGCAGACAAATTTGCTTCCTTTCACTTATCTATTAACATTATACACTACTTCTTTTTTGAAGGGCGCTATCTGTAACAGGAGCAACTAGTTATTAAACCAACGAGTCAAACTGAAATGATCACTTCTAAGTAAGGATTTCAGATGCCTCCCGTGCCTTTTGCTCATTTCAAAACAAAACAGAACCTCTAGTACAGGACCTCTATTCTCACATCATAACGTTACGTACGTTGCCACACGCATCATTTCATCTTTTCGCAGTTGCCCTGAGTGGAAGGCAGGACAGGGTTTTTATTTTCACCCCTGAGGGTTTTTCAGAGATTGAATTACCTGCCGAAAGTCTCAGTATCAGCAATTAAACTGCAGCAGGAAGCGAAATCTCCCAGGTCCCATCCCAGTGCTGTCTGCACTGTATTGTGTCGGGTCGGGGACATGAGCCACTGACTCTTATCATTCTTTGTCATTAATGGATGCCCATTTTCTCCAAATTTGGGGCCAAATGCAAGGTTGATGGTATAGTTCCAAGCGTGACAGAGAAAAGACCACAGAAGGACAGGCCATGGATTGGTGAGATTCACAATAGCCAAGCCACACATCCCTTTGCCTATCTGCTTAGCAGGGCATTAGTCAGCTAAGGGGTGTTGGTAAAACGGGGGGTGGGGAGGCATGTAGGTGACCTCAAGGCACAGACATCGCCTGGTTTGCACAGCCCAGAGGTCATGCCCTGTTTTCCCACGAGTACGGGGTCTAGGGTTTCAGTGAATACCAGGGGTGAACGCGAATGACCATGAAGATGGCTGCTATGGGGAGTTTGCTAGTTTTATTCAAAGCTGAAACACTGGCTCTCTGGAAAGCTACGATTTCCTCTGAAGGTCACCAGGCGGACTCGTAACGCCCAGCACATCCTCACTCGTGGGCGTTAAGTGTTTCTCCCTGAGATGGAGGCCTAAAGATGGTGGGAGTTCATGGATGGAGTCAGACCTCTGAGCTGGGGCTGGAGGAGGAATCAGTTGCCCGGATTACGACACTCACTTATCCCATTTTGTGTACTGTCCAGAGGCCTCGGAAAAGGTAGCGTAAAAGTCCTTCCTTCATCATAACGTGGGTGCTTTTTTTGTCCAGAGCCACAAAGGGCAGACCTTGAAAGAGTATCTCAACATACGGTTTTCCCCACTCAAAAAAAGGCTAGATCTTGTTTCCCTCCTAATACATTTAAATCAGATATTTTATTATGAAGAAAATTATTGAAGGCCTGATCTGAGGACACTGGACAGTGGTAAGAGAAAATGAAGAAAGAATATAAGTGAATGGTGGAATGGGAAGGCGGGGATGACAGACATTGGAAAAAAATTGTCAATAACTCATACATTAGCCCAGGTTAAATGAGCATGTAGCAACTTCTAATACAATAATTAACAGGTAAAATATAAGTGACAACTTTGTGAAGTTCGTTCATTTCCACGAAATATGTGATGGCCAGAAACTGCACGATTACAAAGAGGTTGGGATCGAACAGGCAGAGGGGCACATTTTAAGTTGTCAAAAGAGGTGGTAATTCATACATGTGCACACAAATCTTGTGCAGAACACGAAAACAAGAAAAGGGAGATGGCGCGATAGAGCACACTCCCCACGAAGAGTCGCATCTTAGTCCATATTTGAAAAGGCTCCGGAATATACATACAGAGAGCATCATATCACCAAAGGGCAGAAAAAGTAAAGCACCGCTCCCCTATTCAGTGCTCGTGGGATAATCTCAGGCAAATGGCTCGACACCTCTGAGCCTCAAGAAAAACCAGGTTTATCGTCAGGATTGATTCGGACTGAAAAATCTTCCTACGAACAAAACGCCCCTGGGACCACGTCTGCCCTCATCCTGCAGCATGAACTGTGTGCGTTTGTCTTTGCTTCTCTGTTCCTCTGATCTGGCTCTCTCCTGCCAACACAGGGACTCACCATCTTTTTTGTTTGTTTGTTTTTAGCTGAGCCACCTTGCCACCTGTTTCACCATCTTTATACCTTCAGTTTGCATATCATCCTTCGTGGCCTCAGGGAGGCCTTGTGACTTTTCAAAACCTCTCTTCTCTGGGCCAATTAATTTATTATCTTGGTCTTCTAAGTTTAAAAGGCCCATACAGGGATCAGATCAGCCTAGCTTCTTCTTTTTTGTTTTTCAGATGTATTTTTATTTCATGAACTGTAATTCACATAGAATAGAGTATGTAAATTTTAAGTGCACACTATCTCAATCTCTAAATCTATCTTTTTATTTCTATCCCTCCATCTCTATCTCTCCATCTTTATATCTCTATATCTCTATCACTACATCTCTGTCTCTAAATCTTTATCTTGATGATGAATTTGCTGCCCTTGAACTTGCTCACCTTGGGTGTAATAATAGCAGTGGGAGGGTGAGGTCATGTTAATAACACCATATTGCAGCCAAGGTTTGTCCTTCCATCAGGAGCTGTGAGAGGAGCAATTGCCCTAGAGGTCTGCGACAGCAGGTAAACAGGATGATAGCCATTTCTAGGACACTGGAACACGGATCTCTATTTTTTTTCCAGTGGCTGCTATGGATTATGATGATCAATCCTGGGTTACAATATTGATCTTTCATCTACTTATTACAGGCTTCTGCCTAGAACTTAATCTAAAATAACTCTTCTTATTATTTGTAAATTAAGTCTTTTTGAGGCATAAGGAACAGAGATTCTTAGCTTGCCTCAGCTTGTTATAATAACAACACAACCAGGCTTCCCAGGGCTTGAAACTTTATTCAGGCCATGGCAGTAGTTTTAAAAGTCTAACCGCTACACTGATGGTGCACAAAAATTCTAGTGTCTTCTCCATGGCACGTGATCCTTGGGATTACTGCTTTGGTGAGTTGGCGAGTCTTCACCTCAACTTCTATTGTTAGCACTGCTTCTGTAGAATTATTCTGTATGTGTCTCAAAGTCAAACTCTTCAACAAAGACAAATGTGATTGGTTTGGAAAGTCGCCATCCAGTATAGGGCACTCCCGCTGGAGAGAGCTTTCACACCGAGTTGCTTCATAAGTCTCAGGAGTGCCTACAAATGACCAGGCTCCCTTTAGGTCCAGAGTCAAGTCCATTGCGTTCAGGGTTATGATGTCACTGGGCCCAAATAGAGTGATCTGTGCAGACTGAGTCTCTTAGGAAGAGGCTGTGCATATGACAGGTGCCCTAAGCTAGTCAGAAAAAGGTCATGACAACCAGCAAACCCTTTGCCGAGCCTGAAAGGCTCGAAGCCTGGACCCGTGTCTAGGATCAGAACTAATGGCATTCATTTTGTTCAGAAAAAAAAGATTGATGTGCTGAGGATAAAGTAAGAGGAAATAAAGTCATGAAGATGGCAGTTGGCAAGGCAGGCCCTGATGTACTCATCCAAATGAACCTCTACAGGAGAACGGGGAGGTTAGGAAGGGACTCAAACCTTCTACAGAGACGAGAGTCAAAGAGAGGTGAATAGAGGAAAAGGGAAATAGAACGAGGTGGAAGGAACAGGGGGGAGAAGAAGCAGATGCTAATGTTTCCTTTCCCTTATAGGTAAGAATTCTTCTCTTCTCCCTGGTCCAGACAACTCGCCTCTCAAGAAAAGATGAAAGGCTCCTACCAGCGACAGGAAACCTGTCAGCACCTATCTGGTGGACAGCAACTTTGCTACCTGGGAACAAGGCACGCGATTGCAGGAGCATCTGGGTAACTTGCAGACGTTCTCTACATGCTCTAAGATACGCGAGAACGCCCTGAAACTGGAGTAAAAGAAAATACTCAGGATCGATGTTAAGAAAAGTGTCCTGACTTGAGGTATTAGAATACCTTTTCTTGAAGGGACTCCACGAGTTCCTATGTCCCATGGTCACACATCATGTCTATCAGGAGAGGGTCTCCCAAATGTGCGCCCGGGACCAGCAGTATCAGCATCACCTGGGAACTTGATAAAAATGCAAGTGACTGGACCCCAGCGTGGTCCTCGGGGATCAGAGTCTCTAAGCCTGGGGCACAGAATTCTGTCACCTTTTCACAAGCCACCCCGGTGGCTTGCTATGTGGCTGAAGTGCGACAGCCACATGACAGGGGAATGCTGTGATTCTCACTATGCACATGGAAAATATCTGGTGCTGAAAGGTGAAATCATGTTACCCAGGGAACCTATAAACAGCTGGATCTGCTTTCTTCTCCTACAGCAACCTCTCTACTTGTCAGGGCTCTTCCCATGTCTGAGAGATAACAGGTCTCAGAGATGCTCTTCTCTCTCTTAAATAAGGAACAAACCAGGAACACCCCTCCCCCCCAACACACAAAAAAACAAAAACGGAAAAACAAAAACACAAAAAACACCTGTTGAACACTCTCCCCATTCATTATACTTTCCAGGATCATGATTAACAAATTGTCATGTAGCTTTTCAAGAGAGGATCTCTTCAAAGCTAATTTCACAACAAACAGGGCTCTCCTTCACAGTAACATGCTGGCCATAAGGCTAATGAGCAAGTGCTGAGCACCCTTGCAATAAAATTGAGCCTTGAAGCATCCTGCTAAAATGACACACCTTTCCACCCGAAATGGGATGACGAGTGCATGCCCTTGCCAAGGACGCCCATTTATCATGTCATCAGGATAGCAATGACCTTCCAGGCAGACCTGCGTGCAGCAATAATCACTATCACGGTGCAAACATCTGTGTGTGTGTGTGTGTGTGTGTGTGTGTGTGTGTGTGTACATAAGAATAGACATTCTGTCCAGGCAGATTTAATTTGGGGCATTTATGCCCATGATACAGTCATAAAAACTGCATGGAAATGACATGCACTAATTGGAATGTACTTACAGAGGGCCTTTTCTCTGTGTGTTAATGTTACGAGTATTTTATTTTGGGGCATCATTTGGAGTGATGGTTCCAGGAAGGTGGTCATGATATTGGTGGCCTTGTCGGGGAAAGGAGAGGGTTTTTGTCCAAGTCACATGATTTCTCATCTTGATTCTGCCACTTATTAGCTGTCTTACTTAGGATAGGTTTCTGAACTTCTCTAAGCCTCAATGATCTAGTCTGTACAATGAGAGCGATAACATGTAACCTGAAGTTTTATGGTAAGCATTTTATGAGATTATGGTATCGATCCACACATGGAAATGGGTCATGAAGGATATCATCAAAGGACATGGCCTTGCTCTCAGGGAGCAAACAGTGTTCCTTGCAGGGAAACGGCAGACACACGTGGAGCCTCAAACCACAATAAAAGAGATACAAGACCAATTAATAGGACCTGAGGGGATATCGTTAATTGCGTAAGAAACGCTTTCAAGGGGACACTGATGGAAGAAAAGAGAGAACAGCAGTTGTAGGAGAAGATACTCAGATTTGAGGGGCGATCTGAACTGGGCCTTGGAGGGAGGGCGGAAGAGAAGGTGCGCAGGTGATAACATGCTGGACCGACCGAGGAGATGGCGGATAGGCCACTTCGCCTGAAAAGCTAGCTGTGGGGCCATGTGCATGTGAAGATGAGCACAGAAAGGCAGGCTGGGGTGGGCTCAATGACAGAGGCCTTTGAATGGCAAGCCCATGCATCACATGGACAACTGAAGGAGACTGTCTTTCCAATTCACTTGAAGCTGTCCTAAACCCACTTAATTCAACAGATCTAGTGATCGCTCCCACCTATTCATCATGTTTTCAGAGTTGCCTGGTGCGAGAGCGAGACACGGGGCAGGAGGTAAGAGACAGGCACGTCGCCTAATTACTGACGTTCACCTCTGCTGACAGCATCACTCTGGCCCTCACCCCTCAGGCCTGACACCTGTGACTCCTTCCTGCCTCAGCGCCCGGGGTGGGCACTCTTTTGGGTTTTCTGTCCTTTTATGTTTCACAAGCTTTGGTCAAGTGTGATTAAAAACGTCTCCTTGTCATCAAGGCCTTCTCTCACAGCTCTGAGAATAGACTGATTAATATTTCTTGCAATTCCTTAAACCACTCTCCCCATCTCAATGGTTTATTCCAAACTTGAGTTTTCACCTGTGTAATTCTCTGAGTCACTGATAATGGCTCTCTAGAAGTTTTTACTCAATCCCTCTTTTCCACTCTAGGTTGTTTCAGTAGGCATCTTTTTATTTATGGGGTTGCCGGAAAAGCCGGGACGTATCTTTTCTATGTTTTTCGTTGCAAAAATGCGTCATGACTTTTCCGACAACCCAATAGTTTGCATAAGGATTGAAAAATAGGTTTAGACTCCCTTTTTTATCATAGTTGATATTCTGTGTCACTTTGTGGTATAATTTAGAGCATTTGCCTTCATAATGACAGTCACTAAATGTCAGTCTCCTGCCTTCTCTTCAGTTTTGACTTTTAAAAATTTTCTGGGCTTTGTTTTTTCTTGGTATGCCTTTTGTTCTATGAACTCGATGCTTTCATTATGACTTTACTGGTGAATTTTCAGTGTTGCTTGTTCTATTATTTATTATATTAAGGCATTCCAAAATAAAATCCTGTTATTAAAATCAACTTCATTTCATATTCATTAGCCTTTTTTTTCTTTCTTGCTAATTTCTGATTCTAAACTGGTTGCATCTTTATGGAGTGATGTTTTTCTCCTATCTAGGTCAAAATAATATTATCCAGTCAGTGGAAGATTGGAAAGTTATAAACTCACTCCGTTTCCCTTTTGTGACTGCACACCGACACTTTCAAATAAGCTCCCGTGCAGTAAGCACTGGTTCATTAGGTCCCTTTTCTGTACAGATCCCAGTATCTGCACATCACAGGCTCCAACTCGGGTGAGAGAAGGAGCCCCAGGGACATGGATGTGGTAAGCCTATTCCATGAAGCCCTCACTCTGTACATCAAACACCTCAGCCGTCAATGTGAGATCCATTGCCCCTGAAGGGTGCCGGGAGAGGGGCGCTCCAGGACGACACGTATTCTATAGCTAAACACTCTGACAGCAAGGAGAGGAGCCCAGGAGAGGCAGATACGTAAGCTTGGATTAAAGCCCAGGCCACGCCTTCCACCTATAACCCATTATGTCCCCCTAGACGGTTCCAGGCTCCACGCCCACACACGAGCGTGGCCTGAAGAAAGAACAAAACTATATGTCCTAAGAGAACATATTTTTAGCTACGCTAGATCCATGGAATCATGCTTAAGAAATCTGGCACAAACCTGGATCCCTATTTCTTGGGTTCGACTCCCCACTCATCCACATACTAGCTGTGTATGTACCACATCAATGCTCTTGACCCCCGTTTCCCCGAACGCAAAATGGCGACAGCGGCAGTGCCTGCTTCATCAGGTGATGTGCAGGTTCAGCGAGCTCATGTATGTAAAATGCTTACACTGTTCCTGGCACATGGGAAGTGCTACATAACGTTTGCTAATATTATTACTTATAACAAGCAGAATTATAAAGATGAGCCCAACGAATCCTGCCTTCCTGGATCATGGGTAGAATCTGTGAATATGATGAGATTTCACTACTGTGATTATGCTATGTCATCAGACAACAGGAAGACGATTGGGTGAGACTAATTTAACCAGGGGAGGCTTTCAAAAGCAGTTTCCTCCAGCTGATAGGAGAAAAAGTCAGAGATTCAAAGCATGAGGGATTAACACTGGGACTGGCTTTGAGGGGCCCATACCAAAGAACGCAGGCAGCCTCGAGGCGCTGAAAATAGTCCCCAGCTGACAGCCAGCAAAGAGATGGGGGCCTCAGTCCGGCAACCACAAGTAACTGAATTCCTGTAATAGCTTTCCTTGGGCCTCCTGATGAGATCCCAGGCTGACCAGCACTTGGGGTTCAGCTTTGAGGCACCTTGAACAGAGAACCCAATGCCATTTGCCATTCCCCTGTACCTACAGACCTGTGAGATGATTCATAGATGCCGCATTGCGCCATTCAATTTGTGATTTTTTGCAACAACCTAAAACTAAGGCATGGTTATCAACATCACCATGACATTGCCCTTTATTCCTAGGCCCAGAGCAGAGAGGGTTTGCAGCTCCTCCCTGTCTCTGCCTTGTCTCACTCTGATCCCACTGAGACTTCCATCATCCATTCTGCATCCTAAAGTGCAGACCCATGTTCCACCATCTTTGCCCTATTGTCTGGCCAAAGGTTGTGTGATACCAATTATAAAGCACCAGGAGAGAGCTTGCCTCAGTCACTTCTATTTATAATATTCTTCCTCTTGCCATAAAAACTGAACTCTCTGAAATGACCACTGAATTCGTGTCCCTGAAGCATTCATTTTATTCTTCATCTGCAAAGGGCGCCAAAAAAATGTCTACACTTTTTAAGAAAGGAAAACTGTATTAAAATTATAATACTCAATATGTATCGATAACAAAAGAGGAATACAAGCCATGTTTGACTTCTGCAATTACAAGAGGTGCTCAAAGTAGTTCCCATCAGCATCCAGACACTTCTGATGATGGTGAACCACTGCTTGAGCAACATTGACCAAAGTCTCCACTTGCATACATTTTTTTGGCGCTCCTGGCATATCAGAGTTTTTCCATAGTAAGTAGTGGGCAGGTGCGTGTGTGTGTGTGTGGCGATAGGAGGTGGACCCCAATCATTGACAACTTGCAGAGATTTGACTATTGACTTCCTTCTATGTGTTTGGGTCCCAATTTGTCTTGCCTTTTTTAATGTCAAGTGTCTCTTGTCATCTTATAGTCACTTACTTCAGATGTGAAAAAATCAAACAAACCAACCAACAAGAACAAAAATATAGGAAGAACAGCATGGCTCCAATAAACTGTCTTGGGGCATATCACTGACTGAGGCCAAACCACATGGAATCCATTTACAACAGAGGTGGGAAAATGCAGGAGAGCAACTCCTGTGTCCCCTGTAGCCCCTTGCTGGGTGGCCTTGTGGATGTGGCTGGCATCCTTGGAGCCCTGGTTTTTAAGTAGAAGTTTGGTGAAATTGACAGGAAGAAACAGTTTAGGATCCAGAGATCAGAGACCCTGGCCTAATCAAGTACACTGAGTATCATTTGAAACAAGGTCATGGTTATTCAGTGCTCAGAGGCCTCTGAATATAAGGTCACAATGAACCCAAGTGCCCTTATTTGAAGGTGGCTGAAAAATGGAATTCTAACAAAAATATGTCCATTGAGAATACCTTATATTATTCAGAACACTCCTGGGCATGATAACTAGAAAAATCACTTCCTGATGACAGCAGACACCTTTAGGGAAATGATGCTTATCCCAACCCAAGCCTGATTTTGTTGGGATGGGGCCATATTCCTCTATGATGGTCACTTCATCTCTATTTTAAAATTCATACTGTTTATCTTTAAAAATGTTGCTCTCACAATTTGCTCCGGGACAGTTAGCGTGCGCTTCACGTATTTCACACACACGCCTTACCATCCGCCACGATCAACTCACCGGGGGATTCCTTCGAAAGGTCACACAGAATTTTCATCCAGAAATATGCAAGGGAGGCTGAGCCAAAGGAAGATTAATGGGTACACGGGGGAAAGAATAGGTCTTGACGAAGTTTGAAAATAAGATGCTGAAATGTACAGATCCATTTCTAATTGAATTTGCAGAAGAAAGTATGAACTCAAGTTTGCCTCAAGAAAAAAAAAAACACAACAACAAAAATAAACCACAAAGAAGACACTATTGTCACCAACCAAGAATCATTTCCTCTTAGGAGGTACTATACCACAGAGAAAATGGGAGGAACATACACACTCAGTTCAGACCCTAACGTGGCCTCTCTCTTAGCTACTTGCTCTGCACATGCTACTGAATACCTCTAAGAGTCTGTGCCTTTATCTACAGAATGGGGATAATACTAGTTACTAACTTCGAAGGGACTTTGCAAATAATAAACACTCGGCCCCCAAAACTGGTCCATGGTAAATGCTCATGATAACTCAATTACTAGGATCACTATTATCATTTTCCTATCCAAATAAAATGGCCAATGCTTCCAAGCTACCGTGTGGGACATGCAACGCCCTAGAAACCAATTTTGCAGATTCTTTGCTTCCGATGAATGCCCCTTCATGGCCTCTACCCATCGTGTTTTTATGCAAAATGAACAACCTCACTTTCCATTTAGTCAAGGTACCACTAACTCCTTTGGAGTAGACTTTTACTCAAGGTTTGAGGGCACAGGGAGAGGGTGAAATTAGACCCCAATGGACAGGAAACAACTTGAAATCAAACACTGGACGTCACTTTTTCCATATCAGGGTTTCTCATAAGCCCTCTCTCCTCCTTGAACTTGGGCCTCTAGTCATGTTGGCGAGTCCTCTCCCTGTCTGTCTTTCCCTCTCCTTTTCTGCCCCAAATCTGTTACTGTCTAATGCACCGAAGAACACCCCTCAGCCCTTCACCCCAACAATGCATATCTCTAAAGTCATTGAACCGCCTCAGTAAACAAAGGTTCTACCTCTACCCGCGGCAACTGTGAAAACCGGAAGTGGACGGACAGGGTGTGCAGAGGTGGGTTCCAGGTGCCGACCCGCCCTGGAGCGTCTGCGGTCGCGGTTTCCCTGCGTGTTGCCTGAACGTGCCTAGCCCAGTGCCTGGAACACACAACGTGCTGCCTAACTCTTAGCTTCCCTTGCCTGCCTAACCCTCTTGCAACATCCCGCCCCGAATCACCAGACCTGGAAGCCATTTTGATTGAAATCCTGAGCATGTGTAAAGAGGAATCTGAGCCCCCAATGCAGAGAGACGAGGTCGATGAGGGTCGCTGGCCCGGGGCCCAAGAACAGGTCCAGTGACAGGAGAGGGACAGTTGAAGAGTTGAAGAGCTCTCTCTTTCAACAACCAACAAGGAGTCCGTGACAAGTGGGTGGGTCAACCGAGCCACAGAGAGGAAGTGTCCTGAGGAAGCAGTCACACCTCTGCTCCATCTCACAGGGTCCCTGGGGCGGCATCACCCTGTCTCAAGAGCACTTTCAACTCTCGAGTCCCACCACCCACCGCCGGCTTATAATTTCGGATAGTGAATTTGATTCTTCTTCACACACCCCCTCCTCCAAGTTTGCTGACTCAATGATCCCGCTCCCTGACCTCCGTACTTTCAGGTCTTCCTGTTTATGTTGTCACTTTGCTTTATTATTTATTTTTAGCTCTGATTTCGGAAGCTTTTCTTCTGCAAGGCGTTGGCAGGGTATCAACGGAGTCCGTCTGGGCTCTGAAAAGATCATTGTGCAGGGCTGGCCGGGGTCCCTCGGGGGACAGAGCGCCAGTGTGCGCCACCTCGCACTGCCTCTCCGCCCGCCTGGCCAGGCCGGGGCCTGGTGGCACTCTCCACAGGTCAGCCAGCACCGCGACAACGGCTATTACACGGTACCTTATTTTATCTGACCCAGCCCCTCGCACTTACCTGGAAAAACTGAGGCCCAGAGAAATTAACGATCACAGCTGAAATCATACATGAAAGGGACAGAACCAGACCCCAAACTGTGGAGTCTTCATTTCTTGGCTAATGTGCCTTCCTACATACCAGGGAACAGCTAATAAAACCAGATCATGATTGCCTCCATTTCAAGATGGGTGCCTGCCCCAGATGTATTATTTACATTTTTTTCCTCATAGCTGCTGAATGCACTTACATTCATGAAAGAAACCAAAAGTCTAGAACATCGGTGGGAGTTGCTCTCACTGTACCCACACGCCCTTCTAAGTGTGATGGTTTCTCTTTGTGAAATACAAAACCATTTTTTTTTTTCCCACCAGCCAGGGGCCGCAAGCTGGTACAGCTCGTCTCCTCACCCAGGCTGCAGGAGCAGTGAAGAAGAAACATGCTTCAGCTCTCAGGACAATGGTCTCTTTGACTGGGCATATACCGAACCAGAATGACAAGTGTGTACGAACAAACAAGGCCGGAGTCAATCTAAAGTTGTTTTACACTCTGTTTTATTGAAATCAATGCATTTCCGTTCCTATGTGCTGCGCCTAGGTTTGCTTAATTATAGACGCCCGGGGTGAATGCTAATCGGGACAGAGGACAGTCCGGGCCTGGAAACCAAGGCCCTTTTCTGACCTCTACAGGCCATTTGCAGGAAAAAAGAAAGCTGCTTCTGGAAAATTACAGAGCAGGAGGCATGGAGGACCAGGGGCTGAGGGAGGTTTTTACTGGACACTTTCTTGCTGCTTTGAACATGCTGGACACAGACATGTCCTGCCTCCCTGCAGCTCTGCGATCTATGATGACCGAGACAACAGGGAGGAGGTCATTGTCAGGAGGAGACCTTTGGAAATTAAAAAGTCCATCCTTGAGTATACATTCAGTGAAGGACCACCATATTCTGGGCACAGGGCTGAACAAAACTGTCTTTGTTCTCCGAGAATGTGCAGTCTGGTGGGGGAACTGAAATGTCCAGAGGCAAAACACCACACAACGAAACCTATGGGAGAGTTTCTACAAGGTGCTATGGAAACTCAGAGCAGATCACGGAAGACTGCCTGGAGGAGGGCACGTTTACTCCCTTGATGGATGGAATCAGGCACAGAGGTGGCAGCAAGGGAGCAAAAGAGTAAGTGCTTACTGGAAATTAAAAGTGATTTTTTTAATGAGTTCGGCAGGAGCCTGGGTTAAGAGAGGAGACTCAAAAGTCAGCCAGTGGCTGGAACAGGAAGGGTCCAATGCCAGGTTCCATTTGCATTTTATCCTTAGGACCATGGGAAGCTACTGAGCAGCGGAAATAGGAATGGGCTGTCATTCCAAATATTATCTGGCAGCCCAGGGAAGAAAGGGGTGGAGAGGAGGCTAAACAGGAAGTGAGGAGAGTACTAGGGACACCATTGCTGAAGTCCCGGGGAGAAACGGACCAAGGGAAAGCGGGATGGATGGCTTCAAAGCAAAGTTAAGGATAAATAAAGCTGGACGAGACTGGTGGGCTCCTCTGCATAGGGACTATCTGACTGCCTGCCTTGCTCACACCTTGGGCTGTGCATCAGGCACACAAAGAAACAACATGACACAGACTTCCACCAAGATCATCAAATTTAGGGACTGGGTGGCAGAGACTGTGGGGGGAAGATATAACAAGAGCCTGCCTTTGAACCTGTCGAGTTTGAAAATGGGATGTAAAGTGGGCTGCCGTCCAGGAAAGGCCAGTATGAGCTGCTTTTATTTGACTCAAGGATGGAAGGCAACAAGCACATACCTTCCTAGGGACACGGATCCCTCCGTGTCCTCTAAGAGGCCCTTAGAGGTCTTTGAAGAGACCCTTTTCCTTGGAGTGTGGGCTCAGGTGCCAGATTGTCTGTGTGAAAATCATGATCCTGCTACTTACTAGCTGAGTCCCCGCTACTTACTAGCTGAGTCATCTTAGGGGTGTCCTACCTTCTGAGTGTGTCAGCATCCTCACCTCACATAAAGGAGCATAACAAGAGGCTCCTTTGCAGGGTGAGGCTGGGAGGCTTAAACACGGTAATACATGCAATGGTCTCAGGTGGCTGCAGACGGCACGTATGTGTGTTCAGCACATGTCATTATTTTTTAATGACCCGAACAGGCTTAAAATACACACATGCCAGAAAACCCAGTCATGTCACGTGCTGATGAAAGAGGGCCCCACTTTCTACCCCCAAAGCCTCCATCTCTGTGTGACAGGCATGGCATAAAATTGTCACGTAGCTTCCCCCTGCCTTCACAAACATATGTCTGATGACAATCTTCCCTCACCTGCTTTGTTTTCTTGCTTAAAGCCTTGCAGCTACCCTGTGTGTGTGTGTGTGTGTGTGTGTGTGTGTGTGTGTGTGTGTGTGTGTAGGAACTCAAGCTCAGTTTCAGCTCCACTGTATGAGAATGTGTGTAATAGATGATTTTAAGCGATACACAATTGTACCTTTTTAAAAATTATTATTAGGCACTGAAAGGCTACAATACAATCCATTTTTAACTAAAAAAAGATTTTTTTTTAACCACTCTTTTTCTTCTAAACAACACATTTTATCAAGAATCAATCGGGCACAGAGAAAGCCAAGCTGCAACACACACAAAAGAGACATCTGGTGGGAAGACAGCAGCAGGTTCCATATCCAATGAATTCTTTTTGCCCAAAAATGCTCTCACGGTGCGTCCCCAGGCTACTGAACTCATGTCTTTCCAAGACTGGAGCCATGAGGGGACAGGCATGAGTTGTCGCAGCAGGACAAAAGGAATCCATCATTCTAACACTCATGCGAATGTTCAGACACACCGCACGGGCCACCGTGCAGAGTCCTCAACAAGGATGACTTCTGTCAGGCATTTCACGGCAGCGCCTTCTCCTGGCAGAGGGCAGAGGTCCCTTTGGAATCTGAAATCAACACTACAGCTCAAGCGTCCAGGCGGGGAAATGGACACCGTGCCTGAGAACGTCTCCCCTTGGACAGGCAATGTAACCTTACTTCTGTTGGCAACCCTCCACGTGTGCCTGCAACTCAAGGATCAGCTTATTTTCAAGGGTTCTTTGTGCCTCTGAATCCCTGGGCTGGAGGCCCAGAACATGCTGGAGCCAATGGGTGGGGTTCTCGCCAACGTGACTGCCCAGGCAGGCTGGCACAAGGCACGTGGAGTCATGTGCCAGTCCTCACCCAGATGGGCCCACAGTCCAGTGTACCCGGATGCATGCTGCAGCCACCGGGGACCCTTACAGATTCTGTTCCGCTATCCTCACGGCTGTAGCTAAACATTTGCACGAAACAGGCAAGGACGAGGCAACACTGCTCCTTGTTCAGCTTGACTCACATGGGGAAAATCGTCCATGGCAACCATCCGCTAGATGCCCTCTTAGAGAAACCCACTTCCCTTTCCATTACACCAACTGATCTGAGATGCAAAATGGAAGAACCAAAGGGAAATATATGGGATTTCGTTCAAACATTGGATGTTCAGTTTTGAGGCTGAGAAGACGATGCACTTTTGAGTCTCCTCCATGTGTCAAGAAGCACGCCAGGTGGAGGGGGAGGTAGAAAGATAACAGACCCACGCAACTTAGAGTGCTCTACTCACTGGCCAGTGGGGATGGGGCTGTAAAACATTCACCAAGAAAGCTCTAAGTGGCGAGCCTGCTATCAAAGTGACATATAATCAGTGCCCTATGGGCACAGAGGAGAGATTATATAAGTGGGCTTGGGTGATTAGAAAAGGTTTTACAGAGGAAAGGTGATATTTGAACTAGGTCTTGATACCTCCAAATGATGTAATGGGAGATGCTTATCAGAGACAGAGGAAAAGGTGAAAAGGTTTGAAAAATCAAAGGGGCCGTTCAGGGAGCTATGTGGCTTAAGAATATATGTGTGTGTGTGTGTGTGTGTGTGTGTGTGTGTGTGTGTGTGTGTGTGTGTGTGCGTTCACTCATGCATGTTCCTAAGTGTCATGAGATAAAATGAAGCTATGTCCCATGGCAAATGGAAGAGATTGGAGAACAGCAGAACCTGAAATTGGGTCCAGGTTGTGAAGGAATCTGCTGAGACACTTAGACTTCACTCCTGTAGGAAATATGGAGACAGGATGTGTCTAGCCACAGAAAGGTGCCATGATGGTCAGAAGATCCCCACCCCCCACCCCCCTTAGGAGACCATGGGAGCATGACCCTCAGCAGATCACAAGCCTTATGCTTCTGCACCCACCTTAGCACTATCCTACGGGAAAAAGGTGAACGTTCCACTCTGCCCATCAGAGAAGGTGCACCAGGCTGCCCCAGGAAAATGCAGCCCCCATGGCCCCTCTGCCCCCCAGGGCATAGCCTTGTCCCACAGAACACCAAACCACAGCTGGTACAGGACAGCCATGCACAGGGGTGGCCCCAACATGTCCTCTCTGACTCTCACCCCCTCTGCACACTTTGAACCCCATCTGCTTCCCATCAGAGCCTGCAACTCCCTGAATTTCTTGGGTAATCTCATTTGGCTCCGAGTTCGGGGGAACCTGGTTTTCAGAACAATTCACCCTAGTGGTTTGGCCAGCAAGAGACACATCTGGCCAGACGGGAAGAGCTGCTGCTATGAGGATCTGCAGTTGACTTGCTAATGAACCCTTCCCGCCCCCAGACTGGAAACTGGTGACATGTGACACAGAGTGGCCTTCTGTTTCAGGGGGAAGGGAAGTCCATTCCCTCTCCCCTCACCCTGTTCCCTCCAAGCAAACTGCTTCTCAGCTGCTTAGCACCTGGGCTCAGGTGCCCGGCACTTCCACCCAGCCCCCAGCTCACGCGGTACAGCTTTCCTTTATCTGCTTCTTTTCCTGATGTGCCTCCAGCTTCTAGGAGTCCTCTCCACCGGCACATCCGACAGGCCCCCAATACTCAGCATGGCCCCAGGTTGCCACTCATCATCTCTCATGACACCACAAACATGCTGCTCTCCGAATAGGATCATGTCACACCCAGGGTATTCCTCAGACTAGCGAACAAACAGCATAGCAAAGGTGCCAACCATCAGTCATCAACAAGTGGGCACCCATGCTGACGCCACCCTGCTGCCATCAGCCCTGGACATGCCTCTGCTTGAAATTCTGTCCCCCCAGCACATTCGGACTCAAGTTCAACCTTTTCATCAAGGCACAGCTAAGGTTGCTTCCTCAGGTTGATGTCAATCTTTTCAATTTCAATGCCTGTCACTCTGCTACACACAAACACATCTTTTCAACTCCTCACTCTAACCATCTGATGTCCAGCTCTAACCCCATCACAGGACTCTGGCACACACTTTCCCCAGCTCTTAGCACATTTTTCCTGTTCTTTTTACCAGGAAACTCTTGCACATCCATCAAGAATCACCTAAATCGCCGTCTTCTCTTGGTAGGCTTTTCCTCTCACCAGCCCCTAGATCAGGTCATTGCATGTTCTCCTCTGCACAGCTCCATAATTGCATGTGCTGTTGTATTAAAATAAAATGTTTATTATTCACCTCACTCACTGACTAGGAGCAGCAGGAGGACATAGGTGGGTCTTTTTTCTCTGCATCTTTAGAGCTGAGGAAAGTGTATGACACAAGGCAGGTGTGTCATAGATGTCTGTCACGTAGATGAATGAATAAATAGCCCACATTCCTGGCTTTTCCTGCTTACAGCACACAGAAAGGTGCCTGTCCTGGTCACTTTGTCTGAGAAACATATGAAGTGACCCGTAGGTAACACTACACACTAAACTGAGCTGAGTGGCCAGTTGTTGATCATGAATTAGTATTATTTCCATGCCTCCTCAAATTTACATTTTCAACAGTATTCTCTCCCTGAGTCCTCAAAGCAACGAAGAAGCAAAAGCATTATGCTGTCCTCTGTGTAGGGGTGGAAATATTGACTATGGGAGACGTTAAAGGATGCTGTCAGCGTGAATTTGAACTGTGTCTGCCATTCCCCCAGCACCTCTTATGCATGTTACAGAAATCTGAATGCCTTCACACAAGTGATGGATGTGCGGCTTGTGACTGATAGCAAAGAAATTTGAAAAGGAGTTGAAAAAAAGAAGGCACCATCAATAATAACAGCGATAATAACAACTCCTTAAATCAAAGCACACGTGCCTGGCTCCTGGGCCTTGGGTCTACATGACGGCCAAGTTTTGCTCTGGGGACTACGCATGGTGATACTGGAACCAAATCTGGAAAGAGGGCTGCCGAGCTCAGGTGGCCTGGCTTTTTGCAGTGACATTGTGGTGCATGTCTGACAGCAAAGAAACAGCAACGCAGCTGCTAGTCCAATGGCTGGAGACAGAGGACTCGCCATGAGCCTCGGGGCTACGGGGTGGCTTTTCGTCCCTGTCCCGGCCCCTCCTCATCTTCCTGTCCCTCGTCCTTGTGGGAGGCCCACTCCTGGATCTGCCGGTCCATCTCAGAGAAGCTCCCTTCCTGGTCTGAGCTGCTGTCTGTCCCATATTCGATCTCCTCCATGCAGGGGGGCTCGTCAGCCAGTTCGGAGGGGCCGCTGCCGCCGCCGCTGCTACTGCTGCGTCTGCCATTGGCGCCCAGAAGACATGGAGAAGAAAAGAGAAGGAGGAAGGGAAAGAGAAAGGAAGGAGACACACACAGGGGAGGGGACACGGACAGAGGGGAGTGGAGAGAGGAAGAGGAAAGGAAAAGAAAAGTTACCCAGAGGAAGGAACACGTGTAAGAGGCTAGAAAAGGAGAGTGGGAGTTATCTTCTTTGAGTCTGAAAGTCAAGATCTCTGCTCTTTGAACTGTGTGGGGGGCACAGCCCTCTCTCCTCAACCGCTCCCCTGAGACTGGGACAGAGGAAGGAGGTCACATTTTAGAAAACTGGTGGCTACTTTCTTTCTTTGCCACCAGAGTCTGCACGTCTAAGCCCAATCGGAAAACTTCCAATCACAAGATGTGGGCAGCCTCACCTACTTAAGGTCTTCAGGACCCTTTAGAATCAAAGTGACCCATCGGAGAAGGCCACCACGGAGCGTCTGCGATTGCCGTGTCATCCGCTCCCAGGGAAGGGTGGGATGGGAATTTGGGTGGAGAGGGCTCAAAAATCCCTAATATCTCCCGCTGAGAGTCATACTGCCCAGTTCTCCCTTCATCACGCGGAATGGTTTATTGGAATTAGAAAAGGAATCCGGGCTGACATGAACGAAGGAGGGGGAACATACGGAAACAGCCTTCGCCTTCTATGATGTTTGTGCCTCCCCCTCGTCTCTTCTACCTTTCAGTGTATTTACAAATGGCAGATCAGCAGGGGAAGCCCAGCCAGAGAGGTAAGGGGCGATAGGAATGGACAACAAACCTTGCCCATATACCGTGAACAAGGTGAATTTCCTTCCAAGGAACTGGATATCTCCCTCATTCGCATGAGGTGCCTTGTTTCCTAAAACTGTCTAATCACTCCCTACTTAGGACTGAGCCAATTAGGATTAACAGCGTGCTGGGTTCCTACGCTGTGATTTATAGAAGGCAAGCACTTCATAAATCAGGCAGAGCTGTTCACCCACCTGCTGCGCCATAAACAATGAAAATGGGTGATCGACGGCATGGTTACACGCTAGCTCGGGAAATGAATCAGAGGCCGGTTTCTTAATTGCCCAATGACGGATGGGAGCTGCTCCCATGCTCGCCGGGTCCTCAGTACCCTAAACTGAAGGTCTGGGGGGACACTGCCTGAACGGAGAGGCAGAGGAATAATTATGAATCTTGTTTCCACAGCACCACGGCATTAAATTGTTACCGTACTTTACAGGCTGAATTGTGGGTGGAACAGAGAGTTCAGAAAAGGAAGATAAGAGCTGTCCCAGCTATAACGTGAGCTCAAGTCAGCAAGAACACTGAGTGCGTGTGACGTAAGTGTGTCACCATGCTCGGTGCTGAGCTGACAATGCTGTACAAGGCCAAGAGCCTGCGTTTAAATGCTGGCTATGGGACCTTGAGAAAAACCCATTAACCTTATAGAACAGCAATAATAATACCTCAAGAGTTGCGAGTACTGCATGAGAAAGCACAGGATGCTATCTAGCAGAGTGCCCGGCCAAATAAAGGCAATCGACCCATTTTAATTCCATTGCTCTACTGTGGATACTCAAGAATATGGTAAAATATGGCGTCGAAAAACAGCACACACAGAGATTTGTTGCTTCAGACCTGGGTTACTGCAGGAACTGTTGCAAAACCATCCCAACGGGCACTGCTAATAATGTCTCTAACCAGTAATTTTTATTATGCCATTTCCAGCAACAATTCTCTCTTGCTTGTTAATGCGATGTGACCATCGGTGGATGGGACTTTCCCAAAGGGTGAAGTTGGCAGGAGCGCATGAGCAAACATGAAGGTCATCCTGTGCCTAAGAAGACTCAGCCTTTCCCCCACTGTGACGGGTCCAGTCACTCACAGACTTGCATCTTCCCAACTACGGTCAAGTTGTCAGGCAGTTGTGATCATGCAAACACACTGGGCTGACCTTTTTCTAAGCCTTTAATCATGTAACCAATTTCTTTGATCTAAAATGATCTTTCAAGTCCCCAACGCCTGAAAAATACATCAGGTCCTTCTTAAAAGCTCATTTTAAGTTCCACTAAATGACTGTTTTGACGACTCCATCTCTTGTTGAAATTCTCTTCCTCTAAATATTAACCTTCACATATGCCCTTAATTTGTCTTGATCCTTCATAATGTTTATACTTATTGTGAATAATGCCCATGCTTACGTCCCATTCATATTAACAATCTTCTACAGAACACTAGAATGTGCTGAAACATAGTAGGCATATAATAAGAAGTTGCCAAATTGAACATATATACATATATGTTCATATATATATATATATGTTTTTCTACATATATATGTAGAAAAATCTGTGTTTTGGACCATCTTGGGGTGAAATTACTTTTTGTTGATTTCTTTTGAAGGTTTTCTGTACGAATTAAGCTGTAATTATCATGTTTGTGCATTTTAGTCATTTCAAACAAATATGGTTTCTTTTAACACTCAGATATACAAAAAATGTAATATAATACAAATAGGATATATAATATATATTATACAATGCACAATGTATGTTAGAGACATTGTAGCTGTCGTAACATCGTAGCATAACACATTACTCATGTGTTTGTGGTGACACTGCCAGTCATGTGACAGTATAGCAGATACAATTACAGTAGTTGGTTACGCCATCTTGGTTTTTGCAAAGACTATACTCTATGATATTCACATGATGACAACATGGCCTAAAAGCACATTTCTCAGAACGTACCCTGTCATTAAGCAGCACATAACTGTGTACAGGTGCTTCTTGATATATGATGGGGTTAAATCCCAATAAACCCATCGTCTAAGTAAAAAATGCCTATAATAGACCTCACCTACTTACTGGACATTGTAGCTTAGCCTAGCTGACCTTAAACGTGCTCAGAACACTGACATTAGCCTACGTTGGGGCACAATTATCTAACACGGTAAATCCACTGCAGGATCCTGGTTGCTGACCCTTGTGCTTGTAAGGCTCCCTGCCACTGACCAACATTTCCGGAGAGCATCGTACCACATAGCAGCATCCCCGGAAAGGATCAAAACTCAAAAATTGAAGTACAGTTGTTTCCACATCTTAGCCACCATAAATAAAGCTGCAATGAACATCAGAGCACATATATCTTTACAGATACATGTTTTTAGATTTTTTTGGGTAGATACCCAAGAGAGGGATTATGGTGATGGAAGAAGAACTGACTCTGGGTGGTGAACACACAATGTGATAGATAGATGATGCATTACAGAATTGTACACCTGAAATCTATGTAAATTTGCTAATGATTGTCACCCCAATAAACTTTAATTAAAAAAAAAAAGTACGGGTTTTCCTGAATGTGTATCACTTTTACACCATGGCAAAGTCAAAAAGTTGTTAAGTCGTGGACCGTCTGTCTATATAAATTAAGAAAGCCTAAAATAGTTCAATTATGTCTCTCACTCGTTTGCCCAAATGCAGTGTAAATATTTGACTAAGTAAAGAAATGAAATTACATATTCAGGCACTTGTGCTTCTGTATAAACAGAAGTATTTCTCCCTTTGCCTTCTCATCAATAGCCCTATATGTTATATATAAAATAAACATTAACAAAACTCTGAAATGTGGATAAAATATGGAGAGAAGAAGGCAGACCGGATAGCGGTGTCAGGACCTGAAACCAACATGGTGTGAGTTCCCTGGGTTTTCTTTTTGCCTCATATATCCCAGACTTGGAGCTGGAGACGCTGGCGACCTGAACATGGCAACAGGTGCACACAAAGAGCCACAAACAAGCTAGCGCTCCCAAGCAAAATGTTGAGGAAAGGGGCAGCCTAGAAAAGAAGGCACATTTTAAACTACAAAGGCTCCACTCCAGCCAGACACGACAGAACAAACAGTGACCCCAGCCCTATTCTGTGAACAAAAGTGGGGAGCCTAGACTTCTACTCTTACCAGATTGCAACATGGCACCCTGAAATCTTTCCCCCGCCATGCTGAGGCGTTACAGAAGGCAGAATAGGGAAGTCAAAGCATTCACCCCCACTGTGCAGTAATGAGGTCCCTCAGCCCTCACTACTAGTGGAGGCCATGTGAGTAGCCTCGGCGTCCACATGTAACTGTTGGGAACAAGACTGTCCCCTACCAGTGTCAGTGGAGAGTGGTAACAAGGAACCCTGCCCCTTCCACCCGGAATGGTATCAGTGACGGCCTAGTGGGGAGCTGAAATTCTCACCACTGCCCAGCAGTAGCAAGGAGTCCTCAGCCCCCTGGGTGCCAGGGTGGTCTCATGGGGAACCTGGACTTTTACCACCTGCCCCCCATCAGCAGTATAAAGGTCCCCCCTTCTCCTGTCTGAGTGGTGTGAGATGAGACCAGTTGAGAGACAATGTTTAAACAAGACCCTAGTCTCACAGCATCATACCCAAAATGTCCAGGTTTCAATACAAAATCATTCATCATATCGAGAATTGGGACAATCAACAGATGCCAACACCAACATGATGCAGATGTTAGAATTATTTAACAAGAATTTTAAAACATCCTACAAGTAATCCACTGAGTAATTATGGATACACTCATAATAAAATAGAATGTCTCAGAAGAAATAGAAAATCTCAGCAAAAAAAAATATATAGGAGGTTTAAAGAAGAAGGAAGTGGAATTTTAGAAGAAGCACAAAATAACAGCGATATAAAACTCAGCAAAAAACAATAGAAATTCTTAGCAAAA
Organism: Hipposideros armiger; assembly: GCF_001890085.2. Classification (NCBI taxonomy): domain Eukaryota; kingdom Metazoa; phylum Chordata; class Mammalia; order Chiroptera; family Hipposideridae; genus Hipposideros; species Hipposideros armiger. The sequence goes on from NW_017731786.1 coordinate 1,262,360, forward strand.
GTAAAAACAGAGAAAGAGAACGAATAGAAAATCAATAAGATGGAAGACGTAGCCCCAACCTGTCAAAAGCATTGAATGTAAATTGTCTAAACACACCAATTAAAAAAGAGATTGTGGATTAAAAAATGTGATCCGATTGTATGCTGTCTACGATAACTCAAAATATAATGTAATAGGCAGGTTGAAAGTAAAAGGATGGAAACGATTTATCACGCACACTTTAAAAACAACAACAACAACAACAAGGAGTAACTATATTAAATCAGATAAAGTCATTATCAGGGCAAAGGAAGTAACCAGAGGTATGTGTGCTGTTAAAAATGTCAAGACATAAAGAAATCACAGCATGCTAGTATGTGTACGTACTAAGCAGAGCTGCAAAAAACGAGAATCAAAAATAGGTAGGACTGAGAAAAGAAATAAACAAATCTATAATTGTCACTCAGGATGTCAGCATTCCTTTCTCAATAGTTGATTAAACAACTAGACAGAAAATCAGCAACACCACCATCAACTAACAAAAATAGAACTGACATTAACAGAATACTCTACCAGATAACAGCAGGATACAGGTTATTTTCCAAGGTACATTGAATATACAGCAAGATAGACCATATCCTAAGCCACAGACAAACCCCAACAAATTCAAAACAAGTGAAATTGTGCAGTGTGTGTTCTCTGACCACAATGGAATCAAATTAGAAATGAAAACCATAGAACTGAGCGGAAATGAAAATATAACACATTTGGGGGACACAGACAGAGCTGTGGTTCGAGGAACATCAACAGCAGTAAATGCTGACCTTAGAACAATCAAAGATCAAACACCTCAGCTACCACCTTGAGAAAGTGGAATAAATAAGAGCAAAATAAACCTAAAACAAGTAGAAGAAAGGAACTAATAAAGATAAGAACAGAAACCAATATAATTAAAACAGAAACACAATACAGAAATTCAATGATACAAAGAGCTGACTGTTCGAAAAGATCTATAAAACTGACCAACCTCTAACAAGACTGTCAAAGAAATGAAAAGGCAGGCACTAATTACCAAGAAAGCAGGTAATATCACTATAGACACTGCAGGTATCAGAGGGACAAGGGGGTACCACAAAAAACTCTACACACATAAATTTGACAACTTAGATGATATGGACGAATTCCTCAAAATGCAAACACTACAATTTACCCAGTATGAAATAGGACATTTAAGTAGCTCTGTAACTATTAGGGAAATTGAATTCATCATTTAATACTCTCAAGAAAGGAATATCCAGGCCCAGATATTTTCACTGGAGAATTCTAAAACGTGGCTAAAGAATTAACACCAATTCTGCACAATCTCCTCCAGAAAAATAAAAGAGGAGGGAACATGTTCCATTCATTTTATGAGTTAAGCATTACCCTGATAGTAAAAGCAGGCAAAGACAGTAAAAATAAGCCACCGATCAATACCCCTCATGAATATAAATGTAACATCCTTAGCCAACTATTAGCAAACTGAATTCAGCATTGTATAAAAACTATTATGTACCCTAAGTGGAGTTAATTCTAGGGATGCAAGGGCGGTTCTGTAGTCACAAATCAATCGATGTACTACCAGGTTGATAAAGACGCATGATTGTAGACATTTATACAGAAAATGCATCTGACAAAATTCAACACATATTAATAATAAAAACTCTCAGAAAAGATAAGAATAGAGGGGGATTTTCTCTCCTTAATAAAGAACATCTAATTAAAAAAACTAACCTACAGCTAATACACTTAATGGTAAAAAAAAAAAAAAATGAATGCTTTTCCCCTGAGATTGGGAACAAGTCAAAGATGCCTACTTTCACCATTGCTGGAATCTTTGGGGTTCTCTGTATCTCTTCATGTCCTCTGCCCATTTTTTAACAGGGTTTTTTTTTTTTTTTGGTGTTGAGTTGTATGAGTTTTTTATAAATTTTGAATATTAACCCCTTATCAGATGTATCATTGGCAAATATCATCCCCCATTCAGCAGGATGCCTTTTTGTTTTATTGACTGTTTCCTTTGCTGTGAAAAAGCATTTTAGTTTGATGTAGTCCCACATGTTTATTTTATATTTTTGCTTCCCTGGCCCGAGGAGATATATCAGTAAAATTATTACTAGGGGTAATGTTTGTGAATTTACTTCCTATATTTTCTTCTAGGAGTTTTATGGTTTTGGGTCTTACATTTACATCTTTAATCTATTTTTAGTTTATTCTTGTACATGGTGTAAGAAGGTGGTCCAGTTTCATTTTTTGCATGTACCTGTTCGGTTTTCCCAGCACCATTTATTAAATAGGCTGTCTTTACCCCAATGTAAATTCTTGCTTCCAATGTCATAGATTATCACCACTGCTGTTCAACATCGTACTGGGAGTTCTAGCCAGACAATAAGACAGGAAAAGAATATAGAAGGCATAGCGATAGCTAGAAAATAAAACTATCCCTATTTGGGAATGCCTAAGAGCTTCCACAAAAAAAAAAAAAAATTAAATTAAAAATAACTCCCAAAACTAAAAGTGAGGTCAATGAGGTCATAGGTTACAAGATTAACATAAAAAATCAGTTGTATTTATTAACAGTGGATATGCTAAAATTACCAAATACTTATAATCACTCAACAAAAATGAAATACTCAGGTGTTAATAGAACAAACAGATACCAGAATTGCATGCTAATATAGATAAAAAGCTGATGACAGAAATCAAAGGAGATTTTAATACATGGAGAAACATACCTCACCTAGAACATTGTAAAGACATCAATTTCCCCCCTAAATTGATGTACAAATTGAACACAATTCCTATCAAAATTTCCAAAAGATTCTTGTTCGTCTAGATAAGGTTACCCTCCAATTTATATGGAAAGGCAAAAGAACTAGAAATAGCTAAAATAATTTTGAAGACAAAAATACAGTGGGACGAGTCACACCTCTCAATTTCACGACGCATTACGTATATAGCGACAATAATCAAGACCACATGCTTCTGGCCAAGTGATAGACAGGTAGATGGATAGAACAAAACAGAAGACCCAGAAACATATCCACACGAGTAAAACCAACTGATTTTTGACAGATAGCCAAAAGCAACAACTAGGGAAGTTGAGGTTCATCGGGAGAAAGCTAGGGGGAAGTGAGAAACATACTCATCAGGACGCAATTTATCACCAGCCATAAATCAGTTTGCCACGACACACACAACTAACGCAGATAAACTGTCTTCTTGTGAAGTGGTGGGGAAGAAAGAAAGCAAATCAAAATCTGCAGCTCTTTGTTAGCACAGCAGAGTGGAGAATAAAAATACCAGCTCTCCCAGCAGCAGAAACATTCTCTATTTGGAACCTTCATAAAACTCAGGACACGCTTTTTTCGGGGGGTTCGGCTTCATTCTTTCATTCATTGAAATAGCTATTCAACTAATTAGCCAGTACCTACTAGGGGATCAAAGATAAGGAGAGTAAATTTTTATAGCTCAACGAATAAAATTGGAGGCGATTAAAAATTATGGAAGCCACAATCCCATTTGAAGCAATAAGAAGTAGGGTAGAAACTACTGAAGAAAAAAAAGGAAGGGGGTGGATGCAAAAAAATACACTGCTGGTGGCAGGTGTCTGGCAAGGGATCAGGGTTGCTATACGTACCCCTGCCACCCCTCAGTCCATTATCTTATTTTCTTTGAGCAAAATTGCTCCAGTCTAGCAAAATGCATGAATAGAATTGTCCTTGACACTGCTTCAATCCTTCCCATCGTGAAGGCCAAGCTCGCAAACCCACTTCTTTGAAATGTGCCTGGGAACAGTAGCACGCCGCTCACGTTTCTTTCACATGTTCAAGCACTTCGCGCAAACACCCTCTTTGATGTGTTACTTGCTTTTGTCTAATATTACTGCCAGAGGGAATAAGCAATTCTCTGCGTGTTGGCCTGTGAGTTGTGGGACTGAACTTGCACGGCCCTCATGCCCAGGGCGGTGAGGGCAACCCTAAGAGGTACCAAACTGGCCCCATCTCACAAGATGCTGGCTCATTCCAGGTACATCCTCACTGAAGACCTTATCCTGATGGGAGCCAGACCAAAACAGCAATCATACATGACCCTGCTATCCAGAGAGAACCTTCTTCTCAGGGCAGCACTGTACCTGGCAGGCAGAGCGGGCTCAAATTTCTCAAAGCTTGCACACATCATTAGGACATGCTTTCTGCAGCTTGCAGATTCAGCTTCCTCAGGATGAAACACGTATGGTAAGGCAGGGTAACGGTCATTTCCACAGTATCAGGGTGTCCGCTATTCTCTCTGTTGGTGTGTCTCTCTCTCTTATTTTTCAAAAATAATGATGATTTCAATAAGAAGGGATCAGCAGATGCCATATACATTAAACATAAATAAAATAAAATAATACTATGTAGTAATCAAACCGTGCTTCCGGCGATTGTGTGTCGTCCTAAACACCCACCTGTGGGAAATGGATGGAGAAAACATTGCAAATCGAGTCCATTTCCTCCTTTTCACCTGGCTGCTTTGCTGTTCTGTAAACACACATCCATTCCGCAGTCACTTTGGAGAATCGCGTGGTGTAGAGGGGAAAATGTAAATCAGAAACAAAACACGAACGTGGAGTCAGACAAGTAACGGAGGGTTGGACTCCTGGCTCCACTGTCCAAGCGAGAAACAGGATTTTACCTCCTCTGAGATTCACTGTTTCCATCTGAAAAATGGGCATGCCACTAGTTTCCTTCTTGGAATGATGTAAACGGAAGCAAACGTCAGAACACAAAACCTAACACATGCCTCAACTGAATTTTTATGACCCTTTCCTCTCCTCCTCGTATGGAGACAAGGCTTAAAGATATTTTTTATCCTAGCAAGTCCATCATCCTCACCCTCAAATATTAACCCATAGATGAAGCTTTTCAACAGTCTGCAAGCAAAACCATTATGAAATCTTCATCCCCTGCGATTCCTCCAACCCAGCCAGCTCAGCAATTTGCAATTTTATGATGTGATAAATGGAGTTTCTGTGTTTTGATTATTTTTCATTTGCATATTTATTGAGATATGACCATCTTAATTAGTTCTGCTTTTTTTGTTTTGTTTTGTTTTCTTGGTTGGAAAAAAACACAGCTTTCTGTAGTGCCACAGAATTCTGCGTGCGAATGGGGGGGTGAACAAAACCCCACCGGTGGCATTCCTTATGTGGATGCTGCTGAAAATGCAGCTTTCCGGATTTTCTTCTCACTTGTTTTCTCCTGAAATGCTCAAGACTTCGGTGAATGTCAGACCTCAAGGGGCAGCCACCCACTGAGAGACCAGAGAACACTTAAAATGTCACACTCGTGCACATCCACCACAATCGCCCCAGCCTAGCTATCATTCTCTCCCTCCTGAAAAAGCTGGGCCCCACTGAGTGCCAAAGATATGCAGCCCCACTGCGTGCTGGCTTTTGTAGGGGACACACAGCAGCTCTAAGTCCCTGGGGGGCTGCATCGCAGGGGACTACAGGGAGGTGCCACTTGCACTGTGTGCGGTGTGCCCCTGATCCTCTATTACAATAATATTTCCTTTCTTCAGGAGCAGAGCTGTTTGAAGGCAGTGCGCCATCCACTAGACAATGAATAAACTCATACAGACATATGGCTTCTGCCCACTGTGACTATCTCACCATCGCCATGCAGGGCAATTAGCAGGGTCCCCTGGTGTTTCCCTATCTGCCGAGTTTTTCACACCATCACACAGCGTGTCACTGATTCCACACTTTGAAAGGGAGGGTCAGTATTTACGGTTCCCCTGTTCTGTCCCCTCACCTTTCTGTGGTGTTTTAACTCCAGTGACGGAGCATTTATTTCCTGTGTACAGAGAAAAGTGCTAGACACTAATGGTAAAGAAAAAAAAAATAACAGTGCTCATCACGTACTGTGCGCCACTTGCTTTAGCATTTGCTGTCATTTCCTTTAAAATGCAAACAAACAAATTTATGGGGTGATATTATCATTCCTATTTTACAACTGGGGAAGAGGTATTTCGATAATTCTTGCAATATCTTTAAGTTATGCAGGAGATAGAAGATGTATGATAATCAGTAAGACCAAGGGGTTCTGTATCCCTCAACCGATCAACAACGACTGATGTGTCAAGTCCACCTTGTCAGAGGAAACGCTGGGATGGGTAGCAATTCATCCAACACGTGTTCTGGAGGTCTAGAAAAAGACCAATGCCATCCTCACACAAAAAGCCACAAAATAAAGGTCCTCTTTCTATTGAATGAGTGAATCCACCATGGTCCGGGGGACGTGATCCAAACTCTTCATGAAATACAGAATAAAATAGAAATCTAGAAGCATGGAATAAAAGAGAAGAGTGGGAAGTAGTGGGTTAGTGAGAAACAATAAGAGGAAAGGGGTAGAGAGGGCAGAGGGAGGGAGAGAGAGAAGGAGGGAGAGAGAGAGATGGAGGTGTTTGATGAAATTTACCCAACCAATCTGCGCCAAGAGCTTTTCTCTGAAGTGCTCATAACTTACATATAAATTAGTTGGCCTAAGTGGCCTAAAAGAAAAGATACAGAAGGTGCTGGTTTGTTGGGGAGGAGAGTCAATAGCTAAAAATTTGGCCATTGGACGAGAGAAGATCTTTGAGTGGCTCGCCGATGTTCCGGACATACGCTCGAATTATTTATCTAGTATAGCTGATGACATACCACTGAGCCAAATTATATTTACTTACTCAGTCCTCTTCTTCAGAAACTCGCCCAGCAGAAATAGAATTGGGGCCTGGGGTGCGTGGTGGGCTGTCCTCTGTAGCTAGGGGACCCAGAGAAGTTAACTAATCCATATAGTATCCACATCAAGACTGTGAGGACCCAATGCCAAGTATGTGGGCAAGTCAGTTTGTCACCTCAGACACGAATGGCGATGGTGTGGCTCAGGCTATTACTGTCACTCCATTGCTGCTTCTGACCACTCTCCCCATGTTTTCTTGTCCAATGGTTACAAATACATTCTGTTGAGTATCTGTGTGTCATTTCTCTCTAGCTACAACTAAACTATTTTGCCATTACATATATCCCTTGAGCAGTAAAACACATGGTACAATGTAAGTTCCAATGGATCAAAAAAAAAAACAACCCAAAAAAACAAAACAAAAAATAAATAAAAACACTTTACAATGACACCAAACAATCAAACTGAGGTTGTGTCTCGCTGTACACTGCCATCAAACTCATCTTTCAAACGCTTGCAAAAAAAAAAAAAAGAAAAAAAAAAAAACCTACAACCAACCAAACAAAAAACATTTTTTCTCACTGTCTGAAAAGAAATCAGAGCTTCTAAGGGAACTACATGTTTGTTGAAACCACTTGGATTTCGGTTTAATTTTTGGTCCAACTTTCTATGCTAAGTGATACCAGCACTTCAGTTTTATGTTCTAAATAAAGACTTTGCTTTCTTACACACATCAAAGCCACAAAGAAAGAAACGTGGTTACTGGATATAAAGAAAGCAACATAAGGATGAACGGAACGAGGGGAAAAGGCCAGGGGTGATTGATTTCTCAAGAAAAACAAAATAAATGAGGACATTTTAAAGTCTGGACGTAGGTTTTGATCTTTTCAAAAGTTACAAGGTAGTTAATCTGTGCATGTATTTTCTAACACAATTTTACAGACATTTCTCCATACGCGCTGTTCTGCACGTGTTGCAGAACTAACGTTAGACATGTTTGCATATTATTAGGCTCATACCCGAAACGAGCACCAGCTACTGCTCCTCAGCCAGTGCACGGAGCCTGCCATTCTGCACTTGACTTATTTCAAAAAAGCGCTGGTTTTCTAACTCCTGCACAGCTTTCTCTCCTGACATGATTTAATGTTCTGGTGAAGGCTTTGACTCCTAATGGCTCACAAAAGACATGCAAATTAATAGTACTGGAGATGCCGAAAGTAAATGCTAGTTTTAACAGAGCTGGAGGCCCTGACGGCGTTTAGGGAAATGATGGGTAAGGGAACAAAAGCCAATGGATGTCCCCACGGAAGTCACCTTTTACTGGGGTTTACGACCACTCCACTCCTTCCCTCCCTCCCTCCCATCCCCAGAAACTTCCATTTTGCCTCTAGGTGTTCTTTAGCTAGAATCCTCTCTCCTCAAATTGTTGACGCCTACAAGCCTTAGATGTAATTCTGGGGCAATGGAACTTACAAAGAATCAACAGTCTGAATTTCGGCATTAATGTTACCTTAAAAACGTCAATTCTTCGCTGTGTATTTTACACGGATCAGTGAGTTTGTTCCTTGTTTTTGTTCTCAGAGAGAACCTGTGTTTCCTGGATGTTTCATTTCCATCGGACGGCCCAGGCCCTTGGTATGAGGCAGCCCTGAGGTGTCTGGCCGCTGTCCGGGTCACCTCTGCCACGATCGGACACAGCACTCGACTTGTCAGAATGGGAGGCCCTGAGGCGGACTGCCCGGTGAATTCTGGGACAACAGAACAGCTCATGGTCCACGTGGGCTCTTCCCGGGCTGGGCCCAGGGACTGAAGTCCAGGACCCCCTTGCCCACAAAGAAAATCATTCCAGCTCTCCAAAAACCCAGGGCTTTTGCAAGGTTTTTCCAAGCCTTTCTCACCCTGCCTTGGCATGCAGAGGTGGCACGAGTAGTGAGAGCTGGGAACCCTACACTGTTCTCTTACATTTCCAGCCCCCACTTCTGTCCCAGGGGCTTTCGAGTAAATGGGAGGAACATTAGAGCTCACTGAGGTTTATGCCCATCATCCTGAGCCCATGTCTCTGTGATCAGATCTCTTTATCCAGAGAGGGGAAATGTTTTCCTTCTTGTTTAGTTTGTTGTTGCTGGGTTGTTGTTTTGTTCTCCCCCATTCCTACAATCTCAACTGGAGGTTCGGGGAAGTCCTTTGATGTTAATAAAGAGTTTCACAAGCCTCACTGTATCCTGGCAGGTATCTCCTCTAAATCGTGTGATCTGGAGCTAGAAGAATCTGTGGCGGGGTGCCTGGACCAATAGCAGGGAACGAAACGGAAAGCAAACGGCAATCGTGAGGTACACTCACTGTCAGCAGCTTGTCTCCAGAGGGACCATGTTCTAAGGACGCAGGGAGCTTTGATTCAGGTGGTGTTGCCACTTCCCCAAACACCTCCTCCTCGCTAAGCTCGGCGTGCCTGTACATATTAGGAACAAAAACCCTGATCTGAGAGCACAGTGGGCACCAGCTTGGGGGCGATGCTTAAGCAATTCTGGGTAACAGATCTGCAGCGACCAAAAGCAGTGGTGAGCATGAACTGTGAGGTCAGGCAGGTGGCTTTCAGCAGGTAAGCAGGTGCGTGTTAAAGGAGCAGGTGTTTATCTATAAAGCTGAAACTTAGGGTTCAATTGATGGAAGAGTTTAAAGGAACCAAGATGTAGATAGATAGATAGATGATCGATCTTCCCATATATTTTCATACTCGTATTATTTCTACTTGCTTTCATAAAGTGCTCTCATGAAGCAGAATCTCTATATAAATAGCTTAATCGGAAATTAGTTAGTATTAATGCCTTGAACACATGTAAGCAAAGCCCTTTCACAGTGACGCCTTTGTAAGCTCTCGGCAAACCTTGGTTGCCTTCCCCACCTCTGAACTTTAACAGAGTTTAAGTTCATGGCATCTTCTATTTTAGAGGCTGGCTATTACACACCCGGGGAGAAAAAGGAGCCTCCACGGCCTGATCTCTACTTACTTCTCCATCCAAGTTTTCTGCCTCTCTTCTCCTCCATAATCCCTCCATTCACATTAACTCGGTCTCTCACCTCGCCTCACATCCACATGGGGCTTCGTCTGTTCTCTTAACTTGGCTGATGCTGTCTCTACCTGGGAAGTCATCCTTCTCACGACTGGAAATTTAAACCCCTCAGATGTCTTAAGATCCAGCCCAAATGTTATTTCCTTGGTAAAACAGTCCGCAATTCTGCAGAGCAGAAATAATTGTTCATTTGATTGGAGTGCAGTTACTCACTGTATATTCTTTCACAGGTCAGATTAACTCACTCCACATTGGTTTGTAACTCAGTTTTCAACCCTAGCCTCATACGCAAAACATGCTCAAAACAAATGGCACTTAAAGAACGGCAGAAAAACTCCCTTTCTTAACACGAGAAAAATACACTCCGCCTCCAGATTGGGGATAACCCTATGTCTCTGCTGATTTCTACTGTCCTTTCCCAGAAATTGAAGAGGTGAGGTGTTTAAGATGCATATTTTAAGTTTTGAAACTGCAGAAGTGACAGTGCTATAATGGGCCATTTTCTTTACAAGATCATTTGCTAAAACTTTAATTGGTGTTTTTATGTGAGATTCTAATTCACTTGCATACCTAGATATCCATGTGCTCTGTCCCAGGAATGAAAGAAGTGCTAGAATAAGATGTTTGCGGTCAAGATGAAAAAGGCAGAAACGGAGAGAATCCAAAATTTACAGGGTGCGGTGGAAGATAGAGAGCCTATATGAAAACGCAAAATCAGCACTCCTATTTAAAGGCTCTATTTTATTATCTTGGGGACTGTCTCACAGATTCTGTTTCTATCAGGCGCTCAGGTTTCAGATGAAAAGATTTTGTGTTGCTATTGTTACAGACTAAAAGAATTCTTTGCACAGGGCTTTCTTTTGTAAGAACAGAATCAAATCTCCTTGCCTTCACAAACACTCAGGGATTTCAAGCAGTTTAAACAGCAATGAGTTCTCATCTCAGTTGCAGAAAGCAAGCCAGGTGCCTCTTGGTTTCAGATGTAGAGCCATATCCGCAGCCACCTACCACTGTCTGGGGTAAAAGCTACCATTGTGTGAACATCTTAGTCTATTTTTGTTAAAAGTGATGCATTTAATGTTCTTTACAGGTGATCACTTTAACCACACACTTGTGTCCTGACAAATGTATATGATAGCTGGGCAGGTGCCCTAAACATCACTGGATAAATGGAGAAAGAATGAACTACTGTAGATATATGATATCATGTAGAGAGGGGTGACCCTTTCTGTCAAGTAAATAATCACACGTGGCATTTGAAGAGATATGAACTCTTAGGAATAGACTCCCAGATGAGACAGACAGACCCCTGAAGTAGCAAGTCTCCACAGGTAGGCGATGCAAAGCTGCAGTACCTTCAAAGGTAGGCTGCCCTAACCCCAACGAGCCCATTTTAATTTATCCCACATTCAAATGGAAGGGAATTTAATTAATAGGGCATTAATTGCGAGAATCAATTTTACTATAAACGTGATTACTGATCTTTAAGGAAGTATTCTGATTTGAGAGGTGAACGGGGCACAGCTTGAACTGAGCTAATGAAAACAAATTATAATGTTAAGGGACAATTATGTTTTCTGTTTTTATAAAAGTATCAACTCTATAGAAGATAACTTCTCAGAAGTATAACTGACCATGCATGATAGGACATAAGAGACCTTGAATATCTGGTCAGAGGAAGATTGTCACAAAGAGTCAAAAAATAAATATCATGAGAGGAGGGGCTATGGTAATTTGTTACATGCATCAAAATAAAAATATACTATGCAATATAATATAACACAATTTATTATGTATAATATGTCACATAATTTGGCCTAAGGCCGGAGTATATAAATATCACTTAACACAAAGCCTTGATACTGTGTTATTAGAATTGTAACCAACAGCAGGTTATCTAAGAGTAAAGTTATCTTACACATTATATAAACTACACTATGTTTCCAATTATTATAATATCTTTCAGAAGCATTTTGGATGCAAATGCAAATAGCATTGTTAAATAAATAGATGCATTAGCATCATCTGGTCGCATCTGTTACATTAGAAAGTTTTTTCCACTCACTAATTACTGAGCAACTAGCAATCATAGTAATAAGAAGCACAATAAAACACAACTACTGTATTCAAAAGCTTTACTGAGAGGCATTTTGCTAGATACTTTAAATAAATTACCTCCCTTAACTCAAAGGCACCGCTCCCCACTTTGGTGTTAAATTTTGATTTTAAAATATAAATATAGGATTTCTGATGTGTTTTTCCATACGCCTAGGCCATGTACACCCTAAACTCACTAAAATTCTCAGGGTTAACTGATTTATTTAACCCATTTATGCATTCGATAAACATGTATTGATTGCCTACGGATGTTCTTTTGCTCATTTATCTACTCGTGAATTTAGGAAGACAAAGGAAAACAAGCCACCACCACCACCACCATCACCACCACCTTTCAGCCACCCCCCTGCTGGCTACTGCTGGGGAAGGGGACACCGGAGGAGCAGGGAGGTGGACAAATGTGTCAGAGGTCAATTACAGCCTTGTTCGCTGAATGTTCTAGCAGAGGAGCAGGCAATGCATCCTGGGAGTTCAGTGGATGGAGCGAGCAGCCGTCAGAGGGAGGCAGGGAAGGTGTTCTCAGTGGGCAGGGCATAGGAGGTTTTATCCCCACAAAGACATGAGGTGAGCACACCCCAGTTAGAAGAGTAACGTGTACAAAAACCTCTCATCCGGGGGAAGAGTAGCATGCACACCAAGGGTCTGAGCCTGTTAGGGCGTCAAGCACATGAGCCCTGCGTGGTTAGTGGTGGGACATAAAACCGGCGGGGAGGGCAGAAACTGAGGGGCTGGTTAGTCAAGGATAGGAAAGCAAACTTCCTTTTATAGGCCATTCTATTTTGTGTTTATTAAGAAGATGCTGGAGTACACTCCCATTAGCATTAGACATAATTATTTAAATTTAACTTGTTAAAGATTAGCTGTTTAATTAAAAAAAACATAATTAACTGGAGCAATGTATTAAGTAATAATATTTGACATCATTAATGAGGGTCTAATTATCTGTGCTATTTAAAAAATTAGTGCAATATCAATATTTCCTCACAAAATGAAGCAAAAAATTATTAACTACAAAGCAACCAAGCAATTTGACTCAACTCATTCTGGAATTTACATCTCTGGTAATAATCACGCACATTTACAAAAATCTCTTTACGATTTCTTCATACAAATTCCTGTGCATGTAAGAAAAATGTAGTAACATTTTCATAGGGAATTGGTTTAAAGAGAGGGGGTGGCTCCGTGCAATTTTATGTTTTATTTTTATCAGTTTTCTTTTTTTTCTTTTGGTACATGCAATTTTAAAAAGGCCTCTACCTCCTCTCAGAGCTAGGGGGACTTGCAGGAAATGCCCCCCAAGAGTTGCCATGTCATTGTAGAGCAGCTTGGTCCTACATGAGCTGGCCTTGCCCTGATCCAATGAGCTCAGCGCTACTAATATGACTAATTTTGATATGAGAAAAGTGACAAGGTTAGGTGATTTGCCCGCCATCATTCAGCTGATAATTAGTGGCATGAGGATTGGCCCTGAAGTCCTGGTGACAATTCTATCCTGGGAGAAAGTGGGTACTGACTTCAGAAAGGAGGCACGTCACTTGACAAGACAGGCAGGCACGGAGCGTGGGCACAGACATACTCTATGATTAGATCCAGACGTGGTGTTTTAATGGTTATCGGTCTGCTCTTCGCGGGCTGTTATCTAGCAAATAGCGTCTATGGAAAATGAATTTCCAGAGTGCCCTGGCACTGATTTGATGCTGGGGAACTGATTAGGAAGCGGAAGGCAGCAAGTTCCCCTCAAACACTGTCGTCACGGGATGCCAGCCCAGATTTCTGAGCTAGAGGGTGGCATTTGGGTGAACTGTTTTCAATGGCAATTTTTTTGTTGCAGGTCAAAGAGAGGCCCAGTATTGGCGATTTCATGTGTTTGACCTTGACACAATCTTAGGTCTGTGGACTGCAAAGTCACCTTGGAAAGGTGTGTAGAACGGTGTGAGGGAAACAGAAGAGGAAGGCACATCAGAATGTTCTTGCAGTGATACAGGCAAGAAAGAACAACCATTTTCATGAAAGCTGTGACTAAGGAAGAAGCTGAGAAGATCCCTGAACTGTCCGCAGTATAAACTAGCAGGTAACCCAGTGGACGTGAGCGTCATCGGAAGACAGATTTTTTCCGTAAAAGCAGCTGAGAGTGTTAGATGAGATAAGCTTTCTCCCAATAAAGGATTACTTTCCAAAGGATTTTCTTCCCATTTCTGGAGCATTTATTCTACATTTCTCATGTGTGATTCCATGCTAATTCAAGAAGTACATTTCTGTGCGACAATGTGGATGGACCTAGAGGGTACTATGCTAAGTAAGCAAATCAGACAGAGAAAAGACAAATGCCGTATGATTTCACTTATAATGCAGAATCTAAGAAACAAAATAAATGGACAAAGGCGAAGGAATCAGAGACAGAGAATAAAGTGATGGTTGTCAGGTGGAAGCTGGGGTGGGGGAAGGGATGACAAAGGGGAAGGGATGGAGATGCACAAATTGCCAGTTCTAACAACAGTCACGGGGATGTAAAGTACAGCATAGGGAATACAGCCAATAATATCGTAATAACTATGTATGGTGCCAGATGGGTACTAGACTTACTGGGGTGACCGCTTTGTACGGTATATAAATGTCTAATTACTATGTTGTACACATGAAAGTAATATAATACTGTATAGCAACTATAATTCAAATGTAACATTTTTTAAATTTAAAAAACGTGCCAAGGGAAAGGGACCAAACCAGACTCCAAAGCTGCAAGTATGAATTTAGCGCTCCAGGTAAGAAAGGTCAGGTGCGCCCACTGGCTGGCCATGCACACCGTGGCCCGTGCTCACCGGGACACTGCACAAGCCCTTCACCCACAAACGTTTAACCAGCGCCTGCAGGAGCCCGGCTCAGGGCCAAGGCTGGGTCTCAGGCAGAGAACATGCTGTCTGTCCCCTCCTCTGCCCCGTCTGTGTGGGAGGCGGTCAGCTCAATGGACAATGACATTAAGAACCATGGGTGCTGTCCCAGGCACGTAGGGATAGAGGCCAGAGGAGAGCGGAAAGGGGTCTCACCCCATCCAGTGTGTGCTGCTGCCCCCAACACATGTGCACACCCCCACATTTACACACAGGCACATGCACATGTGTACAGCCTCATACATGTATGCACCCATAACCACCAAAACACACACAAATGCACACATGCACATTCATACACATACACACATGTACACACCCGTGTTCACCCACACCCATGCCGACACACGCACACATGCACACACATTCACATCCATACACATATGCACATGTACACATATGACACATTTGCACACACCCGTGTTTACACACACCCACACCTACACCCACACATACACACATGCACACATGTGCACACAATTCAAATCTATACCCCCCCACACACAGCCACACACACCTACCACACCTGAGGGCACACACACAGGACCACCACCACCACGTGCAGGGTACCCCAAATAGGAACCTTCTCCCTACTGTTCCGATTCGGAGAACTTTTTCCTTCTGTCACCCACCCTGGCCCTCCTGACACACAAAAATTGTCCCTAAATTTCTCCATCCTCTGACGCCATGCTTGGAAAGCTTATACCTTTGCTTCTCTGTTTCTGCTTTCACACTGACAATTATAGTAACAGCTCTGAACCACAAAATCCCAGTTCCCATCAGAGTGGCAGTTTCAGGTAAAGGGTCTTCAAGGGCGAGGACGTGAGTCCTGGAAATGGGCTGATTCCCTGTTTTTATTACTGATCTCATCCTGGCGTCTGCTTTCCAATTTCACTGCAGTCAAGGAAAGCCTTTCTTGGCACCTAAAGCTGAGACTCAGCAAAGTCTGAGACTCCATTGTCTGCTGTTACCAGAAAAAAAGAAACAAATTGCCAAAGTCTGCTTTTGAGCGTCTTCTCTGACAGGCCGTCTGGCGTAAGGAGGCTGTGGTGGCTGCCAGGACCAAGAGGAATGGGTGTCTCTGCTTTCCCTTCTAAGATGCCGCAAACATGTGCCGCCTGTTCTCCATCACCTGCCCCCAGGTTTTTCCCAAGTAAACTCAAGTCCCTCCCTGTGGTGGAGTTAACAGGACAGGACCCCACAGATACCCTCGTAACTTTGCCCAAAGCAGCAAAATATAACGTGGGTGCTGCCCAGGGTCCTGTCACTCCACCCAGGGCCACCTCTAACATTCATGTGACAACGCACAGCTCAGCCAAATAAAGAACATCCTCACGATCGCCCCTGGCATGGCTGAATGACTCTCTCTCTCTCTCCGCTCCCTCAGAAAAAAGTTTCCTGGAACATAAAGCCAACAAAAGGAGCGAGTTTGCTGTGGGGACTGCATAAGAATGAGTGTACAGGAGTTCCTTGGGTAATTACGACCTGCGACATTCGTAATTGACTTGGCCAGATTAAAAATGGATGCTTTGGTGCATCCGTAAAATTAGCAAGAGGCCACTGGAAACTGGGAGGAGGAAGTGTCTTCTGTAAGAGATTATGTCAGAGTGTCTTATGTAAGCAAGATGGCCTCAGGCCAAGCCCCACAGAACACCCGCTCTGGAGCCAAAGGCACAGTAGGCTGCTCCCTCAGCAGGTAAGTTCTTTCTCCCCACAAAGACCATCTGGGGTGGGCGGCCAAACACTCCTGAGCCACTCTTAGAGGACTGTGTCCCCCAGAGGCTTGTGAAGTCAGATGACTACCTTATTCTTTCTTGATGCTGGAGATCAAATGAGAAAGAGGGACCAAGTGGCGAGGGACACCAGCACTGCGTCACGAGCAACAGGCCCAGCGGGAAGGAGGGGTGGCCTTATGGAGAGAAAAGTGCTTCTCTCTATGTCAGATCTGCACACGATGGCCCACAGGCCACATCTGACTCCCTGCCTGTTTTTGCAAATAAAGTTTTATTGGGACACAGCCATGCCCGTTCATTCATATATTGTCTGTGGCTGCTTTTGTTCTACAAGAGCAACATTGAATCATTTGCATGAGAGACCGTAGGAAACGCAGAAAATATTTACTGGCTCTTTACAGCGCAAATTCCCCAAGCCCTGCTCTAGAACAAAACCCGAATCAGAAAAGCATCCTCTGTACACACGAGCGTGTGTACATTCTTTCTCGAAGGTCTACGACAGTGACACTTGCGTGGGCAGCATCGCTGAGCTACGGAGCTCCACATCGAAGTCAGTGCTCCTTGGAGATATTTTCTGCCCCAGCAGAGACAGTCCACACTGCCACTGCTTTTGTGTTTCCCCAGCATGAGCGTGGAGTAGATGTGCAAGTAGGGTTCGCCATGATGGGGGTGACTCCGTTTTAAAATACAGGTGTGTGTTTAGAGATTTGACTGCTTTTAGCGTACATCTTGGGGAGCAAGAAAGAATGTGAGAAGAGAGGAACAGGGTGGTAACTCCTGTGTGGGATGGAGGTCGGGTGGTATCCTGGATGAACATGATTTAAGTCGTTCAAAGAAGTGGTCACAGAAACAGTTGCTTAACTATGGGGCACTGAGTGGCCCTCGGGTCTCTTTGTCTGGGTGTGTTTCTAGTAGCTGGCAGTTACGAAATATACATAAAGCCTTACTGTCGTCAGAGTTCAGAGTACAAGGCTGCTCACTGAGGATGAGAAATGTCTAGTTGAACGTGGATGTACCCAGACTCATGTTTTTCTTCTGTGGATGGGCTTGTGCCATATCACTTTGTACCTGTCCGTCTCCCAATGCTGACAGATGGAGAGGCGCCATGTATCTCCTCATAAGCGCTGTCTTCAGGGGTCACTGGTTTCATCTCTCATCTCTAAGAAGAACACTACCTAATTCCCTACAGAAGGCATGGTTATCTGCCCAATCTCTTCTTCACAGACAGGCCCGGGGACATGCTTTTCAGCAATGCCTCCATTAAGTATCAGCACCTATACTGCTGCCCACTTAGAAAACGGCAGAGCTGGGCACCCGCTACCTTCTTCCCATCCTTGGGTTTGTGACTCAGGTTTGCTCAACTCACCTACTGTTAAGTAGCAACCAAAATGACTGAAACAAACGCCACCAGATGAGCCCTCAGTGGCCACAGGGAGAAGGAGCAGGGATTGGTTACGGGGCTTTCATACATTAGGAGCTGAGAAGGTTTGAGATTTGGTAACTGGTAACTGACCCATGCGTCCTATCTCATATGGACCTGGGAGGGTTTTCTTAAGCCCAGGGAGTCACAGACGTGGGTACAATTAGTCCCTAAATGTTCCTTCCTAACCCTGGAATGGGAAATCCATATGAACTGTATCTAAAGATTGTATTGCTATGTTATTGTTACTATACCACATGATTAGCATGCACCTACTCACTCAGGCCTCTCAACAGCACTCGACGTAGGTGTTACTATTCCACTTCAGAAACGAGGAACATGAAGCCCAGGAAGCCTAAAGCACATGTTTTCGTACGTAGCGGTAGATCCCGGCTGGTCAGCTGCAGACTTCATCTCTCCCAGACCCAGAGCCAATAGCAACCATCCCCGAGAGAGACCTGCTCCCACACGCAAGGAGTGTCCAGGGGGAGCCAGCTCTCTTACATGTGGAGCACCTATCTGGACACGGCTTTGGGGACCCACAGCACTACCTCTAGGCTCCCGGCCACTCCTGGATTCTAATACCCACTCTGAGTCCCTGTCGGTCCCGGAGTCCTGCCTAGAATCAGGGACCAGCTTAAGGGGGTGGGTTTTCCCCACCTGTCCCCCAAGGTGGCTTCCCTGTGGTTGAGCCCTGTCTGTCTCATCATTCTTGTCAGCGTAGATGGGACTCCTGGGTTGTGACTTGAATCCAAGATGGGCAGCTCCCTAGAAACCAAGTCTGAATGTTACGCCCACGTTTCAATGTCTTGAATATCAATGCTGGCCCGGATCAAACTGGAATTGGCTACATTCTCTCATACTTGATGACAGAAGGGCCCCCAGTATTTATGGCAAATAAAATCCTGTGCTGTATCTGACAAAGCTGCTAGGATGTTTCGGGGAGTCGAGGGATCGCTTGGTTTCTTTCTTGACCAATTGCTCGATGGTCCATATGAACTGCCTGATGGTGGAGGATGAGTGATGAGAAGGGAGTCAGGTCTCATGTTGAGGTAAGATGATAGCTCAGCCTTGATCCTCCCGCCTAGATTTCCCTAATCTCCACTCTACTCTCAGTGGTAACCCCACCCCCAGAGTCCCTTTCTAATCTCTGCCTTTAATCCGTCCTTTGAACGCAGAAACCAGAAAGTTGAAGGAAAGCCCCGAGCTCAATAGTCTACGCGATCGTTAATTTCTTTCTCATAGAAAACAAATCTATATGTCAGGGCTGTGCTAACATCGCATCTTTAACATCATGGCAGCAGCTTTAGGCCAGTGAGAATTCATAAAACAAACTGACTCGAACAGATGCAAGGCAGACACTGAGAAGAAAAGTTACGAGGCTCGATGCTAATCCCAACTGCAAACTCATTCCCTCCTCTTCTACGAAACCTCCTATTTTAAAAGAAAATTAAAAAATCGAGAAAAATGCCAATTAAGCCGTGGCCAAGAACATGCTGTTTGTCTAAGGGAAACTGGCACGTTTTTCAACCCCGATCTGGATACGGAGATGTGATGTGGCTCTGGGCTTGTCCCTGGACCTTATCTGTGGTGGCAGTGGCAGAGCCACGACGTGGGTGCCCTGAGTGGAGTGGGAGGAGACCCAAGACTGATTTCATGGTTTTAGTGCTATTAAAAGATTCTTAGCATTTAGGCTGAAGGAAATGGTGGGACTTTTTCTCTGGGAGGCATTAACAAAAACAGTGAGAAAAAAAAATATTTTTCTCTTTTGTAGTTTTTGTTTTGTTTTGTCTCTTCTAAATTCATAGTGCTCTTAGTTTTCTGATTTGCAAAACAATAGCAGTTGGCTTTGTTACTTATCAGACAAGGACCTCGTAGAGAGTGACAAATAAAGTTACAGCTGTTCTGGGGGTCATGCTTAGTGACCCCCCTAAAGCCACATTTTTAAACTGTGGGATTGCTACCACTTAGTATGTCATAGAATCTTATTTTTTAAAGGTCACCGGATGAATGGAGCAGAAAGTGGTATGTATTGTATACAGTAAATGTGGGGATAGTTTCGTTAAATTTTGTGTTTGAGTATATGTTTGTGTATAGCGGGTCCACTGCCTAAAATGTACTTTATCATTTGGGTTGCATTTTTAAAAAAAAAATTTTTTTTTGAAAAAGTCTGCTATAAAAGAGAACACTAGGTCAGTGAGGGGGTCGAAGGATGTCCCCATTTCTTCTCCTCCCTGGGGTTTACCCCACATCCAGGGGTTTCCCTGCTCCTGGGTCACATGGCACTTACCTGGCACTGGTACTGGGAGCTCCCCTAACAAGGCCTCAGGCATTGAGTATCTCTAAGGACCAAGGGCTTTTCTCACACCAGGAACAAACCAGATCGAACGAACAGTGTAGGGAGAAGGAACGATTGTTCATTTAGTACTTATTACGTGTTGGTTACTGGTCCTAAAGCGTTATCACTGTGAACTTCACAGCAATCCTAGGGCAGCTGTTTTACTTAATTTTGCACATCAGGCAACGGACGTTGAGAGCCACAGCATGAATTTTTCCAAAAGACGAGGTTTTTTTTTTCCTTTCCTTTTATTTAAACAAGTTCTGGGACTATTACCGTGCCTGTGGAAAGGACAGAAAGATACTGGCAACGCGGTGACTCTCTATGAAGGCGTTTTACATTATAGGAATTACTACACGCAGGCATATCAGGCTACATTAAGTAACAAAGCACTTCCACAGTCCTGCCTGACTTGAGTGGGTAGGGAAAAGGTCGTTCCCATTGTAGAGACTGGAAAACTGATAACAAAAGTGGGCAAATGATTTACACGCCCATTAGGAGGCAGAGCCAAATCTTGAACCCAGGTCGTGCTTCCAAGTCCACGGTTCCTTGGACTCTAACTACTAATTGTTACGAGATCATTAAGGCCCCTGCGACTTGCATTGCATTTTATAGTTTTTATTATGCCGGAGGCAAAAAAAAAAATTTAAAAGAGAAAGGAAAACCAGACATTACTGAAACTATAGAGTAGAGATTTTTCAAACATCTCGAAGAGCCCTGAACAAAAGGGGACGCTTAAAAATGTTCTTCTCCTTGTGAATATCTCCTGGCGCTCAACGGTAACTGACCAGATTACTCACTGCTTTATACAATTCTGAGGATCTTATCCAGAAATCAGCTCATCTCGCAGGGTAATAGGAAAGAGCAACAGGCCTTTGCTCCCACACGGCATCTGCCGAGCTCTTAGAATGAAAAGCAAGAGATAAGAGTTTTCTCTGTCATTTGAAACAGGGAAAATTAATTGCTCCTGCAGAGATGAAAACTGTGTCTGAATAAAAAAAAAAAAAACCAAAAAAAAACCCCCCAGAGCAAAAGGCTCCTTGCTTCATTCAGTTCCCACCTGTGGAGACCCAGGGTTTGGCAGTGACGGGACCTTATAAAGGAGAGTCACAAAGACAAATACCAGGCCCCTTCTTAATTAGGAAATGGACCGTCTGGGAGACACTGCGACGGAAGGCTGGCGGTAGGCAGAGGGGGAAATAGACGCGACGGGTAATACTTGCGTGCTTGAGAATGAGGACCCTCACATGGGCTGCCTAGATAGACCCTCGCCTCGGTCTGCCGACTCAAGTGCAAAGTGAGTGCCAAACACTCAACAAACAGGGCGTGCCAATCACAGGGTTTTTGGATGTGTCACTGGCATAGGAAACACTTCTCAGGAGTTCTCTATTTTCTCTGCCGTAAGTGAACAGGCTTCCACTATCATTAGCAGGATGTTCCAACCCATTAATTCACGAAGGAGGAACTGGGGGCCCTAAGATGCGGGACTCGGGGCTTCTGGTTTCAGCTCTCCCATTGCGTAGTTTTAGTCCGATCGGCCCCTCAGTGTGTGTCTGGTTTCTCCATCTGAAAAAGTGGGAGATGGACACGCTGCCCTGTTTGACTTCATCACATCTGTCAGGGAGAGGAATGCCTGGGGACCTGGTGGAAATTCATAAGCGCTGTTTGCAAGTCAAACCAGCGACTCCTCTGCCCCAGCCATCTAATCAGTGCGTTGTCTTGACAGAGCGTCTGATGTGCTGTGGATGGCATGGCGGCTTGGGAACCTGCTCTTTCCAGGAGGTCTAGATTTGCCTCTGCTGACCAACACGAATGTGAGAACTCCATTTCCGTCTCACGTAAGCCATAGTCTTACCTGAACGAGGAAATTAGGGTCTGGATATCCCAGGGCTGTTGGCGGTAGGAGACGTGGAAAATCGTTATGTGCCAAAGAACTTAATAACTGTGGTGTTTAAGCATCTCAAAACGAAATGTTTCCTGTGGCAATCCTTCAGCTAAACCGTCTGACCGATTACTTTGTTTTCCATTGAAAATGGGAAGTCTTTCTCCGTGGACAAAGTCCAGGTGTTCAAATGCGCTTGGCACCAGTGGGGTTTTGGAGCTCAAGCGGGGGCAGAGGCCTGGGAGCTAGGATCTTAGGCATGGCCGCAGTTCAGAGCTGGGCGCTCTCTTAAAGAACAAGAAAACAAAGGGCATCTAACAGTCCAGATGTACTACCGGAGTGAATGCTTGCAGATGGGCTGAAGGACAGGACCATGCTGCCCTCAGCAAGGCGCCAAGGCAGTGAGGGACCTCACGTTTAGTAAGCAGGTGAGGGAGGGGTAGGGGGTAGAAGGGTAGCAATCCCTGAGGACTCCGAGTCTGTGGGGAGTCAGCCTATTCAGTCTACAGAGATTTAGTAGTTCCACCGGTTCTGGTGAGCCAAGGAGCCCACGTAGGTTTGTTTTATGCATGTACAATGTCCCCAATGCTGGACTTCCTATTGGAACAGCTGCCAGGTTGAGGTTAAGCCTGATCCTCTTGTGTGTCTCAGTAGACAGATATCCCCTCTGAGAGACTGGCCCTGTGTCTGAGAGATGGCTATCTCTAGGGACCATGGACTCTGGAGACACTTTATTCTCTGTCCCTAACCCCTACTCACAGGTCACAGTGGGGAGAGCAAGGAAAAATGGCAATGCCTCTCCTTGGTTTGATTTCTTGAACTGGCTTCCTAGTTAAGTCAGCCAAGGAAGTTTGTCTGACTTAAGGGAATGGTTCCCACAGCAAACCATCACATGAGTTGCTAGGTGTGGCGAGATATACATTGCTACACCTAACCAATTAGCTGCTGGGTTTCCAAGGGAACATACACAGTCTCTCTGTCAAGACAACTAAGGGAATCCATATTTTAGATTTCACTTGAGCTAACAGCTTTGTTTGCCAACTTCCAATGTTGTTCCTACAGCCAACTGGACAAATCGAAAGATCAGATCAAATATCATCTTTGATGGAATAGTAGTCTCAGTACATCTGATGTATTCCCTACAGACAGCACCAGTGTGTTAATTTATCCCAGAAGGAATCGGGTCACAATATTGTAGCATCATTATTTGTCACAGTTTCTCCCACTCACTTATTCATCAGATAGGGTTTTGTTTTTTTTTAGGAACGGAAAAAAATATTAAAACTGTAATACTCAATATATACCAATAACCAAAGATGAATGCAAGTCACGTTTGACTTCTGCAATTACAAGAGGTGCTCAAAGTGGTTACCCTCAGTGTCCAGACGCTTCTGATGACGGCGAACTACTCCTTGAACAACGCTGACCAAAGTGTCCACTTGCATACATGTTTTTGGCACCCCCGGTATATCCATCTAAAATGAGTCCCAAGGCTCCTAAGAAAATTTCTGCTTATGTGAGCATGTGTACAGCTTTCATCCCATGGTTTCACACAAGCAATGTTTAAAAGCTAAAGAGAAGGAAGTCTTTCGCTGGGGTTTGTTTTCTTTTGTGGGCAGCTATGCTTGACTTTTTCTTAGCACAGTTCAATGCAGGCTGTGGGTTCTCTTTTCAATGCCCTTTCAGAGGCAGAAAGAGGCCACGGAAATGCTTAAATCCCACTCACTCCCTAGACGACCTTCAACATGTGACTAAAATTCTCTAAGCCTCAGATTTCTTCCTTGTAAACTGAGGATGAAAAATTAGAGCAAGAGTATTGCACTTAGATGAGAGAAAGCACTGGGTATAAGCGACAATAAATCAATTCCCTTCCTTTTCTGATTAGATGATCTGCAGATCACTTAAGGTCATGCTGTTCAATTATAAACACGAATCTCTGAAAAATCAGAGTTATCTGTGGGTTAGAATAGGGGTGGTCTGAACAGGAGTGGGTAGACTCAGGGGAAGGAAAGGGGGAGATGTCACGCTGCTTCCATTGTTTCAAAGCAGGAGCTGGGGGTAGTGGAATGGACTGTTTTCCAGCTCTTTTGGACATAAGTCCAGGTAAGGAGCCAAGGTCTCCTGGTCAAGTCAAAACCAGATGCTGGTCTCTCCTTCCTGAACTCCCTGAGAACGCGGGGAGTCAACTGAATATGGCTCTAGGGCTGAGAGGGGCTCAAGAAATGATTGAACTTAGATTTTAGTCAACTGAGATAAGGTTTGCGCAGGGCTTGGTCCATGGCAACCCTCGTCAGCATTTGTAATAGTTGGTATAATGGAGATGGTTGCTGTTGTACTATTATTGTTATTGTTGCTGTTGGTCATATTTGTCTGGAATCAAATCAAAACCAGGTTTGGTAGCACCTTTTCTGTCTCTGGGCTCTGCCTGTGTATCAGGTCTACAAGGTCTAAATTAACATCCTATGAAGTGTGCCTCCCATGTTTTTTGGTCTATGCCCCATGGTCTTCTCCAACGAGTCAAACACGGTGCCATAGATCACATCTTAGGCTACAATGTCTACAAACGCACTTCTACAGAAGGAAAATGGAGCCCAGAAAATGGTCCTGATGACTAACCCGAGGGCATTCAGAGGCTCCGACACAGGAGGAATAGAGACCCAGTGCTGGAGTCGCTGAGAGGAGCAGGTGGCAGCACTGCCATGGTGTCTGGCATGGTCAACATGCTGACCACTGGGAAGATGCGATCGGTGGCTTTGGGGTAGCTGTGCCCTGATCCCACATCCTTCCCCAGTGTTTCTCCTGGTCCCTGTCTCTGACTTCAGTGGGGAGCTTGGCGAACTGATGATTAGAAAATCCTACAGTCGTTCAAGTCCAAGTTGAGTCTGCTTAACTCAAATGCAGAAGCATTTATCACCCTGCCACCAAAGCAGTCGACAGCGAGGAATCAAATGCTCCAAAAATTCTTTTAAAAAAATGATGCCTTTGCTTGATCCTTGCAACTCTGTGATTTAAAAGCCTTCCATTTGGAACGTCCTAAATCGTGGGGCCAACGTGGACGTGCCGCTTTCTTTGCTTATTTTCTATGAAAAGCACAGGTCATTTAATTGATAAGTATTTTTCCTCTTCTTCTTCTGCCTACTTTGAGAGTGCCTTTTATTTTCACCCATTTCCTGATACGATTCCATCAGTTTGTCACCCACATCTACTAATGGCTCACAGGCCCTACTTTTTAGCAGTTTTGTTGGACATGAGCCCAGATACAAACCAGGCAGTGAGAAGTCACAAAACGGAGCTCTTCTCTTTTTAATGAACTCCCAGAGTGTGTGGGAATCAATTTAATATGGTTCTTCTAGGTAGTCGTATTTCCTTACAACATCCCCCTCACAGTTCCTCTACACATCTGTCTTTCTTAAATATTAATGCCTACTCAATTTAAAGTCCTCAGACGTCTGTGATGGTTGAGTGTGTGCCATGGGTAATACCCTCTTGGGGAAGAAGGCTTTTCCCATGGTTTCTGCCTACTGAAATCTGAAAGAATTCCCTTGGCTCAGGGCTATGAAGAAAAGACATAAAGGGTTTGCTAATTGCTTTACATACAGGACCTCACATCCAGAAAGACGTGAGAGGTTGCAGTCTTGTGTGGCTTGGTTAGCTAGGTGACAGTCTCATGCCATGACCTTGATGCCACATGTAACTACCCTCTGGTGACCTCATAGTACTGGAAGCTTCTCTTGTGACCCACTGAGCAAAACCATCTGCATTCCATTTCTATACCTGTCTTTTTGCTTCTCGTCTATTTGTGTGTGTGTGTGTGTGTGTGTGTGTGTGTGTGTGTGTGATTCCAAGTTCACCTCATGCTACATCATAACTTCCCTCTTTGATCATCTATTATTGGATGAGTCACCTTGACAACTCATCAGTTTGACAAATTGTGAAACATACACCATCTTATGTCTCTTACGTAGCGCCCCAGCAGCTCAATCCAAAGCTAGACATTGATGAAACACCAGGATAGGTGCTCACCTTTCTGTGATGGTTGCGACCGCCTTTATTTCCTATAAGAAAACACCCTAGACACACTGGGGTCTGTGTATTTGGCATTGACAGTGAAACTTAGAAACGCACATCTAAGGAGATAAATTTGTGCCTCGCGTCTTCAAACTGAATCTTATTCATTTCCTGCACTTTAAATTACATCTGCTAATTTATTTCCCTCTGTTTTTACACCAACTTATATCCTGTTTCTTTCAAATGCCTATTTATTTTTCTATGATGCCATAAAGAATAAAATTGAGCCTAAAATGCCTAGCAATAAAGCCCCTCCTAGCCCACCCACATTTTCCCATCTGATGGTCCTGTTTTTCAGAGTCCGCCCCATTGCATAGGTTTCCTTATATCAGATGGTCCCATCTCAAGGACAACATGATGTCTCTTTACCAAAATACCAAAGCCCATCACTGAAAAGAAAAAATTCAAAGTGTCAAATGTAATTTGGCACCTGAGTTTATTTTTTTAACTATTATTTTACCCTTGCCACATACAGAATTGCTCATTCCTGGGGTGACTCATCAGTTAAAATACATATCATGAAACTCAGAAAGTTATTCTCACCTACCTAGTAGGAGAGCGGATTTGTAAAATGTGGAGCTAGCATCACACTGCCAACTCTGGGTGAGAGGGAAATTGAAGTGCCAGCACCTCCAGCATGGTCGTGGAGAGGTGTTATGCTGGTATCATTCAGACTACGACTGGCATGGGCAAAGGGAAATTGGGGGCGGACATAAAGCCCAATTAATTCTGAAAGTGTACTGGCCATTGATGATTACAAAATAGAAGTTACGCACCCCGGAGAAATGGATAAAACCGAAATCCTTCCGGCATGAGACGCAAGTGTTTTTGTGACATGCCTCTTTCTCCCCATCTCGCCTTCCATTCCCAAACTCCACCTCACAGCACTCTGACGTGGGAAATGTCTCCCAAGGGTGCTTTGCCCTCTCACCTCAGGCCTTGGCACACCTTATTTCATCCAAGGGGAGCTCTGTTCTCCACCTCGCCTAACGTTTATCCATCTTCCCAAATTCTCTTCTGACGCCCCCTTCTCTGAGAAGCTTTCCTGGCTGTGCAGCCCAGGAGGGATGGGAAAAAGTCAACTGATCCTAGTTTCATTATAGAGCTTTCTGCCTCTGGGTGTTTCTTCCCTACAATAAAACCTCTTCTCCAGTGAGTTCCTTGAGATCAGAGCTAGCGTCCTATTTATGGCTGATTCACCCATGTTCAGCAAAACACCTTCTTTGGCAAGTAGTATGTATTCAATAATTGCTGAAGGACTCGTGGAAAAAGAATTGGGTGACTATGGGATTAACCTCCATCCCCTCAACCTGGTTTTGTCTGCGGAAACAAGGGCCGGCTTATATGCCTGCTTTGAGTATGTGATCAATGCCATGCTGACTTGAAGCAAGCATTGCTGGGGCCATCGGGGACGACACTTAAGACGGAGGTCCAGCAAGCAATTCAGGAAGAGTACAAGAGACACTGACAGAGAAGCAGTGATCCTGGTCACTATCTATATTAAAAACATCTATTGTCCTTCATATAACAAGATGACCCTTCTAATTCTTTCAATGGAATGTTTATTTTCAGCCACATTCCAGCTATGAGAAGGTAAATGGTCTCATTCTTATATTTAGAGTCGTAATGAAAGGAAGCTGTGGTTTGAGAATTGAAAAGGGCGGTAAAGAGGACAGCAGAGGAGGAAGAAGTGTTTCTTACAGAGCAGCCGTAGGGGCGGGAGGGAAACATGGCCGAGACAAGGTCATCTGGATGTTAGAACAACAATGAAAATAATAATAATGATACCACACACTTGGTTCCATGCCAGGCCCAGACTAAGCACTTCTTATATATTAACTCCTTTAATCTCCCCGTGACCTTGTGAAGGGTTTGTGCACAGGGAGGGTGAATAACTCACCCCAAAGCTCCACAGGCAGGCAGAGCTTGGCTTTGAACCTGGGCAGGGTAACTGCAGACTGCAATTCCTTTAGATGGGGGGCTGGGGGAGAAGGGAGTGCAGGGCGACACACGAGGATGATACTCTGAGGAGGATGACAAGATGTGACATAAGGTGTTCACGGATGAAGGTACGGTTTTGCTTTGGGAAGGAAATGCAATGATTACCCTAGCTCCAGGCGTTTGCGAGTTTCCTGTTAGTCATAACTGAGTAAAGAAAACTAAATTCAACCATTTGGATTCTATATTTCATTTAGGATCATCATGGAACTGAGAAGGTAGAAATTGATTCCATTTGCCTGGACAGTAAGTCCTCACTGAATGTCACCAATAGGTTCTGTGACTATAACCAAAACAATGAATAACAAAACCAATTTTCCCACAGGCTGATTGACATACACAAGACTTTAGTTCCTACAGTGTCTCATCAACGTTATAACGAAACGACATTATTGAACTACCCCCTGTATTCACGTCTCTGGTCCAACTGTGTCGAGCGCCTAAGTTTTTGAAATGCTCGGTGTAGTTCCGTGGTACCTTGAAAATGTTATCATAGTTTCATTTGGCATAGTAGCCGTGGAACTTTGAGTCAAAGGAGTGGGAGGCTTCCACGTTGTATGGCTTTGGATCATTCAAATAACCCCTTTGATCCTCCGTTTCTCCTCGTGCAAAATGAGAAGTGCAATGTTAGCTGTGTCATGGGCCTGTTGATGAGCATCAAATGGAATATTTTATCTGCAAGCATATTCTAAACGTCAGGGAGATGGTATCAAGTGTTATGCTAGGGTTCATCGCTGCTGCGTTCACCCTTCACTCAACAGCTATTATAGTCACGTCACTCCCACAGTGCACACAGCTCTGTGATGGGCACTGGGGACTCCACAGTGAGTGAGTAAACAAGATCCCTACTCCAGGGAGAGCAAATATTGCCATGCAGGGGCAAAAGGGACAAAGGCAATGAGCGAGTAAACAAATGTCATCATCTCAGCTTGGAAGGGCTGTGACAGATTAACGGATGGATTCCTGGTTGCTTTTGCTCCATTCTACTCCAATCACCAGGACTGAGCAATTGCAGAACAGCTCATTTAAGAAACTATGCTTTCTAGACATTCAGCCCCCAGGAGCATGACCCCCAGAGTGCTTTGCTGCACTGCTCAGAGCCCACGGTAACCCCTGGCACCTGGCAGGTACCCTGAACACGTATTTCCTGAATGCTCCCCTAACTGGATATCGATGACGGATAATTGTCCTGATGTCCTCTCGCCAGAAAATGTTTATAAAACAGTTATGGTATTTGGAGTTTGAAGGTAACGTAAGGCTTCAGTGAGCTCGGTTCCTTGATTTTGGTGGAGGTCGGTTAGCACAGTACTGTGAGGGCAACTCCTGAGTCAGATGGAATGTACCCTAAGCTCATATAAACTCCCGTGGCCAAGTCACGTCCACTCTTTGCAGATCTACTTTGTCACCTATAAAATGGGCGTAGTACAAGTGCCTTAACTCATAGGGTTGTTCACAGCATCCTATGAATCAGGGTGATCAACATGTGAGCTTTCTCCCAGACTTGCATCCACACCTCCACACGCTTCCCACCACACATGCACCTGTCTTGTACATTTCCTGTCAGGTGTGCTGTTCTTTCATGGTATCTACGGTGACTTTCTGCATACCTCGGACAGCTGGCCAAGCTTCTCAGGACAAATTTGATGCCCTTAGCACCCTCCCAGGATAGAATCTGTCTAAACAGTGAAGTATTTTACCAAGAGCCAAAAGCCCTGGTAGTATCAATAGTTGAACCCAAAGGGCCACATGCCAAGTAATATGGATTTATGACAGAGGCGCTCGTCATGGGAGACAGAAGGTTCTAAAGTGTTTCCCCAAAAATAAGACCTAGCTGGAGAAGAAGCCCAAGCATGATTCCTCCAGGATATGGAGGGCATGCGCCCCTCCCAGGAGGGTTTTATGACCTGTTTCAGGGAGAAGGGTGCCTTTTCCACAAACTCCTTCAGCTTACAATATTCAGTATGCCAAGGTGCCATATTTTGGCACCAAAAATCATGTGAGGGCTTATTTTCCGGCTAGGTCTTATTTTCGGGGAAACGGTATAGGTCACCCTCGCCTTCATACCACATGTGTGTGGAAACAACTCTCTTTTATAAAAGCAGAGATTTGCCTTTCACTCCGGGTCTCTGCCCTGTGGGTAGTGGGACCCTTCTCTACTCCACATGCCTGAGAACCCGCTTTCACTGATGCTACAGCAGCACAGCAAAACGGGGCAGTGACCAGCTCTGCCAGCCTCTGTGCCTCGTCTCCAATCTCTTCCACCCCTCAGAAGCTATGGGGCCCTGGGTCTGAGGCTCTGATTCTTCTGTGTGCTATGGAAATTACTTTATTTAGCTTCTATACTGTTTAAAATATCAAAGACACAACAATGGAGGAGCTGGCCTGATGAAAGAGACACACAGTGAACTTTCTCTCCAGGACGTTCTCTGGGGCCCCATCCCATTGAGTTTTATGAGGCTCTGATAAATGTGATTTTTTTTTTTAGACTGTTCTTCAATCTAGTATTTCCTTCTGAGCAGTTCTGTCTCCGTGTTTATTATGAGCTTTTGTCTTTTTCCCTGGACATACACTCATCCACCACTAGACAGCACGTCTCCCTCCTGGGGGGTTATGTTGACATCTGAGGTGCAGACACTGTATCACCAGCGTGGGGCTACACGCCACTTGCCAAAGTGGTGCCAGGGGAGCCCAGACTGTGTACAGTGGCCCTCAGGCGCCATCTGGGCACAATGAAGAAGAGGAACAGAAAAGACTATTTTGGAAGCAAAGAAAAATTCTGGCCAGGGCACCTCATAAAGGTAAGAGACAAAAATTACAGTGCCAAAAAAACATTTGTGAAAGAAGAAACTCAGCTGTGGGCTGTGGGCTGTGGTCAAGTTGTTGTGGAACAAAGACAAAGGCAGAGAGAAACAGATGACAAAATGGATTCTAGATGGAATTGAGAAAATTCCCTCATCACCGCAATCGATGCTTACTGAGTGCCTTCTAGGTGTCGGCTGCCATCACGTCCTGAAGAGATGGACACGGTGTCTGCCCTGTCACATTTTGGAGCCAAGGGGAGCCAGGTACGAATGAAAGAGTCACGTGAGCATATGATGAGCAGCCGATGAGCGTCGTGCGTGTGTGACATATACAGGCACAGTTCTGATCTATCAAGAAGGCTCAGGAAAAGCCTCCCTGAAGAGTGAGTTGAGATTTTAAGAGGTCCCCATCAACAGTAAATTAGGCAAAGTAGGTAAGGAGAGTTGAAGGGTATTCCAAGTAGAGGGGATAACGTAAAGCCTCCATTTCAGGAGAAAACATGTCAGAGAAAATGAAAGGAAAACAAACGTCGGGAGTAAGGAGGTGAGGGGATGGGCTTGAGAAGAGACTGGAGAGATGGGTAAGGACGCCACCCGGTCGACAAGCAAAGCCTGAGTGAGGGATCACGGTCTTTACATAAGAAGACTAGGAAGGCTTTGAGGGATTTAAGCCAAGAAGGGCACATAACCACATGGGCATGTTTTAAGTTCGCTCTTGTTCATATAAAAGAAATGGTCTGGATGGAATAAACAGGAAACACAGGATGCCCAGTCGGACAGTAACTGCGGGCGTTCAAATAAGCGATGACGATGGCCTAGACCAGCATGCTGACCGTGGGCGAGGTAGGGGGGGCATATACGAGAGGTACTGAGAACATAATGTGGTCCGAGATTGGTAGTAGCTACCTGGCAGGTGAGGGAACTTTCCAGGTGAGGGCCCACAGGTTCCTGGGCTGCGCAGCTGGATGGCTGGGCGTGCCGCCCACTGGGACCTGGGGTCACTGGGCGAGGACTGGCTGGGCATGGAAGGTGGCACACGGGGGTTTGGGCCCAAAACACTGTTTCACCTCTCTCAAGGTCATGACCATTTCTGCCGTTAGACTCACCTCTCAGAGCTCATCTCCCTCACTTGCAACATCAGGGTAATATGCCTCGTCCAAAGAGTTGTAAGAATACCCTCGGACAGTGTACACATTTACATAAATATAAATACATAAAATGTGCTGTTTTTGTCAGTATCTGTCTTTGCTAGAGCCAGTGTCTGGGGTCCGGATCTCCGCTTTCCAAACCACGCAATGGAGGTACAGTTGGTTTATCTCCCAGTCATCAAGGAGGTCTTTGAAGAAAGGACACCGGCACCTGGTGAAACAGACCACGGGTCCTAAACTCACTCACAGAGAGAGGGCACTCTCCCTCAGAAAACTCCCAGATAGCATCTCAGCCTCCAGGGAACCAGGGGCAGAAAAGGGACGAGGTAATGAAAAAGACAGAGCCTGGAGCTAACTGGGACAGACAGTTTGCCTTGCTTGCTGTCCACCCTCTGCAGCGGTGTCACGTCAGGGCCCATCAGTGCTGATGAGAAATCAGATATTGGGACTGGGAGAGGGTACATTCCAAGAAGCCATTTATCTAGGGAGGATGGACCTAGGGAATGCCCTTACTAATCTCGGGCTCCCGGGTGCGGAAGCCTGCCATCAGGGAGAAGTCATATTTTCAATAAGTCATTCTAGTCAGCAGGCCCTCTCGTCATGAGCTGCTAGAGAAGAGGCAGGGTGGGCTGCTCTGCAGTTTCTGAGCACGGGTCCCAGATGAGGAGAAAGTACCTGGCAAGGGTCTCCTGCCCCAAATGGGCAGCGCCATCACCCCTCCCCTTGGCAACTGGCACACAGAGAAACACAGGCTGCACGCAAGCACGGGGAGATGACGGGCTCTGTGTTTGATAAGGTTATGATTAAATCAAGGTTTTGGCTCTAATTACACTGCATTTCAATAAATGCAGCCTAGTAAGTAATTGTAATTGATATGCAATTAAAGAGGTATTTATATCACCGTTGCCTTTGCCCATGCAGCTGTCTATTCCTGCTTCTCATTGGAGGGGGGTGGGGAGGGGCCACTGAAGTCTGCCTGATGCTCAGGAGGAGGGAGCCCCACTTCTCTCACATGGGTACCTGGTCCCAGGGGAACAGCAGGGGCTCTGGGGACAGAGGGAATGGAAGATGAGATGCTTACCCCCTGAAGACAGAGGGGCCAAAAAAACGTATACACATTTGAAGCAAGGAAAACTATTAAAATTGTAATACTATATACCGATAACGAAAGAGGATTACAAGTCACGTGTGACTTCTGCAATGACAAGGGGTGCTCAAAGTGGTCCCCATCAGCGTCCAGACCCTTCTGGTGACGGCAAACCACTGCTTGAGCGACGCTGACCAAAGTGTCCACTTGTCTACATTTTTGGGGGCACCCCTGGTATTTTGGAAAGGTTAACTGAGAAGACCTGCGTATATCATTTAGACCCCAGAACTCAAGAGACACTCTTAGAAATGCCACAACATTCACAACTGTGTGGTCGCCTGCGTCTCCTGGGCTTGAGTGTTGAGCTCCTTCAGGCATTTATTCATCAGGTCTGTTTAGGCTCCGTGCCCGGCACTCTCTCTCCCACGTAACTACCCAATACGTACTTTAGAGGTCAACCTTCACACATTATGGGGAAACCACCTACTGACTTTATATAATTTGTTCCTTTTGAATCTAAACAGAGCTGCCATAGGTGAAGAGATTGACTTGGTAGCTGAATTCAAGACTTAGATCTTGACCTTGTACTGGGCAAACAGGTAAAGGTGTTGTGGTGACAAAAATATTGTGACACCAAGTCCTTCAACCCCATTTCTCCCTACTCTTGTGTGTCCCTAGCCTTTGGGTGCAAAGCACAGTTTCTATCTTCTCTGTGTGGAGTGGGGGTGGGGCAGTGAATCCCAACTAAGTAAGATACCATGGGAGTCATCCAAACGCTGCCCACAAACGCAGCACTGATGACCTCTGAGACGCGACACGTGGAAAGCCTGAGAACTCCTAGTTGTTTCAGCAACTTGGAAGACAAGACCTAAATACTGCAGGATGGAGACAAAGAGACAGGTAGGAAATTGCATGAAGATTCTAGCTCTATTGATATTTCAGTCAACATTTATCAACGCTAATCGCTACAATAAATCGTAAGGCTAAAGAAGATATGCCCTCAGGATATTCACAGCCCACACTACAGGAAGGTAGAAAAACAGCTCAGGCGAAGGATGAAAACAATGGCAAAAAAGAAGAGTGGGTGCAGAAAGGCTGAGCTCCCACCTGAATGTTTCTATGGGACCTAGATGAATATCATAAACCTCTGGCCTCATCCCCTAGCAGCTGTGATGAAACACATCTCATTTGGGCCTTCTTCGCCATCAGAGTGCTAAATGAAGGGGCCAGAAAAACACCACCGTCCACCTCATCTGTTTTTGTTCTCCTGCTAAGAGGACACCATGCATCTCCCTGACAGCTAGTCATTACAGGAGCATACAGGCACGCTGGCCTGCTGCCAGGGACAGCTAAGCCCTTGAAGAACCCAAGCAGAGATCCGAACTACACTGGTGCTCAGAAG
This sequence comes from Hipposideros armiger, assembly GCF_001890085.2. NCBI lineage: Eukaryota > Metazoa > Chordata > Mammalia > Chiroptera > Hipposideridae > Hipposideros > Hipposideros armiger. Next base: position 1,297,042 of record NW_017731786.1, read on the forward strand.
GGAAGCACTCGGTCACCAGCTAAGATGGCTGGTGTGGGTTTTAGACTCGCCAAGGAGGGTAGTGACACAGGCCTCAGTGGGGTGACAGCCTTGGGAGGGGAAAAAAAATGAGCAAGAGGGAGAAACAGCTAATCTTGTGTTTTTGCAACTCTCTGAGTGTAAACTCAGATCTAAGACTCCTGGAAGGTGTAAAATGGGTTTCAGCATATTTAAAAAAATAATTGCAGTACTTCCCACTTAACTCTTCTTAGTTACGAAGCACCTTTCTATGCAATATTTTCTTTGACATTTATCTATGGCAGGTAGTATTATTTCCAAAGGACTAATATTAAAAAAAACTGAGACCCAGAGAGGTTCACAAATCCTTTCAGGTCAGAGGACCATGGAAACGACAGGGTGGGGAGGGAAATCCAGGTTTGCAGATTTCTAGTCCAATGTTCTTTAAAGGCCAGTCAAGGAAATGGGCATAAGGGATTTTTTAAAGGATGATGGAACTGGAACTGGTTTAATACTGGATTTCGCAATGATTGAACCCCTGTACATTTTCTAGAAATCACTATACACTTAAAATACATGAACTTTAGGGTATACAAATTCTATTTCGATTGGCTCTTAAAAAATAAAGGCAGCTAAGTGTAATGAGCAGAGTATGGACTTTACACAATGGCCCCAAGGTCCTGACTCCAGCTCTTACATCCTGGGCAACCTTGAACAAGTGCCTTCGTTTTTTTTTTAGACATCAATTTCCATTTCTAACATTGGAAACATATTATCTGCTTCTCAAGGTTGCTGTGAAGATCTGGCACTAGAGCAATAGTAGCTACTTTTATTTCATTTCTTTCCGATGCCTAGGAATCGTAATAGAAAAAGTAAGGGAATTAGCTCTCTAATGCTTACCCACTACCACTCATTCGCGACAAGCCTGAACTTTGTGTGAACCTCAGGCATAGGATGTTGTTTGGTCAAAGTCCCACATTGGAGCTTGCAATTGACATTCAATCAGCAAATAACAGTGGCTCTGTATATAAGAGCATATGTATCCTCACCTTCTCTTAAACGGCTGCTTCTCAAACTTGGCTGTCTTTGGCATCACCCAGGAAGCCGTAATGAAAGCTGATGCTGGGCCGCACTTCCAAGAATTTCATTTAAATGGTATGAAGTGTGGCATGGGCTTTGGGATTTTTGAAATCTCCTCAGGGGATTCTAAGGGCAGCTGCATCAGAAAACCACAACTCGGTGGCTTTACTTCTGACTACAATATGACCCACCCAGGGAGCTTAAAAAAGGAGCATGTCTGAACCTCACACGCAGAGATTCTGATTTAATTGGTCCAGGGTGAGGTGTGGGCATCTGTACGTGCTGAAAGCTCCCCGTGCAATTCGAATGTCCAACTTGGGCTGAGGACCGCCATCTCAATAAGCACGATGCCTCACTCCCCTTCTCTGCTTCCAGGGAAAGAATTCAGAGGCTCGTATGCCGGGCACTGCTGTCACCCATTAGATAGGGATCTCGGACCACAGGCCTGCAGCAGTGAAGCCAGCCCTGGGGATGACGGCTCCCAGGGATGTAGAAAGGATATTATTATGGAGGATAATGGATTCCAGTGTAAAAGGGGCATTAACAGGATAGCTAGTGTTCAAGCCACTTGGTGTACAGAGGGCATGGAGGTTGGAGGTGGCTCAGCATAGAGTTTCCAGGACGTGTAAGACGTCATGCGGTGTTTAGGAGACTATCAGGAAAAGAGCGACCATTCGGTCATCACATGTGTATGGAGTCGCCCCACTCTACTAGGCGCCGTGAGAAGGAGGAACACGATACACAAGGCAGCCTTTCGAGAAGTTAACAATAAAAGTCAAAACCGACCTGGGCTGCAGGAAAATCATTCACTAAGATGAGTCTGAGCTGACCGCCATCTCCCTCTTCTTGTATTACCTGCAAATCTCTGGGGGCCACTCGAGCTGCTCTTCCACAATGGTTCCTGCACCCCCCACATGTATGCGTGTCACGGACCCCACCAGCTCACCATCCCCGTGCCTCCCTGATCCAGGCTCAAGTGGATGCCCCGCCTGCCTTTCCTTCCTGCTACCCCCCCCCCCAATTCTTTCTTTATCCAGCCCGTTACCACTCTAGCAACCCTGGAGATGGAAGGTCTGGCGGGAGGGGAGTGGCCCATGAGTCAAGCGGCACTAAGGCTGTCAGGTCTGGTCATCAACAAGTGCTCTTAGAGAGGAGTTCGCGGAACATTTTAGGAAGACAGAGAAGATTCAAGATGATGAGGTTCAAGATGCATCTTATCGCTTCAACCCCATTTCCAGTTCTCAGGGTCTAGGGCAGAGCGGTGATGTGTTAACCTTGACGAGGGGACGGACCTTTCTGCATTCACCGTTCGCCCCACCAGAGCCATTTGGGGCCCTTTCCTGCAGGCTTGGGTGGGAAGAGAGAGCCAGTTCTGGTGGACTTAGCATTGAGAGCAGGTCAGCCTGGGCCCCAAAGCCGGGTGACTGGTATTCTGAAGAACAAGAGAACTCACAGGTCCCACTTTCAATTCCTCACCAGGTTTTAGATCTGCCCTCCTTCCTTCTATGTCTCACTTTCTTTCCCAAAAATATAGATGGGGGTGATGCTATCAGGAAAGCACTTAGGGGAAGTCAGGGTGGGTGATCCTTACATTGTGATTTGTGACATGACTCCCCTTTAATCAGATGGTCTCAAGGGTCACATGAATCTAGTCTGTTCAACAACTGATGAAAAAGCCCCTCCAAACATATTTTATTGGCGAATCAGAGATTATTGACTGTTTACAGCCCTGTTCCCTTGTCAATAAAATGGACAATGGAAATAACTAATAAGATACAGTGCCTCACATGGCATCTGTTACCCATCATTGTTACCCATCATTGATGTTTTGGGTGGGACCAGGAAATTATTGTTGTAATTATTTCAAGTTTCTGAAATGATTCCATGGTATGAAGAGTAATTCATGAGCGTTTGCCATGTGGTATGTGTTACTCTAAGCACTTACATGATCTCATTTAAGCCTTCCAAGAATACACCCGATAGATACTCTTATCAATCCCATTCCCACGTTGCAGGTGAGGCAAATGACCACAGAGAATTCGAGGAACCACACCAATAATTATTCTTTGTGTTAATAAAAATATTTGGCAGATTCCAGAAGAAATGAGAGACAGAGAGAGAGAGAGAGAGAGAAAGAGAAAGAGAGAGAGAGAGAGAGAGAGAGAGGGAGGGAGGGAG
>NW_017731786.1:1300421-1329847 GCF_001890085.2 Hipposideros armiger
AGGGAGAGAGAAAGATAGATATGCCTTGATGGAGAAAGAATTATCTGAAAACAGGGACAGAGAAGCGGCAACATGGCAGGAGGGGCACCTCTGGCCTGATGGCAGTTGGGTGGGTACTTGGTTCTGTGGCCAAGTTCTGTTCAGTTCTATTCACAAAATGTGAATAAGTTCTATTCACTGTGCTGGGTGTTGAAGTGCCTGAGTGACCGATAGGCGGGCGAGGGAGCGGAACTAACAGAGATAAGACAGGGGACGTCAAGTACAGCAATGAATTACCACTCTTGCATACTGGTAATTCCTTAGATGTTTAATCCACGCCATGGACAGACACGATGTAATAAGAGGATGGAGGGAGGCATAACTAACTAATGTCCACAGCCTAAGGCAGCAGGTGTGGTGACATCCCAAGCCCTGAAAATGACAGTCCTTTCGGATGCCGTTACGAGTGCGTTTCCGCCTGTGCGGAAAAGGCGTTTCACACTCGGGATACAGAGTAACAAAGCCTTCCTACCCTTTTCACTGAACACAGCCGGGTTGAGAGAGACGGGGCTTCACACCAGCACACAGGTAGATACGTGCGGGCAACGCAAACGACCAAGCAAGAGCACTGAGGCCCCGAGGCCGACATGATTGGCTGGAGAAGCAGTAGTAAGAGTAACAAACCTGCTTTTATTTTGAAAGCTGTAAACAGATGGGAAAGAGCCATATTTCTTCTATGACCTTCCAACGTCAAAGCGTACCGTAGCCTATTCACACCCCTGCTGGGCAAACATGGTCCTGCCTTGCTCTCCTAGGATGAGGGTTTGGCCTCGGAGGTTACTGGCAATGGCCCCAGCAGGTCCTGGAGGCGAAGCCTGGAATAACCCATGTCATTTCTGTCACTTTGCGGATGAAATTGGCCAGAATGGCTACTTTTTCTCCATTCTAGACACGGCTCCATTTTCATCTGTCATGAAGTTTATCAGGGTTTCAGCAACGTGATTCTCCTGGGACTGGCTAGTCCCATTATTCCCTTGTGGTTTGCATAAGATTGACCAAATGATAAAAGAAAACAAGAACAAAAAAGGAGTCATGGGAAAGTGCCACCTTCTATTCCCAGCCCCTTGTTCCACTCATCGAATGCCCTCAGATGCAGGGACTGCCAGCCATTCCGCCATGAATTCCCCAGCGCCATCCTGATTTGTGTGCCATTGTTCCAGGGGACGGGATGGCTACTTATGATACAAAATGTACTCCCCTTGGGAGTAGCAGCCTGGATCTTAGCGCAGCCAGGGGGCCTGCTCCTTAGGGGGTTTTCCTAGGGACTTGCAATTTTTTGAGGCGAAGCAGAGAAATTTGTATACACCGGAATCATACAACGCTAAAATGTGCTTAAAATGTGACACCAACGACCATCTCTAAATCTCCTTCCGAACTGGCAATGGAAGAGCAAGGCACTCCCAGATTGGCTGGCAGTGAGAAACGTCCCTTCCCTCGAAAGTAAGCAGTATTGCATCTTCTCTAAGCGCCCAGGCCTGGATGTCCAGGACCCACGCCCAGACTCGAGTTCAGCCATGGACGAGCTCTGTGATTTAAGGTAGGTGGCTTACTGCAGTGGACCTCAGGCTCCTCATCAGCAGGGATGCAAAGATTAAAGAAGTAATAACCCAGAAAGCACCTAAAATAGCGTCTAGAACAAGAAACGGTCTCAAGGAATGTTGGCTTTTAGTCATATTCCTTGCACCTGCTTTTTCCAGGTGGATATTTCTAGTGTTACCACCAAACACTGAAGGAGAGAGGTAGTTAAGCTATCAACCCCAAGTTGCTCCCACAGAAATTTAGTCTAGTGGTTTTTCTCACTACTTTCCCACCATGGATCCTCAGCCTAAGTCCAAACAACGCCTACTGAAAAGATCAACTTGTATTGTTTCCTAATTAAGATAGGATGATAGATTCTCGGGAAATTCGTTGTGTACAGGTTGAGTGACAACTACTTGGTGAGACCATGCCTGCAACGTTGCACCCAGTTCTGTAGACGACATAATAATAAAGGGGGTATTAGTAATCAAAGATATAGGTTCAGATCACAAGGGGAACTGAAGCCACATAATCAAAAGGATGAGCGTGGGATAGCATGTCTTCTTCTTTTTTTTTTTTTAAGAAACAAGAGGACTATAATAGCTGCATTCTCATTGATTCATTTAATCCTCCTTTCAAAAAATAACTCTTTGAAATAAGACTTCCAACATGGCAACTCCTGTCAGCAAGTCTTGTCTAAGATCAGGTACAAAACCGGACAATGTTGTAAAACACACACACACACACACACACACACACACACACACACATTCCAGGGCTGTGCAAACCAACCAAACGCATACGCCAAATTGTGAAAGGGTTATTCACAAACACTCCTAAATTTCAGGTCAGGAAATAGGGAGTCTGGGGCATTTTTGCCTTGGGCGGCTCCTATCCCCAGTCAATTGACATGACAGTTCTACTAGCGTGGACCCGTGTGTGGAAGCCACAGGCTTCCCTGATTGAGAGGAGTGACTTTATTTTCAGCAAGCAGGAAAAACATACCCCACACTAATAGTGCTGTCACTCAGGATAGCTATCTCTGTCACAAATAAATGGAAGACCAGTTGCTCAGTCAGTCAGAGGCGGGAACCTACATGCACTAAGCAAAAAAAAGTGGCAGAGTAGCCAGAAATTTAGCAGGAAAACCTGGGAAATGATGCAGAGCAAAATGGTAGCTGTAATTCCAACCGGACAGTAATTACATTACATGTGCGTGGCCTACGCATCCCCAGCACACGGCAGAAACTTTATCTTCTCTACAGGATTCACACGGTAAATTCAAAGACACAAATGGGGTGAAATTAAAAAGATTAAAAAAAAAGATGCACATAAAACCATAAGAGAGCTGGAGTGATTATATTAATACGAGGCACACGGTTGAAGATATATGTCTAGAAACAATGAGGGCTATTAAATAATGATAAAATAATCAGTTCACTGGGAAGATATAATTACTAACGTACACACGCTTAACAAAGCTCCAAAACAAATGAAGAAAAAATGAACAGAGGTAAAAAGACAGATGATTCAACAATATTTGAAGATATAAATACCTCGCTCTCAACAGTGGGCAGATCAAGTAATGCCCACTAACTTAATATGATGGACTCTACCTAACGACTGAAAATATACACTCATTTCAGAGTATGTGGACTGTTGTTCAGGAAAGAGCATTTGCTAGATCATAGAACAGGTTTCAATAAATCATTCCAAATCTAGGCAAAACAGAATTAAACAGAATTAAATCAGAAATCCAAAAAAGGTGGGGGGTGGGGCTGGGAATTCCCCAATATTTGGAAATTTAAGAAACATCTAAATAACTCATAGACAAAGAAATTTCCCCTCCCCCCAAAAAAATTAGAAAATATGTTGAACCACCTGAAAAAGAAAACGATATATTGAAATGTATAGGATGTGGCGATACAGGATACAATGTATTGTGTACAGTATATCATGTAAAGGCAGAGACAGCACCATCACCTCAACTGCTGCCCTGAAGAACTGAACAAAATCCAACACCCATTCATCACAAAACTCTTAAGAAGCTAGGAACAGAAGGAAACTCCCTCAGTCTGATAAAGGGCATTTATGAAAATCCCCAAGCTAACACCACATTTAGTAATTAAATACTGAATGCCTTCCCGTCAAGGTTAAGCACAAGGCCAAGATGCCTGCACTCTGCACCTCCATCCAGCACGGTACTGGGGGCTCTCGCTAGCTCCATACGGGGTTTATAAAACGTATGCCGATGGGAAAGAAAGGAGGGCAACTGTCTTTGTTCACAGATGACATGATCCTGTATGTAGAAAACCCTAAGGAATCCACATACACAAACAAAAGGTCACAGGCTACAACAGGCAAAAGTTATTTCTATATACTGTACTAGCAACGGGCGATCTCAGCCTTTTTGCTTTAGGATTCTGACCGTTTACTGTGTGCAAATCTTTGGCGGGAGGGAGGGAGAGAGAGAAGGAAAGAAGGAAGCGGGAGAGAGAGCACACAGGACAGGGAGAGTGACGGTCCAGTCTCTTGCTGCCTGCATTTAAAGATGCTGCTCTTGCTGTTGCAACGTCTGTCACTGTCTCCACAGCAGGGACACCAGGCTGTCAGGGCCCAGGAGCTGAGTGCCATCTTGCTGCTCCCATGTGCCCCTCCCACAGAGACCCCCCTCAGCAGCACCCGGCTGTGGTCGACACAGCTGGACGCTCCCCAGGCAACTTGCTTGATTGGCTGTGGCCCTTTAGGGACACCATTGAGGACACTGCTATCGTTTTCTCGTCTGTAGCTTTGAGTCAGAGGCCCGCAGCCAATCCTTGTTGCTCTCTGCTTGGAAAGCTGCCCCCAAATCCATGCTCCCTAACTCCTTTCTGATCCTGGTGTCTTCTCTGCCCCCAGGTGTGACATCTGACCCTTTGGCAGAGCCCTAAACCTATCTTGGGTGCCATTACTCATGCTAGGGGACTTGCAAGCAGACGGGACTCACCCTCTAGTGAGGTCAAGGAAGCAAGAGAGAGCACGTGCGGCCCCCTGTCAATCAGTGATCCTGATGGGCCATGGTGTGCTGCCTAAGAAGGTGACCCCTCCCATAGAAATGCAGGCAGCATGAATCATGAGGCCTCAGGAGAGGGGGATCCTAGGCTTCCAGTGGGAAGGAGGGTTGTATTCTCCCCTAGAACACTTGGATAATTGGAAGGATTAGGGAAAAACTGCATTATTTGGACACAGTATTAATTGGAACGAGCCCAGTCATCAGCTCCCAGCCTATACCTCCTCACCATTTATTCTGGGGCAGAGGACCACTTCCTACATAATAAACCCCTGCAGCCCCTCCATCATCAGTGCATTGCCTGTTCCTCCCAAGTACCCTGTGGGGTGTTCCTGGATCATTTCCTCCAGCCAGTGTCTGATTCGGAAACAGAAAGCCTCCTAATTATATGGAAATGGAAACAGAAGTCCAGCCACGTGGCTAGGCTGGGCTCTGCCGGGCCAAAGAGGTGTCAGCAGTCTCCAAGAGCCAGTTTCAAAGGTCTGATTCCTTAGAGAGACATCGATCTATCGGAGGGGCTCCGAGTCCAGAACAAAGTTCTCAAGCAATGCCTGAGCCACGGCTTCAATAAAAGCCTTCCTTCCGCTTTCTAAGGGCGAAAACACTCGAGGCGGGTGGAGTTCCATTGTCTTCAATATTGACAGCGGAGGCCTCGCGCCCCGCCTGAAGATGAACACTTAATTCTCTTGCGCTATTGATGGGAGCTAACAAAACAAGGCTGGTTCCTTTTATACAAGCATCCAGATTACGTTTTCTCTTCTGCTAAATCCAGACTTTCAGATTCTTCCCTGCCCCCCACCCACTCCCATAGCCATGCATCCATCTTCTGTGTCTTTACTGAGTGTCTAGTACAGGTCAAGATTGGTTTCACTTTACAGATGAGAAAAATGGAGTCGCACAATAATTTAAGAACCTGTTCAAGTCTCCCCCTTACCAAGAGGTGGAGCTCATATTTAAATCTGATTTGTGTCACTGTAGAGCCGAAATCCTGATAGGTATGCTGGAAATGCCAAGTTTCACAGAAGATGGATGAAAATAAATTGTAATAGAATAAATGAAAACCTGCTTTTAAAAAATCACTCGTGGCCTCTTCAAGACGCGAACATCGCAGGGAAACATTCTCTGAAATTCTCGTTCATTCAGCATAAGCCTACAGGCCTTGCATTTCCCACCTAGAATTCTCCACCTACTGTATTATTTCCCATCTCCGCCCCGAAATCCTGTGCCTATCTCGATTTTTGAACTATTTTTCTCTCCCAGTAAAGACAGGCTGCTCTGTACAGCTGCAAACTTTTCAATAGATACCATAAACTCAGATACTGTAAATGTTTTGCCCAACGAGATACGAGAAAATTGTGACTTGCCTGGAAAGATAAACATAGCAATTTTACGGAAAGTCTAAGCGAAGATTTGCTTTTTTATGAACACCTGGAGTACGGCAGGGGACTTCAGAGGAATAACAGGAGGTTGGGGAAGAGTCTGACTGGGTGGATGGGTTGAACGCTTTCACCCTCGATTCTTGAAAAATGTATCAAGAGTAATCTTCTCTACTTCACCCATTGGTCCCGTACCAATGGTTCCCAACCAGGAGCGATTTGGGCCCCAGGAGACATTTAGCAATGTCTGGGGACATTTTGGTTGTCACAGCCGAGGGAGGGGGCTCGCTCGTGACAGCTAGTGAGCCAAGGGCAGGAACGCTGCTGCACATCCCATAATGCACAGGTCAGCCTCTTGCAACAAAATACTGCCCACATGTCGGAAGTGCCAAGGCTGAGAAACCCTGTTATATGCTGGTAGCACACAGCGCCCTCAGTGAGACACTCCAGAACTTTGGGAGTCCAAGTGACAGATTTCACATGCAAAGGATCAGATAAGAAACGTGGGGACACTGCCCTCAGGGGGCTAAGCCTCCCTGCGGCAGAAAGCATCAAGAGGACGATTTCATGGAGCAACTGACTGCCGGACTGTGTCTAAAGCAAGGATATTTCAATAAAATGTATGGGGACTATGAGCTTTGCAGGGGCCCAAAGTGGAGGTATTCACTCAGGACCTTTCAGAGGATCAGGTGCTTGCACCCACGATGTGGTTTTTTGGTTTGCTCTTTTGTCCTTCGATGGTGCGGCAGCTAAACGGTAGATGGATGCAACTAGGCATCTATCACCCACTATGTTATCTTCTAACCAGCATCTGTTTTCCCTGTGCTTGAATTCTACACGCACCATCTTCTGATCATATGGTAGCTTGACTTCTTGTGTAGCTCCCCCTAGAGGGAGATCACGTGCTGACCAGAGAGAGAAAATGATTCCGGTTTCCTTGGCTGTTATCTGATTTCATGAACTGCTCGTTTGGTGCTTTTATCAGATGAAACCTTGGGCATTTGGGGTGAGTCAGTTCTGTGGGAGGCACCCAGAAACCTGAGGCCCCAGCCATAGGCCACGGTGAACCTGCTAGAATAATGCCGCCATTGATGGCAAGGCACACATTGACTTCTCCCTCTCACGGCCTAAGCATCGCAGAAACAGGAATAGTTAAGGGTTGAAAGGAACTAGTGTAATATCCAGCTCTTCCACACTTTTTTTTTCCCCCTGATTGACCTAAAGAGAGGCTGTGGAAAGGAATAAGGTTTTATTTTGTTTTGTAACCACTCTCTCTATATATAGCCTCTTATATAACAAGCTTAGTTATAAGTTACACCGTGTTATAAGTTAGTGATTTGTCTTTTTATATGAAGCGTACCTTGTTCCAAGTAAGACAAGAATTTAAAATGTTTCAAAGGGGAAAAATGAAAGTAAGTTTTTTTTTTTGTTTTAGGGTAGATTGGGGAAATTAGGGCTAAGTTGGTCAATCAGCCAAAAAATTCCCCTGTGGCAAGGTAAGATCTTGTGGGAATGCCTTGAGGTACAGCCAATTCAATTAGTTTCTGCAGCACAACTGTCAGGACCCAAAAACTAGGTGAAATAATGAACTGATTAAAACCTGTAATTGCAATTCAATGGAGGAAACCATTCGTCACGAAGATGGCAGCGTTCCCTACATTCCAGATTGCACAGAGAGATGGGATGCTAACAAAGGTAGGAACCAGGGCCTGATGTGAACTGGACGAGAACTACAGATCTCTTAACAAGAGAATATAAAACTAGCCCAAAAGGGGAGCTTGGTCTTCATCCAGTAAACTTCTAACAACCAAAATGGAGGCGTCTTGCTCACGCTCTAATCCAAGACCATTTTTTTTTGAGGATACACTTCTAATTGGATCACTATCAAATTTCCTGGCTTTTTCCCAAAGCAAACATCAGTCAGGGCTCTCAGTTTTCCCCTGGTGTTTTTCAGGTCTTTTTCTCATACAGTTTCTATCTTTGAACACATATTGCTTCACATCAAGGGTCAGTCCACTCTTTGTGCCAAGAACCGGAGAGTAAACATTTTTGGCTTTGGGGGTCACACTATCTGGGTTTCACCTCCTCGACTCTGCTATTGTGTCCCCAAAGCAGCCAAAGAAAACACGAGTGTCGCTCTGTTCCAACACAACTTTCTTTATAGAAAAAGGTGGTGGGCCACTTTTGGCGGGAACTGTAATCTACTGTGCCCTCTATACGCAACGGTAATTCAGATAACATGCAAAGCACATTAATACATAAAATAAATGACCAATATGCCACAAACTCCCTTAACTTCTTGAAAGACATAGGAGTCATTTTGTATTAAATGGCATTTTCCTCTGAGAACTAAGAAGACTTCTGGAATAAAAACAGTACTCAATGCAGGAATCCTGGGAGTGAATAGACTGAAATGCCATCAAGCATACATCCTTTCATTCACTCACTCACTCACTCATTCACTCACTCATTCACTCAGTCACTCATTGACTCATTGACTCATTCATTCACTCACTCACTCACTCACTCACTCACTCACTCACTCACTCACTCACTCACCGGCTCAACAGTGTTTGTTTAGGCAAGGGTGTATGTGTGGTTCTCTGTTCCAACCACTCTTCTAGGTTCTAGGGATGTGACAGCAAGACAAAAACAGTTCTTGCTCTTTTGGAGATCACATTCTAATATAAGGAGGCACATCATAAACAGATAAATACATAAGCAGGGTAATTTCAGATGGAAAAGTACTTTAAAGACACTCAAACAATAATGTATGGCATGTGGACCAGACACAGGTGGAATGGGTACCACTCCGGTTAGAAAGCTGGACAAGGCCCCTCTGAGCCCTAACGGTGATCCACCCCCTGCAGAAGGTGGGAAACAGGGAACACTGGTATGGTCGGAGCATATGGTTGGATTGAGGGGTGACAGATGTACGCTGGAGGCAGGGCGTGCCTTGGGACGAGGTTGAAGAGTTTGAAGGTTATTTCTAGGGAAAACACTGCACATTTGAGGGAGGACACGACAATGCAACTAGACGCGTTAAAGGATGGCTGTCACTGGGGTGTGAGGGTGGGCTGCTGTGTGGGTTAGTGGAAAGTGCTAACAGGCAAATACGTTGCGTGACGGTGGCTTGGTAGGTAGAGTTGCCTTTTTGCCCATTCCCATCGTGTTGATTTATTTACAACTGAGATCTTGGCAGAGATTATTATTTTAAGCCCTATTCTATTTGAAGGTTACTTCTACAGAAAGGACCAAGGTCTGGGGCAAACTAAGAACTGGTCCCTTTGTTATCTTAAGTCACTGATGGTCTATTCTAACCCCCTTCATTTCATCCGTTTCTATTTTAAGGGTCAACCATGCGGACTTTTGGACAAATTAGCTACTGGGTTTCAGAACAGTTTTTTATATTTCGCTCAGTGAATATATTTTTTAATCCGCTACTAATTTCCAGATTTTTTAAAAAACAGGCGACCTCTGTTTACCAATATAAAATTGAACTCCTGCCTCTCATGTGTAAGTGGTTTCCTCTGTAAGACAGCAGAATAAAACACAGTTTCGCTAAGAAATAAGCTAAGAGAGGCATGTTTCTGCTCCGTGGCAGACTGAAAAATAACAAACTGTTTTTCCTTCACTTTGTGGGTAGGGTCTGGCCCCTGTGCCTGTGTGAGAGGAGCTGAACTTTGCCTGATACAATCCAGATACATGGCTATGTTTGCAGGTAGGCCCAGCTCTGATAGTAGCTCTATGCCTATCTCTTTGCAAGCTAATGGCCCCCATCTCTGCTCCCTGCCCAGGTCTCTAGCCATACTCATGTATGTCCCAATTCTTACAGACTTTGAGCTCACACCGTACCTACTCACCACTCTCACCCTCGCTGTACACGAGTATTTCACCCACCAACATAGTAGGGACATTCTCCTGCTCTCTAAAAATTGCTTAATTTTTCTTTCCTTTCTCTCCTACTTTCTGTGTCCTCACTTTTTAAAAAACCCGCTTACCTTTCATTTCTCTTAGAGCAGCGGTTCTCAACCTTCCTAATGCTGCGACCCCTTAATACAGTTCCTCACATTGCGGTGACCCCCAAACATAAAATTATTTTCGTTGCTACTCTACAACTGTAATTTTGCTACTGTTATGAATCGTAATGTAAATATCTTTTTGTTTTCTGATGGTCTTAGGCGACCCCTGTGAAAGGATCATTCAACCCCCAAAGGCGATGCGACCCACAAGTTGAGAACCGCTGTCTTAGAGGATACTTTTTTCTACATTATTTCCATCCTGCAGCATTCTACCCTGTTCCACCGCACACAGGAAGGCACTGGCCTTTTCTGAATCCCACTGATGAACCATCCTGCCTTGGTCACATATCATGGGGCTCTCCTGGGACAACAGTCCATTGTCAGCCAACACCCACACACTGTGCTAACGCTCTGTGACCAGGTGCAAGGCCTACTCTCTTCTGTTAGCTGGGAGGAAGGGGATCCCCATGAGAGCAATGGGGTGTTAATGCAACAGAAGCAGGTGACATGGGACTCTGAGCCAGAGCTCTGTGGAATTTCTCCCCGCTTCTGGACCAGCCAGCCCCCAACGCCAAATGTGCCATGTGCATCATGCGGATGACTCCCACCGCCTGTATGACCTGATGGCTCTGCCCATTCCCAGCTCTGAACACACAGCTGTAGTCACGCCTCCCTTGGTGTCCTGGAACCAGATTCCCGGTCGCGTGGAAGACCCTGCTTTCCCCACGGCAAGTGTTTTTCTGCTGTAGATGGGCGGGTCTCGCTTCAGGGCCCTGGGCTGGGAAGGGCGACTGCCTGACCAGGGGTTTTGCCAGAGACACGACCCGACTCCTTCTTGGCCACAGAAAAACCTGACACCATGTGACGGGTGGGGTTCTGTGACTCACGCCGGCAGGGAAGCTCAGACTGCACTGTGCGCCTCTTACAGAGCTGGCTGTTTTCCGGACTCCCTTACACCTGGCAGCTTCCAGAGGCACTGTGGCATGCTCTTATATGGCATCATGCTGCTTCCAAACCCTAAGACGCTGACTAAGCGCTGCGCCTTTCTCTTAGTGGTACAACGTGTGACATCCGATCATTTACCTGTGACCCTAACTCGAGGGATGTCCCAATGTGGCCGAGCACTGCATCCCCCCAACTTCATGCATCATGCCCGCCCGAGTCTCTTGTATCTCCTACTCTGGGATATGTTTAACTCTCTAGGACATCAAGCATATTTGCCAGTTCCTACTCAACGTCTCATCAACAACATGTTGCATACTATAAGGACAACTGAATACAATACTAGATTCATTTATACCCACTTATTTCTGGACACTGATCTCCAGGCGGGGCCAGTTCTCCAGCAGTCCTGAGTTTGCTCTCAGCTTCCTAAAGGATTTTGCTTCCTTACTATTTCACTTCTCTATTTTGGTTATCTCCAGATTTCCCCCCTCAACTGAGTTGCCTTCAAATATGTTGTATTTTTCTAATCCTGAAATAATGTTTAAATGACCCTACCCAGTACTTTTGCTTGTCTCCTTCCCTTCCTGCTGATAAATGTCCTGTTACAATGCTTCCGTTTCCTTTTAAGTGACGCTCCTGATATTTCTTTGGCCTCCATGTCACCATATCAAGTGATGGCTTTTATGAAGGTCACAATGACATTAACAAAAAGTCTTGGCCTTGAAAGCAGCTGTCCGGGTAGAGATGAATCGTTTCTGGGTCTCCATGCCTCGACAATTCTGCTGTGTCCCCAAGCAGGCCACCCCTCCTTCTCGTCATTCTCTTTCTCTTGACTGCTGTGATATGTTAGAAGGCTCCCTGGGGCCTTTGCCTTTTGTGAATCAGACTTCTCAATCCTAGTTGCTACCACAGCAGAGTTTTTTCTCTCTTTCCTGGAGGTGGGCGTGCCCCAGCTCTCAGGCGTTCATAATGTGTCCCCTGTTCAATGCCCCTGGAAGAAAAGGTTTTGTTTGGTTTTGACTAACACCTAACACACACCTTCACGTTCTATCGTCTTACTGTGTGCCTATCTCCTAATTCTGGCTGAAAACGGAAACCACCTCCAACTCAACAGGTCTACAACATCAAGGACAAGCTTACTTCTTGCTTCCGCCCCCTCCCCTTCACCAAATCATCCTTGATTCAATTCCTAATCACTCTAAGTGTTCTTTCAGCCTCGCGTCTCTGAAATCGCCCTGGACTGCTTCATCCTCTTTGCTTCTCTGTCTAAATCTCTCACAATGCTTGGAGATCCGCTTTGTCCACCTCCTTCCACAATCTGCACTCACCGAAACCTGAAGCCTGGCCCTTATCTCCGGGGTGGTTGTCTTTCCTCTTTGCTCCGATTCGTCTTCCTCAAAGTGCAATTAGGTGCCTCCTTTGCTTCAATAACTCTTGATAACTTGCAGTTTTCATCAAGGTGGCGAGCCTGACGTTTTCAGTTCTAATGATTTTTCTAAACACGAACACTTTGCCGGAAATGATTGGTCTCTTTAATCTCCACTGCTCAGAGATTTCCCCCACAAATCCTTGCAGTCAGAAGCAATACCTTAGAATGCTTTGCGAAGAAGAATACCGGCACAATACTAGAAATTGGGAGTGGGTCCTATTAATTTCCATTCACCGATCTAGCGCAGCTCACCTCAGATTCGTACCCTCACTGACTTGAATAGCCCCAATTCTAAAATTAAAAGAGTAAAAGTTGCAAATACTCCTCAGTCATCCAATCAATAAAAGTTTGAGTCTCTGCTGAGCGCAAGGTACTTAGACCATGACTTTGGGGAGATTAAAGTAAAAGGCTGTTTCTGAGTCAATTACCTTGCAAATAAATGTCAGCTATTTACTGGTACACAATTATACTGTTCCGTAATCCTTTCCCAGGAGATACACAGGTGGTCCACTGCCTTATGACAAAAACCTGGTTCTCTGACTAGCCTACATTAATTAAACAGGGACACAAGGAGGCGAGAGAGAGAAGTCAACCAACATTGGCTCGCAAATTAGTACTCGAGGCGAGTCCTCTGCTGGGGACTTGAACGCATTTAATCAAGTAATCTGCCGAAGAACATGATAGGTGTTTTTTGCAACCATTTCACAGAGGAGGGAAATAACGTTCAAAGGCAGAAACCACCCCCAAGAACTGACTTTTAAAAATAAGTCAACAAAAACGGATGGATTGCTTTCCATGAGCTGGGACACCAAGATGATTCAGACGGACAGACGCAGCCTAGGCCCTGGTGGGATGTGCACATTCACAGCGGTAACAGAATCAGACTGGAACCAGGCCATCCAGATGTCAGAGTCCTGACTCCTACTCTAAGCAGCACTTCCTCCTCCCCCTGTACTCTCCTGTCACCTCCTGGAATGAGGAGTTGTCTTGTCCCAGCTCCAGAGAACATATCTGTGTGACCTGGACGCTTCTGTCAGCGAGCTCTTGTGTATATCTGTAGCACATCAATAGCCCATGTTCCTTCTGACCTTCCTACGTGGGTTCAGCCCCCATCTGGTCACCCCATCCCTTCCCCTCAGCCTACAGTCTTCCCAGGCCTTGAGCCAAGGCAGGCAAGAGCAGTTGTCAGGTGAGAGAAGCTTCTAGACTCAGGTCCAGGCCCTGAAGTCTGGCACCCATTCCTTCACAGCCAGGGCCCCAGGCCAGACACAGCTGGGAAAGGAGGCGGTTCCTCCCCGTCTCTTACAGCAGATGCATGGTTCAAAGGATGGGAATACGGCTCCCATCTCAGCTTAGATAATTCGTTTTCTCTGGAACTGGCACCCGGGCCTCAATCTCCAGGGGTGTGACAAGCCCTAATGCCTCTGCCTGTTTAGGACAACCCTCCCGCCCCACCCAATGCTGTTTCTTGTCCAGTCACTGGTTGAGAACTTGTTTCAACCACCATAGGTGTCCTCAGAACAAAATGCTGTCCCCCCCCCCCATCACCCACAAGAAATGAGAGCTGGGGGAAGATTCCAGAAGCTGTGTGTGTTGGCAGGGGAGGGATAAAGGGCATAGGAGGCACTAGGATAAGGGTCTTCAGTGTTAATCTGCTGTGGAAGGCAGCAAAAGAATGGACAGAGGTTCCAAAAAAACATCTGTGACTCACGACAAAAAGGAGATCGACGCTAGCACCGCTTTCATTAGAACCTCATCTTCTGGTTCAGGAATGTTATTAGGACCAACAACCTCGTTAGTGGAGTGCCTATATATTCAAAAATATTTACATTTATTTAAAGTAATATAAATTTAAGGTTACTTAAAATACCATTAGAATAACGAGAATGGCGAGCCATGCTGTGTGTTGAAAACAGCACAGTCGCGTCCCAGCGTGGCATCTGAGGTCCTGTTTGGCTGGCCCCTGCTGGCCCCTCCGTCCTCCTCCCCTGCAGACCCCCACCCCCTCAGGCTTGACGCCTCACGGGTCCTCTCTAGCTGAAGGTCTCACATCCTCAAGGCTGCTCGTAACTCCTTACACATGCCCCCTGCTCTTCCAAGAGAAAATCTTCCAACCAGCTCCCTGCTCTGTTTCCACTGGCTTAAGTCACTTTTGTCTGCTTGGACAACGTCCCGTTCATCCTTCAAATCCTGCCCAATGGTTGTCTCCCCGGTAAAGCCTTTTCTTTCCTGCTCCCCTCACCCACAAAGCACTCCCTGCTTTTTAATACTTCTGGACTGTTACAAACGTATGTCCCTCCAAATGTCACACTGCTAGTGCATTCCCTTCCTCACATGCTCTGCATACCCCTAGCATGCCTCGTGGGCAGCGCTCATGATCTTTCATCCAGCACGGTGCCTGGACTGTGCAGTAACTGTGAGTCTGAATGAGGTTGCATGCTGTGCATTTCCAATTATACCGTGAGCAGCAGCTGTGAGGCAGAAGGTGAGTTGGGGGCTACAGTTCCATGAGCAGGTCAATGTGATGCATGAATTTACAAGCCTGAGACTGTGGGAACCAGCTGTGTGGCTTAAGTACATATCAGCATCACCTCTGGCTGTTTAGCTAAATCCATGGGTCTGGGTTCCATCACTCAGGGAACTTCAGGACATCCTGATTTCAGAGGCCCTTGATGGGGCTTGGATACCAAAGCTTTTTTTTTTTTTTTTTTAAGAACTCTGTAGATAATTCTCATGCCAAAACAAAGTTGAGAGTTCTCGCAGTCATTTTTAAGAAACAGCTTAACACACCCTTTCTATCTGTGTAGATTTTTCTAAGGAAAATTTCAGAAATTTCAGCCCACTGCCTGCCTATATTATTTAAGTACCAAATAGAGTGGCTAGAATTGGGGAGAGTATGGGGGTGTGTGTGTGTCTCTCTCTGTATTACATATGTCAATGTTAGTTTGCTATGGGAAAAAATAATAATCTGGGCTACATTCCTTTTGAAACTGGGTGCAGTGCATAGAGATAAAAATTAAATATAAATGTGAATGAATTATCATACAGTTAGTCCAGAAGCCAGGAGACCTGAGTTTTTATCTTGGCTCTATCATTAGTCAGCTACTGGCCCTCAGACACTGTAATCAAAACCATGTATTCTGAGAGTACATTAAACTTTATAAAGCGTTTTTCCATATGTTGACGGATTTGAGAAGCAAGCTAGACAGCCATTTCCTCCTGTTTCTCAGAGTTAAAATATACAGAGCCTTGAAGTCAGCAAGTGGCTTGAACATGGGAACAGTCAATTAGTATCAATTAGTAGGCACGGAAGAAGACAGAACTGACTCTAAATCTGAAACTTAAACAACATGTTTTCTGTAACTTCTTCCAAACTCAATGACGGGTATTACTGTGTACATTTAAGAAGACTCACTCAAAATGCTTGTCCCATGTTATATTAACCTATAACTTTCATTTTGCTTTTGTGCTTCCAAGAGGTATTTCCAACATTGTGGAATTTGGGACTGACCCCACTAAAATCATAAGGGGGCTACGACTATCCCATGATCATTGACTGACAGAAATGCTATGGATTTCAATCTGCAACTACATTTAAATAAAACAGGAGGAACTTTGGAGAGTTTTTGATGCATGGCATAGAAGGGCAGAAAGCCTGTTAGAACACAGAGAATACAGTTGTCCATTAGAGAGAGTTGGATTTACCTTCAAATCAAAGAAAATGTTACAGGGCTATGAGCGACAAATGTGTCTCCAGCAAGAACACAGTCATATCTACACCCTCAGATGCCACTACTCTAGTTATCACATGTCGAAACTCTTCCAGCAGCCTATTTTCCCCATCTTTCATCCCCCTCTGGGTTCTATTCTTTTACTCCACCAGAGTGATTTTTTTTTTAAATTCACCTTTGCTAAAACATGTTCAGTGGTTTCCCACTGACTATAGGACAAAGGACAAGCTCCTTGGTGTATCATAGGTGACACTTCTTTACTTAGTTGGTGTTGATGCTCATTCTTTTTTACCATCTCACCTGACCTTCATACTCTAGACACACTGAGTCACTTCAGGTCCAATGAATGCTCCCAGAATTATCCATCTATTTGCACGTTTTCTTCCTCTGTGCTTTTAATAGACTTCCTTGGTCCATGTGCTTGGCAAACAATAACCAAACCCTTGAGACCTGGGTCACGTGTTGCCCCCTCTGGCACTTAGGCAAAGGTAAGCACTTTCCCCTGTGTGTGTCCCAAAAGCCTCATTCCCATAAATCTCCACTGCAAGACTGAGGGCTTCTTGAGATAAGATCCAGGTATCACTGAACTTGGCCCTCACCGGCCCCATGCAGGGGACGGCACATACCGGAAGTGTATTTGTTGATCCAATGAACATTTCAGAGACAAGAGCTGGTGTGTAAGAGTAAGGACCACTCGTCCAACAAAGAAAAAAACACCAGTGAGGGAAAAAAACTTTCCTGAGCTGGCTGGCACTCACAAGCTTTGGTACAGAGAGGAATCTGGACTCGTACGGATTCTGAGAAATGGGGCTGATTAATCACACAACCCTGGAGACGTAGATGACTCGAGGTCATTTAGCCCTGCCAGGACTAGCATATTCTGCGCAGTAGATTTCCCAGTGTATTATCCTGTCACACTTTAAATATTCCTCAGTAATGGGGCCCTTTAGAGGAGCTGATGAATAGGGTTTAGGAAAAGCCTGCAAGAGAAAAGCTGGATTAAAAGGAGCACGGGGAGAGAGGTGAGCAGTCTTGTGTCCCCGAGTCCAGAAGGTGAAACGGTCACTCTCTACAGGCTGTGTGTGTATGGTGGGGGACAGGCTAGAAAACCTTAGGTTGTGACAAAGTGAGAGGTGAGAAAACCCCTACTGGCTCCGAGGGAACGGCTCTGAGTCAAGCATCTAAGAAGCCTGTATTACAGGTGGTGTGTGCTTCTCTCTCACTCCTAACTCACTGCAGTAGAACTGAAAACCTACTTAGTTCTAAGGAAGAGAGAACTGGTCTTTTTTTCTTTCATTTTTATTATTATATTTTCTTGGTAAAACCTTCCCACTTTTGAACTCATTTGAGACATAGCAGCAGGGCTGCCAAATCTCTCACTTCAAGATGGAGTGAACCCAAGGCCGAATTAATGTGGTGTTTTAAAAGGCTTTAAACAAAAATGCAAAAAGCCCTGAAACTCAGTGTTTCCATTCCAAGTATGTGTTTTTGTTAGAGGTAGTTATTTATTTTTCTTGTTAAACACCTACTGATCCAACAGAGCTTTGACCCGTCAACCAACATGCAAAACTCCTACCAAGGAAACACAACGCCAGATTCACAGTTATTTATCCTTTTAGAAATCTTCCAATCTTTCCTGGGTGGCCTCAATTTCAATTATTACATTGACATTTTGTGGTCTACCAAACTTCCGTAGGATTGGGTCTGTCAAATGCTGTTCATTTAAGTCATACAGACCCAAATGTCTTTAGAAATGATCCAGTATGACTGGAAGGTCCCCAAGTCCACACATTCTCTCCATAGTTCCAAGCAAGAGCAACTGCCGGGCTCTCAGCCACACTCCTGTGGGTTAAGGCAATGTCTCCAGAATGGTCCAGACAAAATGAAGTAGCACTGACACTAGTGGCCACTCAGAAGCCAGCACAGAAGATGAGTGTATCAAATCAGCTAGATTCAGAGTAAGAATGTAAGAGAATGGGGCAGATATCAGATAGTTTGATAAGAGGGGAGGAAAAACAAATCCTGGTTATGGAATGGCTCAGACTATGTGTATATGAGGGAGGGAGGTGACTTTTCCAGAGGTTAACCTTTGACATGACGAGGACGAGGACTGTTTTGGGAAGAAGGAATCACCAAAGACAAACTCTCTCGACCTCCTATTTTGTCTAGGGAAAACCTTATTAGTAGTAAAAACTTCCAAGTAACTAGCTCTGAAAGAAGAAAAATGAGAAGCGCAACATGAATTATTTCATTGCACAACCACATCACAATAAACCATTGTGCCTTCATGAAACAGATCTTAAATTGAATCATTAATCTGTTACTTTCTCGCTACTGACCTCAAGCAACTTAATTATTTTCCCTAATCCTTGCATGTACAAGAATAAAATGAGACAATATATGTAACAAGCCTCTCTGTCTCTGTGTATTCATATATAATGTGGTGGTTTTTTTTTTAATAGAGAAGAGTGATTCGTTAAAGAAACCAAAAGATTACACCTTTGTTCTCATCAGTATCTCACACAGTATCTGGCCCAATTGGAAACGATCGATATTCTTTGAGTATTGTATTGAATGGATTCTCCAAAGAAAAAGAGAAAACTCATCCATGATTACTGATGATAAAGAAAGGCTAGAGACAACTAAAATTAAGTCAAGAAGAATTTAGAGAGGTAAAGAAACTATGACTCAGATGATAATGGGATCAACTAAACAAACAATGGGAGGGAAGGAAGGAAGGAAGGAAGGAAGGAAGGAAGGAAGGAAGGAAGGAAGGAAGGAAAGAAGGAAGGAAGGAAGGAAGGAAGGGGCTAATCATAAAACTGAGTATAAATAATCGGTTTTTATCTCAACAAATATGGAGCCATCTTCATATGTCTCAATCCGTTCTTATGGGGCGTTGTTAAGGATGCGGGAAGACCAATGGGGTTCAGAAACAAGAATATGTCTGCTATGTCATGTCACTGCCATGCTATTAAAATCTTGGCCAGCTCCTCAATTTTTCTGAAAACTGTTCTTTGGAGCCTCATGCAGGTTCTTCATGGAGAACGCCATTTCTCCATGGGAAGGCCATGAGGGTCACGGAGAAGAAACTTCTGGAATTTTCTCAACTGAGAAACGCGAAGACGATGGGATGTCAACCCGTGTTTGGAAACCTTATTTCTCAGGATGGCCATTCCGTATATGATTTAGGGACTGAAAACCCACTGGAAGAAAAGAAGGGAGGAAGGATGGAAATGCCATCTAATATCCATTCCCTTGAAATAATTTTCATTTAACCCCCTTCCAACCTATGAAGGTCAGTATTGTTATTATTACCTTATAGATGATATTGAAGGTGTGAACCTTTCCACGGTTTGCCCAGCTTTGCAAAATTACCACGCTGTGGAGCCCACAGTCACACTGATCCCTCTAACTAGAGGTTGGAAGGGCTGGAGAACAGGCCTACCACTGGTTTTCCCTCTACTCTATATCATGAATTTTATGTACAGTTTCTTACTGTCCCACTGTAGTTCCTTCTGTGAAAACAAAACCCTGCAAGCCAGGCGTCATTTTCCCATAAGGGATTGGTTATTGTTTGCCAAGCACATGGACCAAGGAACTTTATTATAAGCACAGGGGAAGAAAACACGCAAATATATGGAGAGTTCTGGGAGCATTCATTGGACCTGAAGTGACTCGGTGTGTCTGGAGTATGAAGGTCAGGTGAGGTGGTAAAACAGAATGAGCATCAATACCAACCAAGTAAAGAAGTGTCACCTATGATACACCAGGGAGCGTGTCCTTTGTCCATGAGGCAGTAGGAAAACGAGACTCAGAAAGTCCAACTCACACATCCAGAGGGAGGATACGCTTACAAGCACTCCAAGTCACAGGTTTGGGAAACCCTCTCATGTCCGCCAAAGTGGGACTTGGTCACCCTACTGTCCTGTCCATGGCTCCACAGTCAACCTACTTCTCACAACCCCCAGGCCTGCCAAGGTGCACAGACAACATGAGGAGACTGTGTGGCCTCTTGGCTTGAAGGGGGAGAGTTCCAGTAGCTCCAACACTACTTTCACAAGAAACAAACAGCAGCAAAAAAGACTTGTTGCCTCTCTGCTCAGCTCACCCGTTATCTCCTGGGGCCAGAGAAGACCACTGGAGACCGTCGTTAGCATTCACGCTGATGTGCTCTTGGAGGCTTGGCCCTGGGACCCTCAGCCCTTCCTCCTGGGACCCCGCTGATTTCCCCAGAGCTCTGTCTCACCCCCGTTTCCCTTGCTGGCCCGCCTTAGCTTAGAGCCCTTTGGCTCATGTTCTATGGTGTCCGGCTGCCAATGCTTCTTTTCTCTGCAAAGCGCGAGCTTGGAAAATAATTCTTCTAAAGCAGCTTTGGTCCTCAGATGATAAGATCCACTAAGATTTTCCTTCTATGGGGACACAAAAACGCAGGACCTTGCCCTCCACCCCACTCCTTCCTGGCTCTCTTCATATCCTGTTATGTCCTTTGCCAGGAACAGTGATGAAGCTATTTCTGTGCAGGAGAGAACAGCATGACCCAGGCTGTTGGAGGTGTGTCTGAGGCCAGAGACTAGAGAGCTGGCACAGCTCGCCTTCCAGTTCAGCATCCCATTAAACTGCCATCAGGAGACATGCACAGCGTTCACATTTGGCTTTGCTTCCTTCAGTTTTGCATCTTTCCTGAGGCGTGATGTGTTGTTGTAGCTTTTATTATTTTTGATTTGGGTTTTTGGGTTGTGTTCCTACCTCCACCATTGATATGATGCAAAAAAAAAAAAAAAACCCAGCCAAAGGGGAAACAGGGCGAGTTAGAAATGGGTCAGAAGGTTCCGTATTTAATTCTGATTCTGTCATTAACTATTTGTGTGTTTGGCAACCCAATTTCACAGTGGTAAGTAACGCTGCGCACCTGAAGTTGTTTTTATGATAATTACCGTGAGCTCTGCCGAAAGCTTGTCACGGAACATGCACTTAACAGATGGCATTCTCATCCCCCTTCCTCAGATTTACTAATATGTAAATGACTTCCTTTGGAAATGACGGTGATTCTTTTCACTCCTTTAATATTTCTTACTCATTTTAAATACGCACAATTCAAAATCCACAATGCTGAACTGTCTGTCCCTTCGCTTTGTCTAAACCCTGTTGTCTTCCAGCCCGCAGTGGACATTGCTTTCTTAGGCTCTGCCTAGCTTTATGTCTCTTTCCCCGAGATGTCACTCAACAAATTTTGGGGTGACAGACTTGTCATCAACTCCAGACCATCTTCTTTTTCTCTGTGGCAGAGTTGCTCAACTATAGCACTACTGACATGTGGGATAATTCTTGGTTTTGGGGGGGCTATGCTGTGCATTGTATAATGTTTAACAGCACCCCTGGATGCCAGCAGCACCACCCTCCCTGCCAGGCTGTGACAACCCAGAAAGCTCCTACATGTTGCCAAATGTCCCCTGGAAAGCACAGTCACCCCTGGTTGAGAACCGCTGCCTTACACCCTTCCCGTTCTCTTGCCTTCAAGACTTTTAGGATAGATTTGCTCCTTAGCAAGACGCAGAAGCAATATGACCATATTGTTTAGTAAGTTCCCAATAGACAAAAGATCAGGGAAAACGCAAAGGAGAGACACCACTGATCTGACACAGTCCAAATTGAATACCTATGAGATACCAGTTACTTCTCATCTTTCTGAAATGAATCAGGAGAAATATTAATCGATATGCAAACTGGTGCTGCGTAGGATGCTTATGATGTGAAACCTAAATTCCTCTCCTTCATATTGGCTGGGGGTTCCTATAAACCAAATATGAAGGAAAACACACTTCCCTAGGCTTAACCTGATTTTGGAGTAACGGTTAATAATAATTCAAATAGCTGGTCAAACACTGTGATAACCTCCTTACCTACCTTGTATCATCAAAACCTTACAACAGCCTTGTGCTAAGTGCTTTATTATATTCTTTGGACAGATGAAGAAATTGGACCACAGAAAGGTTAGGAGACAATTGTAATGGATCATAATTAGTGAGTGGCGGAGTCCCAATTTAAGCCCAGGTCTGTCTGGTCACAAATACTTATACTTAACCCTGACCCCACCTTTATGTCCAATAGCTTCAAGAATTCTATTTATAGCACAATATTAAGGTGATCTGTTTATTTTCTTGTCCCTCCCATCAGGCTGTGAACACCTTGAAGCCAGCAACTATATACATATATATATATATATATATATATATATATATATATATATATATATATATACACACACACACACACACACACACACTCATATATATATTCCCAGTTCTGACCTTAGATAAAGAAATGAAACTCAGTTGTTTTCATGTGCTAAGCTGACATGGTCAGCGCTAAGTACATGTTAGACTTAAGAGAAAGCAGCTATCACCACACTGGGTTCTCTCACAGTGAAACATGGTTCTACTTTGCGATGTAAAGAACAGATGCAACAGCTACGGGGCTGACCTTGCACATTTACCCATGGAAAGTGCATCTGGCAGGAGCTATTTACTGAGTCCCTGCCAAGTGCCAGGCGCTGCACTAGGGATGGGAACACAAGGGTCTATTCGTGGACACAGCCTCTGCCATCATGAATTTCTGTTTAGTGCACATTGAAGGATCTGAAAAACTCATCAGAAAAGCATCTGGATAATTTGAGAATGGCAAGAGTCGCCCTGAGTCTACAACGATGTAATGCAAGGTTGAGAGCTGGTGAGCGCTAAACCTGAGAAAAAGCAAATGTTGCCTGCGGGCTCCGTGTATGGAGCCATTCGCGGAGGCTCATCAACTCAGCATTCCTCCACGACCACAAAAAAAAGAACTCGGCCCAATTTTAATCCCCCGCTATCATCGAAAATGTTTTCAGGATTTATCCCCACCATCTAGGGAGCTGTTTAATTTCCAAAGGAAATCAAGTTCAATTCTTCCAAAGCTTAATAGCATCCGTGAGGTGTTGGCATGGCTTAACCATTTCTCATCTTTACCATCAACTGACCCGATTTCAATTGCCATCCCCTTCAAGTCTCTAGGTTCCTCAGCGGCCCTTCTCCAGAGGGTACATATAATGACAGCAATGATCTATTAGGTTGGTGCAAAAGTAACTGCGGTTGTTGCTGTTACAAATACCGGCAACAACCGCAATTACCTTTGCATCAACCTAATACTTACTGGTTCTTGCCCTCTCACCCAAAGCACTCCAACTACTGAAATCATCAACCCATCAAACCTTCATATGACATGTACTGGTAGAGACTTGAAATCTCTGTTATGGTGGAGCGACTGCCACGATGCAGGCTAGAAAAATTTAGATAAATTTTGATACAATGTCTCTCAAGAGAAAGAGACAAATAGATACAGGTATATTCCAATAGAAATTCTTGGGAGTTTAGTACCTTCCATTACAAGAGTTAGAAGCGGGAAGCAAATACCTCACAAAGGAAACAAAGTTCGCTATAACAAGCATGGGAACTGGTGTCTGTGGGCAGATCAAATACACTAGACATGGGGTGTCATGAAGTAACAGGGTTGCCGATTCAAAAAAGCAGCATGTAAGGATTAATTTGTGAGGGTTATAACAGGCTTTTGTACCTGTTTATGTAACTAAGGGGACATTATCAATGGTTTTAAGCTAAGAAAAATACATACTTATTTTGTTTCTGCGTCTCCCCAGGATTTTTCCAAGAAAGAGTTTGCTCCCAGATAGAATTTGGAAAAGGAACTTAACCTCTAGAATGAAGTAACCATGGTGATTGTGACTAAAGAAATAAGCAATCTTTGAAGCTGTGAGAGAGAATGTGAAGGTCACTTTTAGGATGGGCCCCAAAAAGGCATTACACATGAAAGTTCTAGTTTTTTTCATCGTTGTGTTTTGTTTTTGTCTGAAGAGAAGTGTGTACCAAGAAGAGACACTGATTTGACACTCAGTTATCCTCTGCTTGGAGAAATGTGCTTTAAAAAAAGTTTCCCAACATTACTCTTTAGTTGCTATTTCACCCCTTAAAATATCACCTTCTGTAAACTAATTCAGCAACTGCTGTTTCCAAAAAACAACCAAAAACAGTTATTGCCTTCCATCAGATAATTCCGTTTTCTCTTTCTGGCCAGGCTTTCTTCCTTCATCCCCTCTACTTCTCCCTTTGTAAGTGACCTTGTTAATCATCAGCCAGGTAAACGTCGAGCAAATATTTTCAAATGGGGTCGACAGCATGCCCAAAATGTTTTGAAACGATCTTGCCAGGTAGTGGTTGCTAACATACAGCTCCTGCTTAAACCTGGCACAGCCTGCTGAACTCAGTTTTTCAATTATGTCTCAC
The DNA here is from genome assembly GCF_001890085.2 of Hipposideros armiger. Classification (NCBI taxonomy): domain Eukaryota; kingdom Metazoa; phylum Chordata; class Mammalia; order Chiroptera; family Hipposideridae; genus Hipposideros; species Hipposideros armiger. The sequence goes on from NW_017731786.1 coordinate 1,324,861, forward strand.
TTTTTTAAAAGTTCCCCTCCTCAAACAGAAGAGGCCAGTTTTCTAAGCCCAACTTTTAAACGAGGTACATGGAGTGAGAATGGCGTAGTTGGAAATCCATGAGGGCAAGTGTTCAATACTACATACACTTTAGGGAAGAAACGTGCCTGGGTTCTAGATTTCAGGTTTCTCTCTGTCCTAGAAGCTGTTACAGGAAATGCAGGTGCTATCTAATCACGTGTGGGCTATTTGCAAGGATAGAGAAAGGATAAAAAGAGGAAATAAGTTTAAGAATCCTTGATTCAAATGGCGCACCAATAAAACTCAAAAGTCTATTTACATGGTTTCAAATGTGATGTGGGTCTGCAGTATACTTTTTCCCCACCGAAGGTCCACAAAAATGTCCCCAAATAACATGTGTGACTAACATGTGCTTATTAATTGCCAGGATCCATGACCAAAACAATAATATCTATCAAATGATATCGCTCCAATTATTTCATGGTCGTGCAGGTGCTTGCTAAAGAGAAAGTGTCCATCAAGAGGCACATTAGTAAACAAGCATGATATTGGCTACTGTATGACAAGCTATAAGAATAATAAAAAATTACTTGATGTCCTCAAATGAAGATGCTATTTTGAGAAGCCCATATCCCTGAATATATTAAGCGGCATTTTATACCTGGGTAATTATATGGATATTTTTCTGTTCTTCACTGGAACCTTAATTTTCTGATCCAAACACTGCCAGTTACATGGTAATTAATCTTTGAACTTTTTGATGACTTCAAGTATTATTAAGCAGTAATTTGCAGAACCATTTCATTATGAGGTAATGATTAGTTTTATATGCAATTCCCTAGCACTTTTCAGCAAAGAATTTCAAAATGGCTTATAGATTCAAGATGAAGTTATTGGGGCTTTTTTTTTTTTTTTGTCCAAAGTCAACAAAAACTAGAAGTGAAGGTCAAAGTACTTATTCCATTTCCTCATCTGCTTGGTGCCTGCAGTATTCCCCTAGAGTAAGAACTGCAGAACGTAGCTAATTCAATCACATCAGAGGCATTTAAAAACAAAAACTCAGTGACCCACTCTAAACCAAGAGAGAGCATTAAGAAACCCGTGTTTGTGGAATAACGGAGTACGTGAACTATGATGATGCAAAGAGAAGACAATGTTACCTTTTGTGCAATCGCTGAGTCTGCATTGGTCTCTTAACCCCACCACTTCTGCCCACCCCTTTGGACTGGCCATTTCTATGTGCTCATGCATTTCTGAAGAAACCAGAGACAGATTTTTCAAAATGGAGGAACAAGCCTGACTAAAAACTTCTGCCCATAACAAGAGGCCCTTGAACGTTGTAATTGCGTTCAGATACAAACAGAATAAAGCAGAGATGACATCCAAAGTATAACAGACAGGACTCTGAATACAGATTCTGGCTACTAGCGACCATCCAAACAAAGAATGCTCGTAAAACACCCTGGTGTGGAAGGAAGGTGTTCCCAAGAGGAAAACTCATCTCAGATAAATGTGTTTAGCTTACTTTCCCCCAGGGTCTGAAACAAAGATTGCCAAGCAAAGGAGCTTCCTTTCCAACTCCTCATAACTCATCAAAGTCTCCCCACTCAGGAGGAGGTTCACTTAAAACAACCATCTTAAAAAGAACAAAACAACAAAAAACACTAACAACAATTGAATATCTGCTCTCCTAACTGTTGTTTTTCCCAACTCCCCAGTAAATATGAGACTCTGGACTTCCCAACCTAGACAGCTAAGTGCATGCCATGGTTATCTAAACATATTATGTAGCACACAGGTATGAGGTGTAAATAGGACAAGCGACTGAAATTGTCTGTCCTTCAGTTTTCCAAGGACCAAACTGGTATAAGTAATATTTATCTCATGTGCTTGTTATACGGTTAAAGCACAGCAGGGAAAGTGGCTAACTTATTGTTACTACAGAGTAGAGGCCCATTCATTGGGAAGCAGCTAATCTTAATAACAAAGGAAAGCAATTTCCTGGGATCAAGCACAGGACGGTTTGAGGCATCCCATAGAATCTGCGTATGCAATCGTTAAGATGTAATTCAGTTTTCACAGACATTCATAGATTCACTTGGTGAACTCTATTCCAACACCCTTGTATAACAGCAGGCATTCCAGTTGCCTCAATGCTGGAAAGCTAAAGTCTAAATTTCCCAGACTCCTTGGCTTCCAGGGGTCGTCTGGCTTTCACTAAGCAAACACTGTCACTCAAGACTCTGAAGGCAGGAGTCATGGTAAGGCAGTGGCTGCCTGGCTCGTTGGGCAAGTATGTGGCTGAGGCAGTTGCTGTTTTCTGTAGCATTAGCCGAAGTTTGCTTTTGTGGCTGGCAGTCTCATGGGGACCAGTGGACTGAAATGACAATCTCTGTACTTCAGTTGAACCAGGCCCACTGAGAGGCTGGGCGTTTCTCCAGGCTGCATTGGTTATGGCTGGGTAGCACCCACATTTAGTTATGCGAACCTCCGAGAAATTCTGTGTAATAACGAGCTGCCCTTAATAAATCTTTTTTTCTGCTTAAACTAAAGCTCTGACTGATATATTAACCACATGGATGGACCTAGAGGATATTATGCTATGTGAAACAAGTCAGAGAAAGACAAATACGATATGATCTCACTTATACGTGGACTCTAAAGAACAGCATAAACGAACAAATGAAAATAGAGATATAGGGGGGGAAAACCGATGGCTGCTAGATGGGAGGGGGAGAAAGCGAAGGGATTAGAAAGTACAAATTGGTAGTCACAATATAGTCACAGGGATATGGAACACAGTATGGGGAATATAATCAATAATGTTGCAAAGATCATATAGGGTGCCAGATGGACACTGGACTTATCAGGGGGATCACCTCATAGTCTGTGTAGATGCCTGACCACTGCGCTGTGCACCTGAAACTGAAGTAGAATAATAGTGTATGTCAACTATAAATAAATAAAGAGAGAGAGAGAGAGAGAGAGAGAGAGAGAGAGAGAGAGAGAGAGAGAGAGAGAGAGTGTGTGAGTCACGGGATGTAAGGTACAGCACAGGGAAGATAGTCAATGGAATTGTAACAGCTATATACAAGGTCAGAGGGGTAGTAGATTGGGGGGTTATCACTTCGTGAGGGGTGTAAATGTCTATCTATTATGTTGCTTTGCACACCTGAAACCACCCCCCCAAAAAAAAATTAAAAAAAGAAAAGCAGCTTTGCTTCTGACCTTATCCTGAGTCTCCACCTCCAGAGGGGCTGCCTTCCCCCCATTACACGTTGGTCCAGGTTTCGTCCCAATCCACTTGCTGATGGGTCTTTTCTGTTCCTCTGCTTAAATATGATGTGAAACTCTAACTTGAAGGTTCTTGCCTCTCAAAGTGCATTGTGTGTGAGTGTGTGTGTGTGTGTGTGTTTGCCCTGCAGACTCCCTGCCACAAGAATATTTAAAAACAACCTTTGTCCTGACCCATCTCAATTGTGATTAGCTGTAAGGATCACTCAGTAATCTGAGAGGGCTGAGCCAAAGGGAGATCAATAAGGAGGGAGCTATCAGTAAAAAGCAATTACCTGGTGCATTTTTTATTTATCAGAGTGGGCAGGTTGAGATGCCTGCAGGGTCACAGGTCTCTGGCACGAAAAAGGCAAAGAAGGGAAAGGACAGAACAGGCAGTTCGGCGACTTCTTTGAAACGAGTCTGCTTTTCCATTCCATCCTTAGCGCTTCGAGGCGCTCAGCCCCCCTGGAGGCCAGGCATTATTGGGATGTAAAAAGCCACCTGTCATCCTTGAGCAGCCCAGGGAGAGTGAGAGCCGGTGTATGTGGCCCCACATGGCACTTTAACCGAGGCCTTCGTGATGTGAGAAGACCGTCTCTGGAGAGTCACACAGGAAATATCCTTTCGGGAGAGCCGCCCTATGCCTGGCACGCGGGTTAGGCGCTACACACATCCCATTCTATTCTAACCTCCTTACAGCCTGCCAGGTGCTTCACAGATGAGGAAATTCAGAGTAGGTGAGTGACTTCCCTAAGAGGGCCCAGCCAGAAAGCTGTTTCAATTTGAACTCGGGGTGTCTTGATCGCAGCCAACTCAGTCCTACACAACTGACTTTTACTGACACGAGGAGCTACCCCTCGTAGGGACAAAGCACTAGAAGGTCCTTCTCTCCTGACCCCTAAAACAGAGTTTGAAAACAATTTTTTTTTTTCCTGTGAAGGGCCAAGTAGTAAATGTTTCAGGCTTTGTGGACCATCCAGTGTCGGACGCACCTACTCAACTCAGCCTGGTGGCCCAGAAACAGCCATGGACACTCTGTAAGTGGGTGGGCGTGGCTGGGTTCTAATAAAACTTTATTTACCTAAACCAGGCAGAGGACTGGATTTTGCCCTTGAGCCACAGTGTGCTGGGCAAACAAAGCCTTTCTGTGTTGCATGAGCGGCTACGTGGTATGAACCAGGATGACTTTCTAGCTCTGAAGCCACAGCTGAGTCTTCGGCCATTTTCAAATATCCTTGTTATGTCCTGGGTGGGACTTGCATGTGGTCAGAGACGCTTTGGATGGTGACGCATGAGAGGCAGGCACTCCAGTTTTCATCTCTGAGCCCTGCCCTTCTCTGATGCCCAAGGATGGATTGGGACCAACGACGTCAGGTGTCAGAGAGTTTGCTTGTGTGCTTTGAAGCTTAGAGATGATCCTTCATGACAGAAACTGAGGGACAGATTGCATGATATGTTCAGAGTCTGATAACATTTAACTTTCTCACAGACCAGTGTCCAGTCAGCCAATCTGTCGCTGTAACGTTCCCTGATGCGTGGTAGAACAACGTAGCTTTTTGGAGCAGAAAGGAGGAGAGAAGGCTGGTTCCAACAGTTCCCCTTTCTGTAGGACCTTGGGCAAACCATGTCATTCCATGAGCGCATGTGCATCTTAACTGGGAGATAAGAAAACCAATGGATGCCTACCTCCTAGGGTTGCTGTGAAAACTGA
>NW_017731786.1:1334277-1339326 GCF_001890085.2 Hipposideros armiger
CACCCTCAGTAGTCATCCAGAAAATGCACGTGAAAACCACAATCAGATAATGCCAATCAAATAGTCCACAGGTAGAATGAAAAAGGCAAACGATACCAGGATTGAGGAAGAGGTGGACCCTTGAGAACGCATATACTCTTGGAGAAACTGTCATACAAGGGTACAGGGGATAGATGCATGAGCGTTCAGCGCAGCCTACTATGTAATAACAAACGGATAAATTGTGATGTATTTATGCCACAAGAAAATTAAAGGGCTAGATCTACATATATTAATATGTATATGTCTCAAAAATACACGTTGAATAAAAATGAAAGTAGACGGAGGATACATAAAGCGTGATGACAATTACAGGAGAGCTAAAATGTGATACAGTATCATATAAATGTAGTTTATGGATACATACAGAAGTAGTAACGGTATAAGGCCAGCCTTGGAACGGTAATAGCTAAATTCAACATAGTGGTTACCTCAGGTTGTAAAGAGGAAGATACATTATGACACAGATATAGAGAGGGCAATCCATTTTAGTTGTGTTGTTTTATGGTTTAAGCTGTAAAGGAAGTTCATGTGCAATCTGTTACATTTTTTTCTATGTAATTTTATATGCCCTAAACATTTCATTAAACATCACTGTACTTGAAACAAACTCATCGATACAAAGGACAAACAGATGGTTGCCAGAGCAGAAGGGGGTGCGACAGGTGAGGCAGAAAAAGGAAAAGGGACTAAGAAGCATAAGCTTCCAGTTATAAAAGAAGCCATGGGGATGTAATGTACAGTGTACAGCGTGGGGAATATAGTTAATAATATCATAATAACTATGCGTGGTGACAGCTACTCGAGTTATTGTGGTGATCACTTTGTAAGGTACATAAATGCTGAATCGCTGTGTTATACGCCTCAAAGTAGTGCAATACCGTATATCAACTATAATTTTAAAACAAAAATGAAAGTAAATTAGAAATCATTGTGCCTGCTGTCCTCTGCAGCTGTTATCCACTGGTACAGTTGTTCTGGCCAGGAACTAAGGGACTCAGACATCTGCCTGGCTCCATTCTTTTCCTGCCACCAACAGGGACACACATATGCAGAAGAGGTCACATCTGTGGGGCTGCTTCGCACAAGCCATACCTGGTCTTCCTACAACTCAAAGCCCCTGGCAGCCATGAGCGTTCAGCAGCAAGGCTTTGACACATAGTTAAGTCCTAGAAGAACCAGTAATAACTGTCCCAGAAAACCCAGAAAAGGGCACAGTCTCTGAAGAAAAAGCAAGCCCCGTCACAAGTATTGACCCATGGTGTTTATGCACAAACGACATGACGCTCGCCTATGGCTTAGCTCCTGTGGCACCGGGGCTAGCCTGGAACATTAAAAGCATTTCCCACGTCCAGTCATGGTGACTATCCTGCCGCTGACGTCGTCCTGGCTCTCCTGTCTGAGTTTCTGCAATGAAACGAGCTCCTCCCCTCTGCTGCACCGGGTCAAGCTCTCCGAGCACCGGGATGCATTACCAGCTGAGCTCTCCTGGGTCCAGCTCCCTGAGTACCCAGCTCGTGACTGTATTCTAGCTTCTGATTCTGTGCTGGCATCTGTGGGTCCCCAAGTAGGCCAGTCACGTAATCCCTGTGAACCCTTTAAAATCTGCAGATTCTGGTGCCTCACCCTAGAGCTTTTCAACAGCCAGGTTCCTAAGAGACACTGCTGGGCTGGTGGGCCAGCCGGCAAAACACGGGCTGGTGGGCCAGCCGGCAAAACACGGGCCGGGGTGATGGTTCCTTCTTATGTTTTCCTTCCACCTCCCACCCCGCCACCTAATCCCTGAGCAGCCTGAGTTGCATCTCTACAGCCGGGCCCCGGCTCTCCTCTCCCTCGGCCTTGGTACCTAAGCCTTAAATACGTGAAAGGGCTTATAGCGCCTCATAATTATGAAAGGAGGTTCCGTCTAGAATAAGACCAGTTCATTCGGCCTGAAAAGGCTCAGCCTTCGTCTTAATACATGATGATGATCATTACAATCACTGCCAATACTGGGAGCTGAAAAGGCACCGAGGAAAATCGAACTAATCCATAAACTATTTTTAAATAAGCTTCTTATTTNCCAAGCTCCCCGACTTCACACGGGAGCTAAGCCTCCCGCGAGCAGACGCAGGGCTGTGCTCCTCAGGCCAAGTATTGGGAGCCCCAGGGAACATTTGGGAAAAGTTCATCTCAACGATGAGCATCTCTGAGTGCCCCCACACAATCCCAGGCCCTCTCCTAAAGCCTGGAAGACTTGACACAAGGATGGCTGTTACACATCAGCATGGGGCTCCGCCAATCAACCTGCTTCCATGCGACGATTTGTCTCTCCCCGGCCCCGTGTCTCCTTTTCACCACCCAGGGATCCAGGCAAGAGCAGATCGTCAATGGGAATTGATGACAATTAAAGCCGAGGATGCCAATGGCAGGTGAGGCGCCAGAGCTGGACCCTGCAGCCCTCAGGGCTGTGGAGACAGACGACATTTCACATTTTGACAGCCACCTCCTTCAGCTGACCTTCGCACATGGCCGTCAGCACCAAGCCCTGAAGCTGATTGATTGACTGTCCCGAGGGTGTGGAGTCTACCATTTGTCCTCCTGGGGCAATTTTCTCCCTTTGTGACAGCTGCAGGTCCACAGGTAGCCCTCTCATTAGCATCTTTCTGTGATGTGATCACACAGCTCACCCTGTCCATTTTGGAGCTCCCTCTGCAAAATGCACAAAACTAGCCATTCAGTGGCCTGTGTACAGCCCTGAAAGGGGTAAGCAAATAGTTCCACTCTATGGAAAATCACCAGGTAATGCACTAAGAGCTGTCCTCTTTCAGAAAATCCCTGGATAAAAGGCTGGGGGAAAGTACACCGATGTGCAAATGGTAAACTTGTTTTGTTTTTTTTCCATTGAGGTAAAATTCACATAGCATAAAATTCACCGTCTTAACCACTTTTTTTTTTTTAAGCTGAGCCATCCTGCCACCTGTTGGCAGCTCAGTGGCAGGCAGCTCAGCTTGGGCCGGGAATCGAACCTCTGTTGCTCAGAGCTCGCACTCTTGAGTGAGCTCTTAATCAACCGAGCCACTTGGCTGGCCCTTCACCTCTTTCAAGTATACAATTAAGCAGCTTTTAGTCCATTCACAATGTTGTGCAACCATCACCACTATCTAATTCTAGAATATCACCCCCCAAAGAAACTCCATCCCATGACAGGGTCACTCCCCATTCCTTCTTCACCACAGTAACCTGACAGTCACCAGAAGGCAGAAATCTCCAAACACCTTTGCACAATCCAGCCCTCCCCTCCCCGTCTCCCTTTCTATTCAGTTGGTGACATTAATACACCGTGCGAGCTCCTGAGGTTGACAGTCACCCAAATACCTTGAAGGGATAACATCTAAAGTATCTTTCTTTGGGAGAAACACAGCGCTCCCTTCCCCACCATGAAACTGACGTGAGCTTTGTGATTAGAAAATGAGTGCCGAGTGCAAACTGCAGGTCTGTGTGCCTCCTTCAGAAGGTTTTTACATTCCCTGGGGTGAGAATTAAGTAATGAGAATGCATCAGTATGTGCGGAAAAGAACAACAAAAACACCCTTGCTTTTAAATAATGCCTCACCTTGAGAAATCAGGGAAGAGGAAGCAAAGGGGGTGAAAATCAGGAATGCTGGTGTGTTTCTGATTGAGAGGTGCGGCGTCTGAGTCTCCCGGTGATGAAAATCATCACCGGGAGACTATGGAAATGATTGGAGTCATTTAATCAGAACTAACAGCCACAGGGATATAGATCCAAGAAGACTTTCTAGAGCTATCTTCCGGGAAGGATGAAATACCCTAGGTCCTGCCGGCACCATCAAGCGCTATTGCCCTAGGCAAGTGATGATTTCTATTCTTTCCAAGACAAAGCTGGGGGAGGGTGTGTCTCTAAGTCTTATGCACTCTGCTAACACTTGCTGTGCTTAAATCTACTCCCTGGAGTGATGCTGCAAGCCACTGATATGGGCAGTTTGGAAATTCAGGAGGATGGGCCTGGACTGCACTTTTGCATAAGCCGGACGACCATTGACGAGCAGGGACCATTTAAAGGCTCACTGCTTGCCCCCCTTAGCTTTCTGAGAGCACAGAGTGACATCCATTTGCACTCAGCTATTTGTCTCCGACAACGGGGTCCTCTGTAAACCTGCGTGCAATACCTAGTGAAGAAAACTGAAGGAACCCGGCGGCAACGATGGAAGCCAAAGTAGAAGGAAGCTTCAGGGATGGGACCCTGGTAGAAGCCTCCCATAGAGGATCCTTGCCTAACCCCCTTCCCCCTAATTAAACATCAGAATCCGGGTTCCGTTCCATCCCCGGGAGAAACCTCTCCCTTTGTTGGGTCACCTGGTGGTGTTTGCCTAAAGAGGGAGCCTATAGACCTCTCCAGACCTGAGATTTGGAAGCACCAGTGTGCAGGCAAGTGGGCTGCGCCCAGGCATTAGGAAAAGCTGCACGGGGTGGCCTGTGTGACCTTGTTTCTGACTGTAATTACACAGATTAATGGATTTAGATGCGGAACCTTAGACCTGGCACAGCATATTTACACTCCTAATCCCTGGTCATGTTATGTCCTCTAACTAGAAGGTTTTTCAGCCCCGTTTCCCCCCTTACTGGATTTTCCAACATGACCTCTACAAACCCTGCCCTTCAGCCTCAAAGCCCCCCGGCCCATCAGAAGATCCTATTACTCCCTTATCCTTTAACCAATGTGTTCAGCATGGCATTTACCATTGAATTATCTCGCTTAGGAACTCATGTATTTAACGACTACTTGTTTATTTGCTGATTGCTAAAGGATCATCTTAATGCAGTTACAATACATGCTGCAGGAATTCTCGCTTCTCTCGTTCGCTGCCATATCCCTACTCCCCACAGTAAAGGCTCAATAAATACTTCACAAATGGATAAAGACATCAACGGCTCCAATGTTATCCCGCCTCAGCTCTGTGAAGACCCCTTGTCCCACTGTATTGCAACGGCGGCCCCTTTAGAGGCGGG
>NW_017731786.1:1341196-1345450 GCF_001890085.2 Hipposideros armiger
CAAAGCCCCTGGCAGCCATGAGCGTTCAGCAGCAAGGCTTTGACACATAGTTAAGTCCTAGAAGAACCAGTAATAACTGTCCCAGAAAACCCAGAGAAGGGCACAGTCTCTGAAGAAAAAGCAAGCCCCGTCACAAGTATTGACCCATGGTGTTTATGCACAAACGACGTGACGCTCGCCTATGGCTTAGCTCCTGTGGCACCGGGGCTAGCCTGGAACATTAAAAGCATTTCCCACGTCCAGTCATGGTGACTATCCCGCCACTGACGTCGTCCTGGCTCTCCTGTCTAGTTTCTGCAATGAAAAGAGCTCCTCCCCTCTGCTGCACCGGGTCAAGCTCTCCGAGCACCGGGATGCATTACCAGCTTAGCTCTCCTGGGTCCAGCTACCTGAGTACCCAGCTCGTGACTGTATTCTAGCTTCTGATTCTGTGCCAAGTAGGCCAGTCACGTAATCCCTGCGAACCCTTTAAAATGTGCAGATTCTGGTGCCTCACCCTAGAGCTTTTCAACAGCCAGATTCCTAAGAGACACTGCTGGGCTGGTGGGCCAGCCGGCAAAACATGGGCCGGGGTGATGGTTCCTTCTTATGTTTTCCTTCCACCTCCCACCCCGCCACCTAATCCCTGAGCAGCCTGAGTGCGTCTCTACAGCCGGGCCCCGGCTCTCCTCTCCCTCGGCCTTGGTACCTAAGCCTTAAATATGTGAAAGGGCTTATAGCGCCTCATAATTATGAAAGGAGGTTCCGTCTAGAATAAGACCAGTTCATTCGGCCTGAAAAGGCTCAGCCTTCGTCTTAATACATGATGATGATCATTACAATCACTGCCAATACTGGGAGCTGAAAAGGCACCGAGGAAAATCGAACTAATCCATAAACTATTTTTAAATAAGCTTCTTATTTTGGAATAACTTTAAATTTACTGAAAAGCTGAAAAGAATACGAAGAGTTCTTGGTCCAATGATATCAGACTGCATTTGACCGATGAGCTATAAACCAGAAGGATTCTAATGCCTCGAAGGGACTCAGGTTAGATCTATTGATGACTACAGTATTCCAGAATGTTCTATAGGCCAAGGCATGCTGACTAACCTGACTCAAGGTTAATTCTATAAAGCACCTGAAGTCACAGTTACCTGTGAAACTAGGCTCAGGTAATAGCGAGAACCTTTCCAAGGGAAGTCAAATTTATTAAGCACTGCAATTAGTCCGAATCAAAGTCCAGGATTAGCAATCTTTAATGTGTAATTAATGGAAGCATCTGGGTTACTTTTTAAAAAATCAGAACCCTGAACTCTGAGGCAACCCCAAGGAAAACCTCTGAGACTGGAACCTGGCCTCCTGCATTTGTAATAAGCTTCCTGGGGGGGTTTTAGTGACAGTAAGATTTGAAAACTATTGGGGGCAGTGAATGTACTTTGCCAAGCTGAAATAAATGTGAGCTATTATTTCTGGAATTTGCATAACCACATCTCCGGCTTGCAGTCAACGAGTTCACAAAGCAAATTAACATCCTGGCCATATTTTCCCTGGATTCCATCAGTAGGTTGCCTGCGTGGGGAAACAGACTCTGTGCTCCAACATTATTAATATCATTATTAATATTTAACATGGCATTAGGCGCTTCTCATGTGCCAGCTCTGGCGTAAACGCTCTGTATAAATTATCTTATTTAAAATGGACAACACCCCTTTATGGCAAGGATTCTTGTTACTCACAAGTTAGGGACCGGGAACTGAGGTTAGAGATTATGCAAAAGTGCACAGCGAGCAAACACTGCCCCTGCCCTCACCCAGAAGCGTAATTTTCTTAGGAAACGGGTCAGGGCCCCACAGCACCTCACACTGGGCTCCTTGAATATCTTTTTTTTTTTTAGCTTAAAAACAAAACAGCTTTGTTGTGGTATAATTAACACATAAAAATTGCATATAGTAAGGCATACAACATGTTTTGACACATGTATACATTGTGATTACCATAATGTAGCCAATTAGCATATCTATCACCTCACATAGTTACCACTGTGTGTGTGTGTGTGTGTGTGTGTGTGTGTGTGTGTGTGTGTGTGTGGTGAAAACACTTAAAATCTGCTCTCTTAGCAAATTTCAAGTATACAATGCAGTATTATTCACCATAGTCACCATGCTGTATGTTACCAGAGGGTAAGGGGGAGGGGGAGATGGTAGAAGAGGGTAAAGGGGGTTAATTACAGTAATACCTTGGTTTGTGAGCATAATTCATTCCCGAAATAAACTACTCGTATTGCAAGACATCGCTCGTTTACCACGTTAAAATGTATTAGAAACGTTTGCTCGTCTTGCGGAACACTCGCAAACCAAGTGACTCGCAATCCAAGGTTTTACTGTATATGGTGACAGGAAGAGAACTGACTCTGGGTGATGAACACAGAATGCACTACACAGATGACGTATTACAGAATTGTACACTTGAAACCTATGTAGTTTTGTTGACCACTGTCACCCTAATACATTTTAATTTAAAAAAAGTAAAAAAACAAACTCCAGAATTTATTCAACCTGAATAAATTCCTGCATAACTGACACTTTCTTCCCTTTGACCGACATGTCCCATTTCCCCTCTCATGACATTATAAAAGAGATGCTAAAAGAGCTAGTGGCAGAGAGTCCGGCTCCTTGAAGACAGAAGCCACCTGCCATGGACGGAAGCCACTCACACACACAGACAGCACACTTCCTGTTCTCACTGCCGCCAATGAAAGGAAGACTGTGTCTACTCCAACAGGGGGACAGAAAAGGTAAAAACAATCAACAGCAAGTTTGTTTCAAATGATGGAATTTATTTCTAGAGAGCTTCCGACCTGACAAACTTCCACGGTGTCTGATCAACGAGAACACAAAGCAGGCACCTGCCTTTGAAGAAGATGAGACAGAAAACAGAACACAGGACCAGAGCTCGCTCTTAGAACTCAGCGAAGGAGATGGAATGCATCCAAGTGGATTAACAAGAAGGGAAGGTAGCCGGGAGGACGTGAAGGGGGACATGGGGACAACAATTAAAATGACAATTTCATGTAGTGGAAGAACTTCCTTACAACAACTGGAAAGCAACAGCCGTTTGGAAAGAACTAAGCAATTTCTTGGCTATGGAGTCCCCAGAGACCCGGCTGTTTTTCTCAGCCTTTTTAACTAATTATACACGCCATCAGGGAGAGAGAGGCCGCCCATCACTTAAAAGACACAAACAAGGGAAAAGTGGCCAAACTGTTTGGTTACTGCAAGTTGAAACTAATTTCACTGCAGTCAAAAGCTGACATGGAAAGTAGTTTGCTTTGGGGCTTTTTAACAAATTTAGCAAAGATATTGCCACTGTCTTTAAATCTCAATATTTATAAAAATGTTTGCTAGGGCTAAAGGTTGGGGTTTTTTGTTGTTGTTTTTTTTTCCTTCCCTATTGTCGCCTGACCCCTCTTGGACAATCCTGAACCTCTTTGATATACTCACCCAAACCATCACGTCAGCTGAAGCAGAGAGCAATGCAAATATTGGGGTCTGAGCCAAATTCGGCTTCACTCACAGATTAGTTTCTAACTACCAGTTTCATCATATCTTTCCGATGCCCACACCAAAGAAGGAAATGGTTGTTTGTGGAGCTTACTTCCAATCCCTCAAACAAGATCAGAATGGACTAGGTAGCACTTCAAACACATTTCAAAAAAAATGCAAAGCAGTAAAATCCTACTGTGTCCCCTACAGTCCTGCTTGCCTTTGCAAAAAAACCCACAAAAACATATATGTGTGTGTGTGTGTGTGCGCACACACACACACACACACACACACACACACACATATCTTGGAATGAGACTTCCTATCTACCAGTCAGCACGGAGTCTAAGGAGTCCGACAGTCCAACAGTACACCCAAAAGATACATAAGTATTTTTGTCAAATGGTCCGCAAATAAAATAAATAAATAAAAAGGTTTTGAAGTGAGTCAAGGGCCTTTGATAGACGTAGTCCCAGATTGTGTCAGGACTCATATTTGAAGGAGTGGGGTTGTGAGACGGTGACTTTACAGAGTCCGAATTTTTGCAGAGTAAAGGTTGTAAAGTCAGAGATTTGTGATGTGACTGTACCTCCAAGCCCAGTGACTCATGAATTGTGTATTTCTCTGTACTGAGAGGTGTTATGCGAGTCCAGGGGAAACTCTATATTGGAAATGAAAAGGCACAATTCTGTTAACACACGAAAGCACTCCAATTAAAGACAGTGTTTTT
>NW_017731786.1:1348485-1350327 GCF_001890085.2 Hipposideros armiger
TGAATGAGGGAATGGAATGAAGAAAACAAAAGGCAAACCAAGAGTGTATGAAAAGCTCCACTCTAATCTGTTCAGTGTCTCAACCATCCTGTAATGACCCTCAAACATTGTTTTTTTTTTTTTATTTTGTTTTGTTTTCTTTTTTTAGCTCAGTGGCAGCTCAACTTGGGCCAGGACTCGAACCGCTGTTGCTCAGAGCTCGCACTCTTGAGCGAGCTCTTAACCAACTGAGCCACTCGGCCGGCCCTCAAACATTGTTTTAATATCCTAATTTGAATCACATGCTCAATGAAAAGACCAGGCAGAATTCAAGTTTATGGGGGGAGAGTGATTCTGGTTGGGGGATCTGTTGGGCTGTCAGAAAACACTCATCTGGGTGAGGGGAAACGGGGACACAGACAGAGCATTGGGCTCATGCTGTCACACATGCCACTCTGATTTCTCACACGGGAAGTTCTTTCTCAGGACCGAAGTTGCTGATGCCCTTGGTTACGGTTGCTAGGCAAAGCCTTCCGGGATGGAACCGCCTGCCCTAATTAATAGACAAATATGTCTGAATATGGGTTACTGGGTCCCGCCAACACCCTCGTCTCTGGGAACAGATTTCTGTGGCTGTGTGGGCCCTCTCAGAACCAACCTGTTCATTTTCCATGGTTTGTTAAATAGGTTCCCATCTGTCAGGGGCTTCCCCATGGAGCTGGTATAGTTCCTTCAGAAACCCCCATGGAGATAAGCGGTGTAGGACAGGTTCTTTTTCATGCACACCTACTGGCTCTGCATTTTCCCTTTTCAACGGATGCAGAGCCCCTAGGGGTGGTTAGGCCAGGTCACAAGTATAAGTCGACTGACTTCTAGTTCTCTGGATGTTTCTTCCATTAGATGCCTAAAGACTGCATGAGTTGTATTGACATCCATGCTTTTATGGATTGGCTCCATCGATGGAAGTTAGATTTCCAAACAGAAAAACTTAAATCCTACGCATCCTTCAAGGTTTGGGGCAGCGGTCACCTCCTCCAGGAGGCCCTGGTTCTCCCCGTTGGGGGTATCTCCTGTGTTTCTTCACTGCACTACCATGCTGAATGGGAATACTGTCTTTGCAAATCCATCTCCCCANNNNTAAATAAATAAATCCTGTAAGTGAAAACAGAGGTATCTACATGGATGGCAGTTTACCAGTACCTTAAAAGCCCCAATTCTCCCAAAATTAATCTGCAAATTCAATGTAATTCCAGTCAAAATTCTAACAGGATTTTTTTCATGAACCTTAACAGATTCTAAAATTCTTACAGAAACTAAAAATCAAATAATGGCTAAAATTATCTTGAAAAAGGACAAAAAAAAATGAATGGACGAGTCAGCTGTGATGAGGAGGAAACGGAGGAAGAGGTACAGGAGAATGAGTGTAGATTGATATTAGGATTATTTTAATATAAATATATGTTTAATATATATATTATAGATATTAACAATAGCATTGTTAATTAAAATGTCAATATTTTAACTGGGTTGTACATGTGCAAGAATAGAAAATAGTCTGAAGGAATAGAATAAAAAACAAAGAGAACAGACCCTGGTGTACGTAAGAGCTTGCATATGACACAGGTGGCATTATAAACTCTTTGGTGATGCTGCTAAAACCATTAACTGGCTATCCACACAGAAAAATACAAAATTAGACCTTACCTTTGCCTGTATGTAAAAATAAATTCCAGATGGATGAAAGACCTAATCATGAGAGGCAATTCTGAAAAACTTTTGGGAGCAAATATAGCGGGGGGGAAAAAAAAGAAAAAAAGCTTTGTTGTGTTGTGTTAATAATTTCTTAAACTGTACAAAAGAAAC
>NW_017731786.1:1357645-1360975 GCF_001890085.2 Hipposideros armiger
CCTGGTGGTGAGCGTGATGCAGGATGTACAGATGTTGATTTATAAGGTCGTACACCTGAAACTTGGGTTATCAACCAATGCTACGTCCATAAAAAATAAACATAAGAAAATAATAAATAAAAAAGCTGTTGGGGCCGGCCAAGTGGCGCGTTGGTTAGGAGTTGGCTTGGGACACCAACTTTGAGCAGCAGGGGCCCAGTTCAGATCCCACATGAGGGCCAGTGATGCTGCGCCCTCTACAGCTAAGATGGTGAACAACAGCTCGACCTGGAGCTGGGCTGCTCAGAGTCGCTGGCAATGGCATAGGCTGCAGTAGGGCTGGCCAGCAGCTGGCGTGAGCTGCTGTGAGCCACCATGAGCGGCCATCCAATGGCCGGTGAGTGACTGCCTCAGCTGGGAAGAGCGCAATGATAATATCAACATGGGCCAGTGAAATGACGTCCTCCACAACTAGACTGAAGAACAAAAGGACAGCAACTTGTCTGCTCCCCTTCCCCAATTCCCCAATAAAATCTTAAAAAAAAAAATAAAAAGCTGTTGGGAGAGTGAGTGACTAAAGAGATTAAACATTTAAAGCATGAAGTTATGTCAGACACTGTGAAGGATATGAGACTGCAACCTACCTGTGAGGTGACATGAGACCTCTAGGTCAGAGAAAGAGAGAGTTTATTACTCACAACAAAAACAACATGTTACATCACTCCCAGTGCCCAAGCCCCAGACACACTGAGGGTTTCGTGGCTCCTGCGATGGGATGGGCGACATTATAGGAAGGAACCTGAAATAGCATGGCTTGGGGGCTCCCATCCTGCCCTCCGGGGGGTGGGGGAGGAGGGGGAAAGGAAGAGAGGAGAAATAAACCTATTTTTATTCCAGAACATAGCAAGTGTTTTCTGAGGAAGGGAAAGAGAGGTAGATCTTTACTACCTTTTGGGTTAAGTTCTGCAAAACCTTACATCTGAACAGAACGCATGCTTGTCTGACTTCTCAACTTGGGCCTCTCTTACGTGATCAGACAGACAGTGGAATGTTTTACCGCAGGCTCCTTCCTGGCAAGAACACCAAGAAGAAGGTGGTCATGGCATCAGAAAAACCTGACTTTCAAATCTCTGTTCTTACTTTGATAGAATGTGGGGTCTTAGGGAAGAAACCTCAGAAGCAAGGCTCAATTTTCTCAACCGAGAAATGGGACTATTAACACACTCATGACAAATTGTTGAGAGCTGTAAGACAAATGAGATGACAAACATACAACTGCTTGGAGCTCAGTACCTGCTGTAATACTTCCTTCAGTTCAAGATACGGGGTTCTGTGTCTCTATGACTCTAGATTATCTGCTGTCTCCTGAAACTAAAATCATGCTGTGGGTAACAGGTTTCCTAATAATACAACAAGTATTTTAAAGTTCTTATAGGAAGGGGAGTGCAGATCAGCAAATCGCAGGGGAAAGGGCTCTTTCGCCCTAGCTCAGCTTTACTTCTTTTAGAATAATTTATAATGACACCAGACAGAGGTCCCTGCTTTCCCAGATGCGTCACCCCAATGCCGGCATTGCTGCTGCACTTGACCACGAGACCAACAGTTAGTTTGGGGAAAGACTATTGAATATTTCCCGGGATTTCCAGGATACATCTCCGTGCAGTACTTCTATTNTTCCTGTACTTAATTTATTAATACATTCATTAAATTTTATACCTTAAGTATCCTACTATCCTGTGTTGTTTTCTGCATCCTGAGCTCCGCTACTCAAACCCATGCTGCTAAGCTCTCTTATCTAGATTCCTGTAACCACCTCCTAACTAATCTACTCCTCTCAGTTCTAGCCTCTGAACTCTGCTCTCTGCAGAGCAGCTTAGCATGTTCTGTTTGAAACACACATGTGAGGATGTCGTCCTCTTGCGGAAATCCTTCAGTAACTCCCCACTGTTGCCGAGGACAAGGTCCAATCCTTACATGCTGTGTTGGCAGGCATTCCTTTGGACTGCAAATGAGAAGAACCCAACTCAAGCTAGTTTAGACAGAGCAAGGGACTGCATGACCCCTAAAACTGCAACCTTAATGCATTTGCTTGGCTTTAGTTATGGCTGGATCTAAGGCTGAACAACATTATCCGGTCATGCTTTCCTTTTTTGTCCCCAATCCGCTAAGAGTGCTTTTTTTCTACAAGGCTGCATTCTTAGACTCTTCTTAAGGAATGTCCCTAATACCCCACTGACCAAGATGGTTTGATATGTCTAGAATCAGTGAGCTCTTTCCCACAACAGCACCAGAAACATTGTAGAGATAACTCCGATCAGTGCTGCTTACGGTAAGATGTCCATTCTTATAGCTGTCACTGTGGCTGGGGACTGTGGTGGGAGATGGGGACGGACAGGAGTGATGGGTCGAGTCTAGATCAGATGCCCAATCCTGGAAGTAGAAGGTGGTGTTCAGTTCTCACTTAATTTCAAGGACTAAGAATGGAGTGAAAGGGGGTTCCCCAAAGATGCCNAGGAGTGATGGGTCGAGTCTAGATCAGATGCCCAATCCTGGAAGTAGAAGGTGGTGTTCAGTTCTCACTTAATTTCAAGGACTAAGAATGGAGTGAAAGGGGGTTCCCCAAAGATGCCAGACAGACTCAAACCCCAAGGCCACTGCCATGTCCCTCCAGGCTCCTTTCTCACACTTTGGGGCCCAGTCACACTGGTTTTCATTTTGTCTTTCAGACGTATCACATCAAAGAGATGTGCGCTGCCCACCGCGGCCCTCACTGCACCCCTGTCCACAGGAGAGCTGCTGGGGTCCCCCAGGGGAGAGACACGTAAACGCGCATTTGCTTTAATTGCCGCTTTGCTCCTGGTAACTTTCCCTTCTGGCAGCCTTGGGGACCACTAAACTCTGACTAGGAAATGAAATGTGACTTCTAGCAGTGGAGAGAGGCAGGAAGGCCTTGGCTTCGTGTACATGATCCATTCATGGAAGAAAAAAGAAAACGAGGGGAAAAAAAAAAATGACAGGCAACCCCGTCTGTGAAGGTTTTGCTTCGATCCATCCATGAGTGTCTGACAAACAAGGGACAACTTACACATGAGCAGTTGCCACATACCGACCATGTTACTTCTTGTACTGGGTTAAATATTTTAGGGGATGAAAATACTGCCCTAAATACTACCAGGCAGGGAAGCATAGATGAAAGCTATTTGTTTCCCCTCCAAACCCAAGGTAGAGAAGGATGCGAATCTCTATAGAGAAGCAATCCCTCAGGAAAATTATCCAGTCACTGAGAACTAGCTTTTGTCGAGGAAAATTGCATAGCAATTTAGCATATTGGGAAGAGCGTGTACTGGATCC
>NW_017731786.1:1364185-1368712 GCF_001890085.2 Hipposideros armiger
AGTTTGGGGAAAGACTATTGAATATTTCCCGGGATTTCCAGGATACATCTCCGTGCAGTACTTCTATTTAAAAAAAAAATCTATTTAAACACATGAATTTCACTTACATTGCTCATTATGTGTTTAAAAGATTGATACTTCTTTAAAAGCCAGTTCAAGGGAAGAAAGCAGTAGACACAACTGGATCCTTTGTCATTAATTCTCAAACAAGGCTGCTATGTACTACAAAACATTTCCTACTTAAATTTCAATATAATCCATTTTACTAACTTACCCTAAATCTTTATATCAATAGTTCCTTTTCCTACTCCACCCAACTGGGTGTGTAGATTTTCAGAGCAGAGTTGTGTGTGTGTGTGTGTGTGTGTGTGTGTGTGTGTGTGTGTATGTGTGTGTAAATTCTTTGCCAAGATTTTTCTTTTAAAATAAAGATTATTTCTTTAAAAAAAAGTCTTACCATCTCTGATTATTTGACTTGTTCATCGTGGCTTAACTAAATAAAAAAAGAGCCTCTGTTCTCGGTGTTTCCTGATTCTCACTGCCCTTTCTCTCCCACCAGAGTCAGCAACAGAAATTGAATTTATTAGGTCCAACTGACTGAGAGATCTTTGAGGATTAGGACCGTGTCTTCTTTGGCTTTACATCCCGAGGACACGAGCAGCAACCAGCATACGGTGAACACTCAGTAAATATTTGACAAATGGATGGATGGATGGATGGATGGATAAGGGGATCTCTGCACTGAACTATAAATCATTGTGACTCGCTCTCCTATATTAGAAACATCTTTATATGACCATCCATCTTTTCAAATGAATTTTGTATCTCTCGTAACTGATGAGTCTAGGATGAAATAAAAATGTTGAACGAAATAATTTCAGTATCACTGAGTTTAACGATGACATCAATTATTAACACATCTAAGACACAGAGTGAGGCCTACAACATCCTCAGGTTACACCATCAACAGTTTTATAAAAAAAAGACCAGTGCGTGGTCTGAAGGAAACATTCTAAATAATATGCAAACAATCAAACAAGCAGAAAGAGTGGACANCCAGCCCTTGTCAGTGCCCACTCCTACAGTGGTCATCCCATCCACCTGGAAAACCTTAAGTATCCTTCAAGCTGCAGGCCCAAGCTCAGGTCTTCAGTTCAGGCATCTCTGACCAAGCCCGCCATCCTTGAGTGACTTATTAAGCCCTCCATCCGTGCAATCACAGTGTCTTCCTAAGTTCTGATGCAGCCCTGTGACCCTATCACAGGGTTTCTAACTCTGAGCGCTACCGACATTGTGAATTGGATAATGCTTGCTTGTGGGAGAGCCCTGAGAACTGTAAGAATGTTTAGCAGCCTCCCTGGCCCTCTGCCCGGTAGATAGGGGTTATAATCCCACAGTCCCCAATCATGACAATCAAATGTGTCCAGATATTGCAAATGTCTCTGGGGGGCGGGGATGAGGGAACAGAGGGATAAAATCAACCCCACATAAGAACCACAACTCTTTTTGTAATCCTCTCACTAATCTAGACGGGCTATGTATAGCCACCTGTCTAAACTCACCTCTCTACTACACTGCACGGTTATATTTTCTTCATAGACGTCATCACATACAAATTAGCCTTTATATTTGTTTACTTGTTTACTGTTTACTCATCCTCTGGAATGTAAGCCCCATCCAGTCAGGGGCCTCTGCTATGTCATTTAATGCCGTGTCCCAGGGCTTAGAAGAAACTCTCACGTGTCACAGCTGCTACGGATGGAAAGTAGACCTGGTGGTGAGCGTGATGCAGGATGTACAGATGTTGATTTATAAGGTCGTACACCTGAAACTTGGGTTATCAACCAATGCTACGTCCATAAAAAATAAACGTAAGAAAATAATAAATAAAAAAGCTGTTGGGGCCGGCCAAGTGGCGCGTTGGGTAGGAGTTGGCTTGGGACACCAACTTTGAGCAGCAGGGGCCCAGTTCAGATCCCACATGAGGGCCAGTGATGCTGCACCCTCTACAGCTAAGATGGTGAACAACAGCTCGACCTGGAGCTGGGCTGCTCAGAGTCGCTGGCGACAGCATAGGCTGCAGTGGGGCTGGCCAGCAGCTGACGTGAGCTGCTGTGAGCCGCCATGAGCGGCCATCCAATGGCCGGCGAGTGACTGCCTCAGCTGGGAAGAGCGCAATGATAATATCAACATGGGCCAGTGAAATGACGTCCTACACAACTAGACTGAAGAACAAAAGGACAGCAACTTGTCTGCTCCCCTTCCCCAATTCCCCAATAAAATCTTTAAAAAAAAAATAAAAAGCTGTTGGGAGAGTGAGTGACTAAAGAGATTAAACATTTAAAGCATGAAGTTATGTCAGACACTGTGAAGGATATGAGATTGCAACCTACCTACGAGGTGACATGAGACCTCTAGGTCAGAGAAAGAGAGAGTTTATTACTCACAACAAAAACAACATGTTACATCACTCCCAGTGCCCAAGCCCCAGACACACTGAGGGTTTCGTGGCTCCTGAGACGGGATGGGCAACATTATAGGAAGGAACCTGAAATAGCATGGCTTGGGGGCTCCCATCCTGCCCTCCGGGGGGGGGGCGGAGGGGGAAAGGAAGAGAGGTGAAATAAATCTCATTTTTATTCTAGAACATAACAAGTGTTTTCTGAGGAAGGGAAAGAGAGGTAGATCTTTATCTTTACTACCTTTTGGGTTAAGTTCTGCAAAACCTTACATCTGAACAGAACGCACGCTTGTCTGACTTCTCAACTTGGGCCTCTCTTACCTCATCAGACAGACAGTGGAATGTTTTACCGCAGGCTCCTTCCTGGCAAGAACACCAAGAAGAAGGTGGTCACGGCATCAGAAAAACCTGACTTTCAATTTTCTGTTCTTACTTTGATAGAATGTAGGGTCTTGGGGAAGAAACCTCAGAAGCAAGGCTCAATTTTCTCAACCGAGAAATGGGACTATTAACATACTCATGACAAATTGTTGAGAGCTGTAAGACAAATGAGATGACAAACATATAACTGCTTGGAGCTCAGTGCGTCCTGTAATACTTCCTTCAGTTCAAGATACGGGGTTCTGTGTCTCTATGACTCTAGATTATCTGCTGTCTCCTGAAACTAAAATCATGCTGTGGGTAACAGGTTTCCTAATAATACAACAAGTATTTTAAAGTTCTTATAGGAAGGGGAGTGCAGATCAGCAAATCGCAGGGGAAAGGGCTCTTTCGCCCTAGCTCAGCTTTACTTCTTTTAGAATAATTTATAATGACACCAGACAGAGGTCCCTGCTTTCCCAGATGCGTCACCCCAATGCCGGCATTGCTGCTGCACTTGACCACGAGACCAACAGTTAGTTTGGGGAAAGACTATTGAATATTTCCCGGGATTTCCAGGATACATCTCCGTGCAGTACTTCTATTNTCTAGGCACATCTTATCCAAAACCTTAACCTGCCAAGCATGCTGGTTCAGCTTTGCACGATGGGCTCACCGGCTTGAAAGCATTGTTTATCATCACCCATCTTCATTGGCTCCCTCCTCACCCATTCCTCCACCCACTTCATCTGACTTTTGCTCTGATCACACAATTGAAACGGTGCCTGAGGTCACCGAGGGCATGCAAAATTTAGCAACCAACGGTTGCTATAATAAATTTGATTAGTATTTCTCGTTATTACACCTGTCACAGCAGCAATCGATGATGCTGGCCACCACACCCTCACTTCTCCATCTCAGTTGACATAAAGGCCTTCTTGATTTCCCTTGGCTTCTCTGTCTTCCTCTGCAGACTCATTCTTTGCTGTTTGCCTCTTAAATGTTGGACCCAATACAGAGCCAAGGCCTAGCCCCGGGCCCTCTTCTCTGCTCACTCTTAACCTTGTACTCTGCAATCTCCTGCCCGCCCGTGAATTAAATTACCATCGGTGCTCACGTGACTTGCAAATGGACATCTCCTGTCCAGAGCTCTTCCTGAAACTTGGGCCCAAATTTCCAGCTGCCTAATTGAAACTTCCCCATGCATGTGAAAAAAGCACCCCAAACATATTATGTTAAAAAGTGAGGCTGAATAGTATTGAATGTCAACTATAAATAAATAAATAAATAAATAAATAAATAAATAAATAAATAAATAAATAAATAAATAAATATATATATATATATATATATAGTCACAGGATGTGGAGTACAGCATAAGGAATAGAGTCCATGGAATTGTAACAGCTTATACAATGTCAGACGGGTGGTAGATTGGGGGAGGGGCGTTATCACTCTGTGAGGGGTCTCCCTATCACATTGTTTTGTACACGTGAAACTAATGAAAAAAAAAATGACAACCCTATTATTCTCTGAATAAAAACATTGAGAAATTAAAAAAGTGAACTCCTGATCTTTACGTGCCCTCCCAGTCTATTATTCCTACAGGTTTCTCTATTATCATCATTATCATTATTATTATTATTATTATTATTATTTTAACAACTCTCCAATTCAACCACCTTCCCAAGCCAGGAACTTAGGAG
>NW_017731786.1:1372637-1374581 GCF_001890085.2 Hipposideros armiger
TTCAGTGTCACCTTGAGCAGACAGCTGGTAAAACGTCATTTCTGAGTGTGTCTGGGCGGGTGTTTCTGAAAGAGGTCAGCCTTGGAATGGTCAGGCTGAGTCCAAGGAGGCCACCCTTGCCACTGCAGTGGGGAGGGGGAGGGGGGGCACTGTCCAATCCCTTGATGGCCTCAACAGGACAAAAGGCAGCAGGAGGGCGAGTCTGCCCCTGGCACCTGAGCTGGGACATCCACCTTGTCCTGAGCGTGGCCAGTTTCGCTCCCTATCCTCAGGCCTGGGGGCTCGCACTCTACAATACCAGCAGCTTTCCGGGGTTTCCAGCGTGTGACTGGCAGTGGGCGGGACTGCCTGGCTCTTCACCATCGCCTGAGCCATCTCCTAGCACGAATCTCCTCTCATATCTATCTCCACATACACGACCGGTTCTGATTTCCCGGACAATGCTGACTGACAAGCTCCCTCACCTTTTTCACGTAGCCAAGGACCTCTCCTCCACAGGGGGGTGCTCTCTCCGGGATGCCGCCTCTGACCCACTGAATGTAACTTGTGGGCCCTTCCTGTCCCCCTACCTCACACCCCCCCAGGACACTGACTCTTTCACAGCAGAGCTTACTAGTTGCGGCTGCAGCTGTCTGTAACCTGCTTCTCTTTCTCTGTGGGAGAGCCTTGATGAAAGCTTCTGGGGCAGCTGAATCTCTGTGTCCCAGCGTCTGTCAGAGCGCGGTACTCGCGAGGAACACGACGAGTATTTATTTGTCTAAACAAGTAGTCTATCGCAGGGCAATTAAGTCACGGGAGCTGGATGCAAAGAATCCCAGCTGTCACAAAAATATAATACAAGTCAGATGCTTTCCTGCCCCTGTATCTGTATCATCTTCAAATGTGAAAAACCACAGGTAACGTGTGTGGGCAGCAGGGTATAGGGCAGGACCAGTCAAAGCTCACTCCGGTCCTAACACGCACCCTGTGGGGGGCCGGCCCAGGGTCTTATCCCCTTAGCTCCTCCTGAGAACACAAGCCTGCCACCTTTTCATTTTCTACCTGCAATGGAAGCGCCTCGCCCTGGAATCAAAAACTTCCCGGAGGGAGCCGCTGATTACAGAGGCGTAGGGCTCTTTATCATTGTTTGCAAATAGGTTCATTAGACAGGAGACCAATCAGCCGGTTCCTGTAGAATTGACATTTAGCCAGCTCAAAGGGGGCCCAAATTAACATTAAAACGTCACTTTAAAGTTCACCTGCAAATCTTATCATCATATAAAAACACTGTGGTCCTAAATGGTTTCGACATGTCATCTCCTAATGACTTCTGCCCCTGAATCAAAGCAACCTGGAGAAATTTACGTCAGAAAGCGAAGTCTTTGCAGGTTATCAGATCTACAACACTATTTTCCGTATTCTTGTAGACTATAAATAATGCATTTAGTTATGCAAAAGAACTTTATTCTATTAATAACAAATATAGAAAAGAGTATGAAGGATTTGTAACAGGCACCATGCGCCCATTTTATAGACTTAGCCTGTGCTAACAGTTTACGTCTTTATTTCAGATCCTTTTTAAATACACACACACACACACACACACACACACACACACACACACACACACACACACACTGTATTCAGTTAAAGATTTCTACCATGCCCTCTTCCTGTTTTTATCTTGCCTCCTGGTAACCCAATCTGACAATAGCATTTTATTTTGTATCTTTTTACTGTGTTAACATGTTTACTACATATAGTTAAGTCCATAAGCAGCTCATATGCTATCATCCTGTACTTACCTGTACTACCTGTAGCTGCCTATATACTACCTGGCTTCTTTCTGCCTTTATCTCCCTCCCCTGCAATCCTTGGTTTGCCTCTGGAAGCAAGTATGCTGTGAGGCTCAATAGTTCCAAGCAGTGGCGGTTGGACTACCTTTCTCATCCAACCCATGTTCTT
>NW_017731786.1:1379908-1383279 GCF_001890085.2 Hipposideros armiger
CATGTCCACTTCCCCCATTTCCCAAGGGCATTTCAGAGCTATGTGAACGCGGGACAAGTCATTGAACTCCACTGAGCCTCGGTTTTGTCCTCCATAAAATCAGAGTTAACAAATCCTTCCCAACGGTGTCATCGAGGAGGATCTGAGGCAATGAGAGTGGATAGCACCTTCCACTTTAGCAGCTGCTCCAGGAAAACTTAAGTCACGCTTCCAATTCGTAGCAGGACCTTAAGGCTGAGAGCCAAGGAAGTGGTCCATTTTCTCATGTGTGAGAACTAGGGTACCAGTACTACCACTCCCCCCACCTTTAGCCATCCTGTGAGATTAAAATGAGAGAAGGTGCGGGAACTCGGTGGTGACTTTCATTCAGCATGAATAGCAGCGTCAAACTTATACAAAAAATATGGCGAGAAGACCATGCTTTAAGCAGTTTCAGAAGGCAGCATCTAAGGTCAATCATGACTTAACTTGCATAGACATCCAGAAATGAGATGAATTTACGTGCAAGGCAAATTTTATACTGTTGATAGGTATCAATAAATTCTCTGCCTAGTGAATAATTCTGAAAACCCAAGATATGACACTCTCTGGGAAGTTGCTGTTGCATAATTAGTGACAGTGGGATGATTGGGGGGGTGGGGAGAAAAAAAAAGGCATGCTAATTAGATTCAAATTTGGTCAACTCACCTTGGACCGAAGTCCAGCCAAAGGGAGCTGTGTGAATTGCCCATTTTCTTGCTTAAAACCCTTAATGGCTTCCAGTTACCCTCTCAATAAAGTCTAAACCCCTTATTATTATGTGTAAGATGGACTCTGCCTATTTGTCCAGCCTCATAAACTCCCTTACCCTCTCCTGTCCACCCTCCAAGATCCAGCCACGTTGAACATGTCTCCTATCATGTATCCATTCTACTGTCTAAACCAGGGGTCGGCAAACTTTTGAGATGGAACAGTCAATTTGTCCCTCATGACAATTTAACAATTATTCGAGAGCCACAAAACAAATGAAATCACCATTATGTGAATAATATCTTTTAAAATTTTATACATGAAACTATGAGAGTTTTATTTTCATTTTCAATTTTACTTCAGTCACATGTACGTACCCAAAGAGCCACATGTGGCTCGCGAGCCACAGTTTGCCGACCCCTGGTCTAGACATTGAGAAAACTTATAATTGACCTTGCCATGATCACTGCATTTCCAGGTGCCCTTGGGGACGTGCTGCTCCCAGCTGAGAAAAAATGGCCGAGCACCCAAGGCATCTGGGATCTTGGCTCAATGGTGTGGAAAAATCCCAACCTCTGGCCACTTTCTTTCACTGCCCCTTTGATGGCTATTCCTTGGAGGGGCCATCTCTCAGGAAACAAGCCTGGGTATGTCAGGACTGGCCAGTCGCCCCAGTAGGCGTGTCTCCCCCATGCTGCCTCTTCCTTCCTTAGTAAGGATACAGCAAGAAGTTCTGTAGTAGGAAGCACTCAGTTGCCAGTGAAAAGCCAGCATGCGCAGCAGCGAGTCAAGCAGCATCTGGGAAGAGATGAAAGCTAACTAAAAGCTAACATCAAAGCGTTCAGTGTCTACCTTCAAGAGCCACGGGGAAAGCACATCAAGGAATAGAGGCCCAAGAGAAGGTGACATACACACAAAAGTAAGATGAAGGGGCAAGGAAGCATAGAGGTGTACAGTGGGGAGGGCAGTCATCCCAGGAAGAATGCCCGGAAGAGGGAAATTGGGAGGTCCAGATAAAATAAATGGTGCTTTTTCTCTGAAAAATACAAAAGGTGTTTAAGAAAGGACATGGGTGCCCATTGCCCCTTGGAGAAGACAGGCAACAGGGTTCGTTCTGGGATTTTGACCTTTTCTGTGCCATTTTCCTCTATTTTCGCTCCCTTGAAACCCAAAAGGAAAGGCTGCCCTCTCAGGGGCTCTCCGTGCTGCCGGTTTCTCTGCNAATGATATCCTACAAGTGATGATTAAACAGCGTTCCTCCATCTCTCAGCACCTAATTCTCCCCAAGGCTGATTTATGGAAGACACCCTCACGCCCCGTTCCTGCAGTTTTATTAGCCAGCAACAATTTAGCCGTGAGAGGCAGTCGGCCCTGCACCGCCTTTCCTTCCAGCCCAAGAAGAAAGGAATGATAAAATGTAAGGAACGACCAGGGCCTCATTCTCTTAATACTAAAAAGACAAAACAGCATAATACAAAGACCACTAAAGAGGTAGGAAATCACCAGCGGGGTGAAGCTGACAATGGCAAAGCCATTACTTCGTGGAAGTCATTTTCTTGTCCTAGACATAGAAGGTTCCTACAGCTTCTATAAATGGAAAGCTCCTGCCGCTGCTATTTCCGTCAGCCTAAAAATAACTACACACCTCATTTTTCCAAATGTCAGAGTGCTTACCTTTACTCCTTCTGGAAAGGTTACAAGGTTACCGTAAGTACCCTTATAGACATAATGTGTGTGTGTGTGTGTGTGTGTGTGTGTGTGTGTGTGTGTGTGTGTGTGTGTGTGTGTGGCGGGGTGTGGGATGGGGGGGGTGATTTTTTAAAAGTGATGACAAAATAGGTTCCATTGTGCAGCGGGAAATTAGAATCGTGAAGATTGTCGAAAAGAACGTGGAGTCATCGTAAGTCCCCCCCCCAAAAAAAAAGAACCTACTTGCTTGTTTTCTGTCAAACATGTTAATGCCTTTCAAGATGTGGTATCTCTATTTTCAATGAATGTCATCTAGAATCCTGACTTTCTAATAGGAGTGTTGCCAGAGGAGTTTGGGTGTACAATTTGGGGAGGAAAGCGAAAGCAAGTCAGTAATATTTATTGATTCCTTAATAACGTATATAGTAATCCATTAATTATAGAAGAGCTAACATTTATTGGACACTTTGTTGATGCCAGGTACTATGTTATGCACTTTGCAAGGATGATATCGTTTTATTCTTATCTTAGGTGGAAGTTGCTATTATTATTTCTAGTTTACAAGTGAGGAGACAAACTTAGAAGAAAACTAAATAATTTACCATGGTCATACACTGCTAAGCAGCATTTGATCTGAAGAATCTGTAACAGCCTGGGCTCACAGCCATTAAAGTCACTAGTTCCTGCCATGTTTTTTCCTGTAACATTCACCTTCTACTGGCCAACGAACTTTAATAAGCATCAATTAGTCCCATAGGAGTTAGGTGTTCTGAACATGAATCCTGTAATATTTCGGATTAAATACAGAGTTCTGAACTGATGTCAATAAAAATGAAAACAAAGTTCTGTATGAAGATACAGTTCAAAGCTACAACTCACAGAAATCGATACTGAACCCGATCACACTCTCTCGCCTCATGCATTTAGTTTAAATTCTCACAAGAGGGGATTCT
>NW_017731786.1:1383492-1387900 GCF_001890085.2 Hipposideros armiger
TGGCCTTTTTTCATCTCTCTCTTGGCACCGCAAGAGCCCTGTGAGGATGGGAGAGGCCGGGACAAACAATAAAGGCAAATTTATTCCTGAGCAGAAAGCATAATGCGAGGACCTGGCAGGATATATAAATATGCAAAACAGGCTCATCGGCCAGTGTCCTCAGTTTCTATTTCAACCTTTATATTCAAAGCTAATTATTCCCGTCAAGAGGAAGTCCTGCCTTCACGAGGTTGGCTAGAGACCATTAGTCACTGAGTATGGTTCTGTGTGGTAGCCGAGGCTTGCAATTCCCACTGCAT
This sequence comes from Hipposideros armiger, assembly GCF_001890085.2. Classification (NCBI taxonomy): domain Eukaryota; kingdom Metazoa; phylum Chordata; class Mammalia; order Chiroptera; family Hipposideridae; genus Hipposideros; species Hipposideros armiger. The sequence continues at coordinate 1,383,792 of NW_017731786.1, forward strand.
TTCATTCATTTCCCAGTGGGGACCTAAACGAACGTAGCTACCATTTTTAAGAGTGGACATATACTTCCACAAGATATGGCTGGCATCATTACGAAAAATTATTTTTACCCGGAAATTATTACATGTGTTGAACTTCTAAATTACCTTTCCTTACTTATCCATATTAGCTTGCCTTTTCTTTTGGTCAAACATAAGGGGTGGTGGGGAGGGGAAGATGGGGGAGTAGGTAGAGAGAGAGGGAGTTTAATTAGATGTACTAGCAGAGCCACATTAGGCAGATAAAACTAGAATTGCTTCGACTAATGAAAGCAACATTTCCAACCCATAACCATTTTGATGTTGCTATGAATTCATTCAGTCTCTTACAACAGTCTCAGAACAGAATCGACTCAGGGACCACCTCTTAGGGTCCCATTGTGAACTTGTTGACAACAGTTTCTCGGGCGCACCCCAGCCTTCCTGAGTTGGGTATTTGAGAGGTGGGACCCAGGAGTTTGCACATGAAACACCTGGTGATTGAGATCCACTGGGCTGTTCAGTGACTGTGTAGGTGTCAGGCCTCCTATCTACCCTCGGCAGCAGCCATTCCTTCATTTCATCACCTGACAGTAGGCAGAGCTCTTCTGTCAAAAGCCCAGTGTTGTAAGAGAAGAAAACAGCCCTGGGGAGTTCTAAGTGACTTTGCAAGAAAGCATTGTTCTCTGGGATCCTAGGGGAGTTACAGTTTTGATGATAACCTCTCGCCTCCTTAGGTTCTGCAGATTCTATCAGAGAAACACGCTTCCATCCTTTCATTATAACAAAAGGTGGGACCACAAAAAAAATGTAACATCCATGATAATGCACTTAATGGATGAATTTTATGATATGTAAATTTTACCTCCATCAAGCTATTACATAAAAAAATTTTTTAATAATTTTTTTTTTAAGAAAATGAATGTACCTGGAGTATGAATGTCTTCGGGAGCTAAAGTGTTCAAGCCTTTAATATCTCCTTAACGAAATTCTCAGGGGCTCCTCAAAATACTTCCATTCATTCAACTAATGATTACCGAGTCCTGCTCTAGGCACAATTTAAGACGAGGTGCTGCCAAATAAAAACTTAAAAATCTTTGAATAAATTGTATATGCTATTCTCCTCACAGCTTCCATGGACTGTGTCCATGTAACAAGCATCAAAGTAGGCTGGTTTTTAGTTTGGTTTCCTTATTACTTGCTGAACAAAGCTACCTGTAGGCTCCTGACTCTTTCCAATGCAGGATTTAATTTGGTGACTAACAGACCAAAGCAGAGAGAGCAGCGGGGACCACTTCATCTGCATAAGGAGACTGGTATTTACCGCGATTCTATCAGAGGAACTAAAGGAGCAACGCAAGGAAGGGTGTCTTTACTGTGAACTGCTAATGGCACCAGTGTCAGGGTCCAGCTCCCACTCTGTGACAATCTGGGCAAATCCCTGGGGGGGAAAAATAGCTCGAAGAGTGACCTACAGGGATAGGACTGGACAGGCAGGGGCCATGGGCAGGACACGCAGAAGACAAGAGGTGGGTGCTTCTCTGTCCTTCCCTAAACCCTGTAATTGGACCTCGTGATTCTCCAAGCCCACAGGAACCACCACCTTAGAAAACATCATCACTGGCAAATAACTAAGTTCAGATTACCCAGGTAACAAGTTTTCGCTTTGGCACAAGTGTGAATAGAGAAGGGTCCAGTCACTTCTGCCATTTCTGTCCTTACAAAGGGAGCCCACGGACACAGAAGGCGTTGTTTCCTCTACAACTAATTTTGATCAATCTTCCCTTTTGAGGGGTCTGGAAAAGCCGGGCACCCTGATTTCCTTTGTAGGGGCTCATAGAGGGTGCAAGATGGAAATTCTCAAGGAAAGGCACTCTGCCACCCCTGGTGCTTTGTGGTCACTGCTTTTTACTTCTCCCCTCAAAAGAGGATGCTCAGGTCATCAGTGAGCACTGAACGTCCCGTGGCTCACTGCTGGTTGTGAGTTATCACCAGCTTCTAGCCCTCCTGTCCGTTCAAAGAGCCTTAACCCTTCATCTCATCATGTCTAGCCTGACATGAGTTTTAAACTACCCATCGTTAAAAACAAAAAATTCCAGTAGATAGAGAAAATTAGTATGAACCTAGATCTATAGAATATGAGGGGGGATTAACATTTATAAGACATCTACCATACGCCACACACTCTACTCGGCACATAGGATTAGCACCCCCCCCCCCCCGCAAACAACTCTTAGCTGTAAGCACCGCCCCTGTTTACAGATGAAATAACTAAAGCACAAAGTTTAGTAAAATGCCTTCCTGCAAACATGAAAATCAAATTTGAAACTGAGCCTGGCCTCTGTTCCATCAAGCTGTGGTGTTTCAAAGTGCAATCAAGAATCCCATTCTTTTCTTGAAGGTCAATTAGCACAGCATATAAAGTTTCTTTACATTTCAGCTCGACTGCCTGCTAATCTAACATTTAAGAGGCTCCGTCAACATGTGGAACCGTGATGTCTTATCCTACTTCAGGACTTAAACATTGTCCCCATCATGACGGCTCACAATTCANTTCTGATCAATCGCAAACTTTGTGTCAGGCAACCCCTGGTTCTCTTTGGGGAGTAAGGTTCCCAACATGCTACAGGGAAGAAAATGAAATGGGAAGTGTAGAAGTCGCACAGAAGGGAGTAGGAGAGAAGGGAGATGAGGAGAGAGAGAAGGGGACAGCTAAAAACACGAGCTAAAGGGAAGGGCAGATGGCATTTTCTCTCCAGCTTGGCAAAGCATGAAAGCTAAAAGGTCAGCGCTGCTGAAAGAGGAACAGAAAGGGATAAATGAATGCGGAGATATTAGTGCTACCAGCAGCAATAAAACCGCACACTCACAGTCGAACATCAGAGTGGACAATGACACTAGGGAGAGGCCTGGCTGATGCTTTCAGGGTGTGAGAACTCCTGTCCAACGGGGAAGGGTGTGCACGTGACAGCCCTTTGGGAATGTCCACCAAGGACCCGCCAAAGGGGTCAGGAGCCCTTTGGGCCCAACGACACACACAGCAGAGTTTGAAACGTGTGCCCTCTTCCTGCCAACAGCCCCACCAATATGGCGCAACTGCATCAATCCTAGAAGGACTGCAGAGCAAAGACAAAAGCCCAGACATCAGCACCCAACCGGAGACAGTACCATTTACCCGTCAATGTCGACTGAGCTCCACTGAAGTTCCTTTGTACCCTGGGATTTCAAAAATCACCTGAGTCACGGGGCTGCCCTCAAGGATCTTGTAATCCAGTTGGCCAAGCAAGACACCCATGCATGAAAAAAATGGACGTCAGTTTTCATTACGGCCATTATTTCTCAACCTTGGAGGAAGCACGAATCCCTTTTAGAGATAAATGTTCCCTTCAAGCTCTCGACTTAATCTTTAAAATAATAGTGTTTGTTTAAGTCTGCACCAACATGAAACATGGAATTATATTTAGAGCTCTTACACTAACCTAATAAAATTGGAATGCATCATTATAATTCAGCGTGATAGACGTCGCTGTTTCGCTGAAACCACATCGGGGATGTCGTTTGCATGATTCAGGTTTCCGTGGTGGAGAAGGGAGCCACAGGCGTCACCGCACAGTGTGGTGATTCTAAGATTGTCAGCCAGACTTTAGTAAGAGCTCAGTGCTTCAAAGACGCGCCTTGCTACGGAGAGCAGGTGGGTCCCCTGACCAGACATCGGGAAACAGGGACACACTTGTATCTCAGAGGTTCAGTGCTCTGACATACAGAGCCTAATGCAAACAAGTGTTGTCAGGGCAAACAAAGGGGTGTCTCCCCCCTCTCTCATTAGTCTAGGCTCACTAGGCATGATCTACAATTAGAAAGACAGCCACCATACCTGCCTCGAATTCCCCTTTTGTGCCCCGAAGCAAGTGTGTGGCAAATGCCACCCCTGGGAGCTGACCTACACATTTATCTGGTGTCTCATCGTTGGGCAGACCTTGGCGAGCACAGCTAGGCTGGAGATTGAGTAGGAAGGGTCCCATTTCAGGACTCCTCAGGGCCACCCTGAGACCATAGAACATAATAATATAGAGATGATCGGTGCAATTACTTTT
>NW_017731786.1:1390470-1392535 GCF_001890085.2 Hipposideros armiger
CCTTATATGAGTTTTCCTCTCTATTTCATCACCAGCACTAGTCACAGTGGCTGGTGACAAAACAGAGAGTTAACCCTGAGGAGAAAGGAAGGTTGTTCACAAAACATCCATGAAGTACTACTCCCTCATTTAGCAAATATTTCTTTGGTACCTGCTTTGTGCCCGGCCTGGCACTAAGCAGTGAGGACATAATGGTGACTCATATATCATGGCCTCATGTGGTCCACCATCTATGGGTGGGGGCCGCTGTGTCCATTCAGGGAATTATAATACAAGGCGGTAAGTGCCAGGACTTGGATATGTGTAAGGTATGTTCTGAGCACACAGCAAGTGACCACGGGTGAGCTTCCTGAGATAAGTGGAGCTTACATGGAGACTTCAAGAATGAGTACAACTTAGCCAGTCTTACAAAGAAGGCATAGGCAGTGGGAACGGCAAGTTTTAAGGCTCAGAAGCAAGAGAAACAATGGCGTGTGTGAGAAAATAAAGCCATTTCGATATGGATGGCATTTACAGGACAAGGAAGGACCATACCTTGCAGGGTTCTGCATAAGTCAAGTTAAGAAGTACATGGGCTTGGGTATCTACCCAAAACATCTGGAAACATTTATCTATAAAGATATATGTGCCCCGATGGTCACTGCAGCTTTATTTACGGTGGCCAAGACATGGAAACAACCGAAGTGTCCTTCGATAGATGATTGGATAAAGAAGACGTGGTACATATACACAATGGAATACTATTCTGCTATAAGAAAAGATGAAATAGTGCTGTTTGTGACAACATGGATGGGTCTTGGGCTTATATACTGCTAAGTGAAATAAGTCAGACAGAAAAAGTCGAGAACCATATAATCTCACTGACATGTGGGATATAAAACTGAAAACAACAAAGGAGCAAGGCAAACAAATGAAGACACAAAATCTCATAGACACAGACAATAGTTTAGTGGTTACCAGAGGGTAAGGGGGTAGGGGGGTGGTAAATGAGGGTAAAAGGGATCAAATATATGGTGATGGAAGGAGAACTGATTCTGGGTGGTGAGCACACAATGTGATATATACAGAATTGCACACCTGAAACCTATGTAACTTTACTAACAATTGTCATCCTAATAAACTTTAATTAAATATATATATATATAGTGTGTGTGTGTGTGTGTATATATATATATACTTTAATTTTATATATATATATATTTCATATAAAAAAGTCAAAAAAAAAAAAAGAAGGACATGAAAGATAATTCAGCTTCACCTTTTCAATAAGGACAGACAGAGCCAGGAGTGTTTTAGAAAGCTCTCTTTGTCCACACTGTAGAGAATCAACTGTAGGGAAGAGAGAAAAGAGGAAGAGGGGAGGCCTTAACCGGGATGAGATACTGAGCGAGAGGAGGAACCCCAGGAAGCCCCCACTGGGACCAAACTGATCCCTGTTCTGCGCTACCCTGGCTTGTTAACACACATCAAAGGATGGGAGACCCAAATCTCATCAAAAAGACGCAGCAGAGCATCTGGGAGAGACGAAGTAAGGGCACGCGCTCGGGGGCCCAGCATGGGCTGTGGGCTACTGTCCCAAACCTATTTCTGACTGCTGGCATGATGAGAAATGGAACCTGGAGTTCTCCAGGTCTTCCAGGAAAGATGACCTGCATGGATCTCAGCATCTTAAACAAGATGTGTCAACTGCCCAGAATAAGAAATGGCTGGCTCCCAACTGAAGGAAGAGGCTCATGAAGACCACAGACCTGAGTTACAGCTCTGACTTAGCCGTGGACACACGACTTCCCTCTGCAGGTCTCAGGTTCCCCACAGCCCCTCTCTAGACCATGTAGGGACCTTTTTCCTAAGGCACAGATGCATGCTTAGAATGTACTTTGGGTCTGACAGTCCTAAGCATGCTTCACTTAATATTTTCCACACTTGTGTGACCCACAGCTGGTCACTACAACTTACAGGGCCTCTATATCACCATCTGTAATATGGGTCTAATAATAGTCCTCTTTAAGGGATCGATATATTTAGAAAGATGTGATAGAATGCCCGACACACAGATCTCAGCAAA
>NW_017731786.1:1396320-1421877 GCF_001890085.2 Hipposideros armiger
CCCGTCATGAAGGCTCACAATTCATTAGCCCTTTTTCTTTTTTTTCTTACAGTGCTTATTCTCGAATCACTCATCCTTTCCTTGAATTTCAAAGCTATGCCTAATTTGGCTGAATTCTCCCTTTTCAGTTTTGCCTGAGACCCCTGTCCATCCTCCGTAGTGATTCTCTTCACATCTCAATGCTTCTGCCCCTCACTTCCTCTAACCTGCATGACATTTAGCACTAGTGACCCCTTATCTTTCTTGCTAGGGGACTTTTTCCTGCTGATATACACAGTCCTGCCTCCAGTCCCTGGAGCCCAAAGTTGTCTGTACTCTGGGACGCTATCCCTGACATCAGACTCGACCACCTTGGGCCCCTAACTCAGGAGGAAGCAATCAGTTGCTGGCTGGTGGCCAGTGATGTGTAGGGTTCTGCCCGCCAGAGAGGAGCTTTGTCAACGGGGAGTTGAAACTGCCATTTGGGTGGGGCCCCAGGCAAGATAAAGAATTAGCGGCCTGCCCTCCAAGGGAAAAGAGCTGGAGCAGGCATTCTTGAGGACCTACGAGTATATATAAATAGGCCTCTGAGGGTCCTCTGGTCCTGAAGCCTTTCATTCCTCAGTTTCCATTCATGCAACATTTGGGTGACTTCCCTTTCCTACCTGGAATTTGCAAAATTACTTTCTCCTTCTGTTAAAACTTTACTTTTTGTTGTTGTTGTTGACTTGTCAATGAAAGGACCTTGTCAATAAAAGGACCTTGATAGGATCCTTTCTTTTTCTTGTCCCATCCAACACTCATCCACCTGTCGACCCACCTCCCCGTGAAGCCATGTCTAAGCTCTGTCTACTATTCTCCAACAAGTACCTGTAATCCTCAGTTAGACAGCAATCGCCCCAAAATCAGAGGCAATTTTCCATCAACTTGAATCTACTCGAATGTTAGCAGAACCACCTCCCTCCATCTTATCCTTTCCTTCGATCCTCAGAATAAGAGAAGACAACCGTGGGGATGACACACACCTAGGAACATTTTTACGCAGGATCACAGAACTTACTAGGTGGACAGGCTATAGTGATAAATACACTTACCCTTTCAATGTATGTACATTATGGAAGTGCCGAGCGGTCAGTCAGCTAATAAGATTCAGCAGGAGCTGCCACACCTGGGAGGTCGGGGGTAATCCAAATACGGAAAATCCGGGCAGAATGTTTTATTCTTTATACTTTGTAATGAAAGGTACAAAACTACCCATCTTTCCACAGACAGAGGACTGACTAGGCCATAGTGAAATACACCAACAGGGCTTCTATTCTCTAAATTACTAAGGCTCCGGCCAGGCCACATTTTTTTTTTTCTTTAAAAAAAAAATAGTATTGCCTTTTTAGAGCTGGTTTATTTTTACAGCAATAGAACTCCTGGAACAGTCAACAGGAAGTGAATGTTTGAAGCTTTCCAGGTGAAAGGGGTTATTTAACAGTGTTATCAGAACAAGCCAGCTGCAAACACATACGGTATCAGAAAACCACAAACCTTTACGGCCGGGCTCAGTTATTCAATAGGCCACCCTGCTGTCGGGGGGATAGGGGGTCTTTATAAACTTAGCATCACACCACCCTGGTCTGTCCAGTCCCCTCTGCCATCCTGCTGCACAGAGGAACCATTTAAGGAGTAAAAGTTATTCCTGCCACTTTCCGAGTGCAAGGGAAAGGATGTTTCCCTAAGAGTGGATAAGTTATTCATACGAAATGATGCAGCAAGTTAGTGGCAGAGCAGAGGATTGCAAGCCGTGATTTTAACCTGTGACGCTGGCATCACTCATCTCTCCTCTCCAAGAAACAAAACCTTGATCGATCTTGTGCACAGTATTTATAAAAACTAAGCAAGAGGGACTTCACAGTAAATTATCTGCCCCATAACTGTTACCTTTGGGGCACTCAAGTGTATCAAAGGCCCTGAGAAGGTCTGCAATGGACATGCTTGCTTTCGCTACGTAACTCAGGTTTTCTAAATTCATCCGACTTTTAGAACCCCATTTCGTGTCACATGAGACAAGATTCTATCGCCAGGGACTGGGACACATTTTGATGCATGCATGCCAAATACCGCCTTGGTGAGCAGAGACGGAAAACCCCGTGTGGTCACAAACGAAGTCCTATTTTCCTTTATGGAGATATACAAGGGCAGAGCAGCTGTCGGGGACCCTAACCACCTGGAACCCCCTCAGAGCTCAGCTGTGCTCCTTCTCCCAGGCCTCATTCTCTCAGGTTGATTCTGCGGTGCTGCCCGCTGCAGCCACGCAGAAAAGGAATTGAAAGCTCGCTTCTTCCAGTGTGGTTACAGTAGGGGCAGCCTGGCTCCTGCATCTAGCACACACTGAGATGTGACAGACCCTTGCTTAACATGGCTTTGACACCTCCGTTTTCTCAGACAGTGATTTAAAGGAAGCCTTACTTGGAGGGGTGTTGTGACAACTAAAAATAATGTGTTTGAAGCACCTGGAGTAAGTCACCGTTATTGCTGGCCTCATTTCACAAATTTGGCAAAAATGATGTTCCCTGTGTCTGGAAATCACAACTGTTTTTTTCTCTCCCCAGCAAAAGCCTGGTCCCCTGATCAGGCCTGGCTCCAATGTCACCTTCTCCATGAAACTTTGCAAGGCCCTGCTGCTACTCCACTCACCTTCCCACCTGCCCACCCAGCCCTGAGCAGAATCTCCTGTTTCCCCTTCCTACGCCACTAGCCACAGGGCATCCTCTTTTGCACGTGTCTGCCTTCTCCAGGAGACTACCAGCTCTTTGAAGACAATGCATGTGTCATCAACACAGTGTCTTCTACCCATAGTGCCCAGCACAGCCCAGGGCATATTAATTCCCAGTACTTAAAGGAGGAGACACAGAGGAAAGTGTAATAAATTATGATGCGTTACCAGACATGACCAATGAGTGATCCCAAGTGATGGTGTCAAATGGGTGACACAGTTCAGTTACCAAAGCTTCAAGGATACCCATCAACACGCCTAGTGGCCACATACAAATAGTATAGGCATGCTCACACTTCCTCCCCATGGAGACAGGTTCCAACTTGACATCAAGAGGAAAAAACAGGTGTAGTATCAGCTGGCTCAACAATACGAGGAAGGGTATGAGCTGTGACTTTACAGGGACATGACCTTGAATTCCAGTGGTGTCACCTATCATCTTGGTGCCACTGGGAAAGCTACTCAAGCTAAGTTTCCCCTCTGTATAAAAAATTGCCATGAGTAGCGCCCACTCAAAACATTGTTGATGGGATTAAACAGGAGGAAATGTAAAAATGCACTAGGCAGAGTGTCACGTTCAGTGTAGGCATTCAATATATTTCATCTATCAATAAATGATCATTATCTCCCCCACTAGACTGAGCTCTTCAAGGTCAGCGACCTCCCCACAGGAATCTGCGTTGTCACTGCCCCGCGCGGCACCGAGCGCAGGCCAGCCACTCCATCAATACTCACTGCACAATTACGTGAACCAGTGATAAGCATCAAGGGCCAGATGAAGCAGGAAAAACATCGAGTCACCCATCACCCGTACTTAGGAAAATTCTAGCAGCCGTGCCTGTGAGGTAGGGCGCCTCCGCTACTGTTCATGGAGCCAGGCGGTGGGCTGAGCCATGTGCAGTTTTGAAAAAGGAGCCCACGTATGCCAAGCATTTTTACACATTTTTAAAGAACTTACTCTTATCTGACAAAACAAGACACTCGGAAAAGATCCAGAGAGGCAAGTATGAAGACAAAAAGCAAGTATATATGAAATGCTTTATAAAAGGAAATACATACTTAGGTATAAATATGTGTATATACATATTCACATAGAAGACATCTCTACATTTAAGAGTTAAAAATAGAACGTATTAGTAGCAGTAAAAGGTATACTAGGAAGGTGAGAAGGGCATTAGATATCTATATAATATATATTTTCCTAATGATTTTCAATGTATATGTGCATTTTCCTTTTAAATCTGCCCACTCACCACTAATGTTTTTTTTATTTTTTGGTACATTGTGTGTGAGAAACAGCTTTAATATAATTATAAGCCAAGGAACAGTGTCCTTATTTCATCATGGAATGTGATAACTATAGACTTATCAAAGCATGAGCTCAAAAGAAAATGGAAAAAGCATCCTTAGCCTGGGAGGGGGGAACCGTAGTTTCTCTTATGTTGCCTTAGGTTTTTTTTCTCAACCATTCTAGCGTGGATTCCTCATCAGCTCACTCAGGGAACAACGACAGAAACGGGAGGGGAATCTTGCTCTTGAGCCTTTTTTGTTGGTCTACAGGGGATCAATCTAAGAACACCAGGAAGTCGAAGCAGCAGCCATTGGGAAGATGCTCACTGTCAAGCCCCACCATGGAGCGCGCCAGTGTTGTCTCTGCCCCATTTTTTTTTCTGAGGTGACCACAGTTGTCCTATTTGCTATAGGGAAGCAAAAACACTGAAGGTGACATTGACTCTACACTGGGGAAGTGGCTGGCTATGGCTCTGGGCAGTTGAGAGAGCTAGCATCTCAAAGTGGGGGCAGCGTCTGCAAACCACTGGCACCCATTTTTACAGTTTCCCTTCCATCGCTCAGCCCCCAGCCCTTGTTGATCTGAGACATGACCCACAGTCTTCTCTACTCGCTGACATCATCTTACTCATCACCTCCTTTCCACAGGTCCTACTTTCTGCAGCTTTTCTGCCTGCAGATCTTCCTTGTCACGTCTCGCCACAAACTGCATCAAAACCCATCAGGCCACGCTTCCCCTACAACTTGAATTATGATTTAATTACCACTCTAGACATCTTTCTTATTGGAGAACCGTGCTCATGGTCACATTACATCAGAAATATATACTTTAGAGTCCCACAGGCCTACTTTTCAATCCTGACTATTCTTCCAGATAGCTGTGTGGCCTTGAGCACGTTTCATAACCTCTGAGAATCTGTTTCTTAGGTCAACAATGAATACAGCTGCCTGTGCATCCCAAGGTTGCTTATAGCTCGAGCATTTGCAAAAAGAAAAAAATATGTATACAGTAAAAGCTTGAATTGCGAGTAACTTGGTTTGCGAGTGTTCCGCAAGATGAGCAAACATTTCTAATACATTTTAACGTGGTAAACGAGCGATGTCTTGCAATACGAGTGGCTGGTTTCCAGAATGAATTATGCTCACAAACCAAGGTATTACTGTATATGCAAACTGCTTAGAGCAGTGGCCAGCACAAAAAATGGCTTCCATCAAGGTCACCTCCCTTCTTTCCATGACATCAGAAGGGATAAAATCCAACTTATGGAAGTGGTCACTGCAGCTGTCACAGACCTAGGAAGGTGGGAGGAGTTAAGTCACAGAATGGCGAGAAGGACCGCCCTTCCGTCACCAGTAAGCGTGTGAATGGTGAGTGCTCCAAATATAAGTGTCCCGTGCGGATGGTCTCTCCCCTTCCCCACTGAGGTCTCGTAGATATGGGGGGATAAACAGCCTTGCAATGAGACACCAATAAGCCAGGTCAACATACTGAGCATGCCAATTTCTGTGTGTGGGACCCTGGGAAAGACCTTTGACCTCTCCGAGCATCTGTTTCTTCATCTTTGGTAATGACACAGCCCTCTACAAGAGCATGAGCTCAGGTGGAATGATGTGTGTGCCCCACGCCTTCTATGTAGTCCGCAGTCAGTAGGTGTTCTATATCCAAAAAAAATCCGTGGTTTAAATGACAGTAGTTAATGCTGATATTGTCATTAGCATGTACCAGGCAGTATTCTAAGTAGTGAGTGAATTTCTCACCTAATGCTCACAGGAAAAAAACAAACAAACATGAGACATATACCATAATTTTCCTCTGGTAAGGTGGGAAAACTGACACAGACCCGTCACCTGACTTGTGTAAGGCAGACAGCTAATAAGCTAATACCCGGGAAAACCTGGAATCAAATTCTCAGCTCCTATCAGTCTAGCCTCAGAATCCGTTCTTAAGTAGTCCTCTATACTGCTTCCAAAATTCAGAAAAATGAGCCCCTTGACATATACCCTGTATTTGAGAATTTAATTTTCAAAAGAATACTACCTTTCTTAATCTCTATAATATTTCGCATCAATCATGGCTCTTAAAGTGCAAGGAACTGAAACCAAATCTGCCTGACTTCGGAGTACATAGAAAAAAACACTGGGGAGCTGATGGCGTGAACGGGAACGCTGGAGCCCCAGGGTCAGAAGTGGGATGTTGACAATGGCCCCCCACACACTGAAAGGCACTTGTAACATCACCTCACAGGAAATTCCCACCTCCAGCTGTGATGGAATGGCTTGCATCAGACCAACCTCTTACTGGGAATAACTCTAAACCTGAATCAATTAATCAATCTCTCTCTCTCTCTCTCTCTCTCTCTCTCTCTCTCTCTCTCTCTCTCACACACACACACACACACACACACACACACACACACACTATCATCTATGTGAAAGAAAAAAAAAACTACATTAAATGCATAGACTCTGGAACCCCACTGCCTGCATCCAAACCTGACCACCGTTTACAGGCTGCACGGTCTTGGACAAGGCAATGAACCCAGCTGTGCCTCAGCAGTTGCATCTGTAAAATGGGGATAATAATACCTGCCCATTAAGACTGTTACACAAAACTTCCTCTTCATCTTCATGTGATAACCAGGCAAAGCAGAGCGGCTGCCAAGACATGCCCTTGAGTAAATGTGGATGGGAGAATGGGCTGGAAGCAAGATGGGAATGAATGGGCTGGGGTTTTTCCTTATTCAAGCCCAATGGCTAAACTAGAGATCTGGGGCACATTTCTAAGAGTCCCAGATCTCTGGTGTCCAAACCACCTGCCTCACCCACAAGCAACTCTGACTTCAAAGGCATCCAGAAAATCTCAGGCTACTTCCGGATGCCTCAGGCTAATGACTTACCCTGCGACTCGAAAGTCAGCTGGGCTAGAGGGGGAATTCTTACGTGAAAACGATACCTTCCTCTCCTACCTCTTTGCTTCTTCCTCACTTTCACGTCTCATCTGCCAGCTTTCCAGAAGGGGAAAAGAAAAACCAACAAGAATGTCTTTCTGTTAGCCCTGCAGGATCGGATAGGACCCCAGAAGGGCAAAGCTGAAGACTCGGCTGCTTAGCAAAACACCCCGAGCTGTCGGCGGCTAAAATCTCACTGCAGAATATATACTGCTGGTGATAATGGGAGAGGCAGAAAGATCACAGCATGATTTGGGGATCCCTGGTGGCATGTGCTGCTCACAGCCACGGAGGGGAAGTCGCCAGCATTAGGATCTGAGAAGCCTGGATGTGGGTGTCAGAGTGACAGAATCAGACAGCACCCCAATCTCCCCCCACCTCACCCGTGAGCTATTCCAGGAAAAGCCTTGTAGGCACCTGAGTTCTTTTTCTAGGTCAGCCAGGGCAGGAAAGAAAGGCTCAGCCGAGCTTAGTATTAATCCAGAAAGGGCACAAACCTAATTCCATAATTTCGGGCGCATAATCACATTTTTTTCTCTTTTTGACCCCTATTTTGTTTATATACAAGTGCAAATCTGAGAATTTTTGCTTTTACAGGGAATTAGAAATTACACACTCTTAAATTTGCACTATATTTATCCCCATGTATTCTTACTTAATCCTTACCAAATCTATTATTGCCAGATGGCAAATTATAAAATAAAAATAAAAAAAAAGTGAGCGGAAACATGGCCAAGGCCCCCAGATGGGCACATCTGAACTACTCTGCAGTTCAAATCTAGCATTAGTGGTGGATTGTTTGAAATTCGCCATTGCCTTCTTTATCTGCTTGGCATATTGTAGTGACCAACTCAGACCAGAGAGAGCTCAGCTCTCAAAGAACTGCCAGAGCTTGGTTCTGGGCCTATGAGACCCTGTTGAAGGGAAAGTCAAATGTGAGTAGATCGTAAACACTAAAATCTGTACAGTTTTACTGCATTTGTTTATTTCAGCCACAACTATTAATGGTGCTCCTACTTCGTGCTAAGGGTTGTACTAAGCTTTGTGGCTACCTCAGAAAACAAAACACGCATAATCTGCATGGAGCTTACATCCCATGACTGCATGAGTCCACTTCTCAATGCAAACTGAATCTGAATGGGTAGGTTAGAGTCCTCTGGAAAATGGGTGGAATGTATCCATTTTTATCTTCATTTTCACACAGTGAACCCAAAGGCTACAGCAAGCCCAAAGAAGCACGGAACTGGACCCAGTCTACTATCCCAGGCACAAATTAAATGGGTGCAAAAACAGTAATTCAGATAAATATCTTAATGCAATATTACAAAAATTAATGCACAAAATTCATAATGACCATAGTGTCGAAATTTTAAATAAAAGTGAGGTTTTCTTCTTTAGCTTCATGCTTCAATATGGCTCCGCAGAGCTGTGAAAAGGGACAAGGCAGCTGAGAAGAGGTAAGAAGCCAGGAGGTAGGCTCTGCTAGTGCTAGTGGTGCCACCTGTCCGGCTGAGGCCCCTGGAGGTACCTTCCTACCCTAACCCTTGGCGGTTGTAGAGAAGCTGCCCATCAGAACCAAGTTGACTTTTGCAAACAGAATTGCCCTAGGCATTCAGCAACTCTTGCAAATGGAGAGGAACTAATTGTGTCAACTCCAGTTTGAGTATCGTTAAACTATATCACAGGATAGAATGAAAACAACTCTATATATAGAGGGTGCCAAAAAAAATGTACACACATTTTAAGAAAGGAAAACTGTATTAAAATTGTAATACTCAATACATATCGATAACAAAAGATGACTACAAGTCACGTTTGACTTCTGCAATGACAAGAGGTGCTCAGAGTGGTTCCCATCACCATCCAGACACTTCTGATGACAGCGAACCACTGCTTGAGCAACGTTGACCAAAGTGTCCACTTGTATACATTTTTTTGGCACCCCAGGTGTAGCAGGAAGCCAAAGATCCCACAATCCCCAGCAACATTTATTTCCTGTGTAGTTACACAGGAAACTGTAGTACAGTTATTTTTCTGGGCCTCACTCTATCCCATCTGTAAAATAGGCACACGTTCTGCATCTCGGTGACTCTGTCAGACCCTGACACATGTGCCCAGCTGAGGTTTCCCAGCAAGGAGATGCCGTGATAGAATGCTGTTGGAACCAAGAACGCAATGCATTTTGTCCAGGTTCAGTGCATATTTTTGAGGTCAAGTCTAAACAAAATCTCCCAGTACTTAATTTGCTTATAGGGAAGCTGAGGAACTGGCTTATTGCAAAAGCTGTGCTTCTTTCTGGGTGCAGAGCAAGTCTGGGCAGAAGCTAAGTACATTCTGAGATGGTTTTATCCTAAGTTGCACCTGTTCTGATGTGACCCTCGGAAACTCACAGGATAACTTTGGGCAAGTCACTGAACCTCTCTGGACCTCAGCTCTTTCATTTATAAAATAAGAGGGTAGACTTGACCTGTGGGGCCCTTGCAGCTTAACATCTCAGGATTCTGAGAGTCTATCAATTGTCCCTGAGTGTCCTTACATTGGGAAATCAGAATCAAGCTCTCGCCCCATGGGGGGGAAAAATCCCACCATGATTAGACAAACTCTATTTTCTTTTCCAATTTCAGTTGCACTAATCTCTGATGCTCTTTGTTTACACTTTAGTTCCCTGAGATAATGAGTCTAAAAACAATTAGTTGATTTGTCATGGGACATGCAAACAAGGCCCTTGGGGAAATACTATCCCCATGTTTTTCTCTCATCCCGTCAAGCCCTCTTTCTCTTTAATTGATGGCGTATTTTCACAGCCATAGACATGAGAATTAAAATGAAATTTAAAACATCTTTTTTTAAGTGATATCTCCTTCCCAAGGCACCTCTGTCTCGCTTGACACCTCAGCTGGCACTTCTCAGTTCAACACACTGCACCAGCCTCCGGGCCACCAGAGTCTTCCTATGTCTTAATTTCAGTGTTGCCTTTGTGGTATGGAAGGTCCCCAAATACGGCAGAATGCCTCACACCTTTCCAGGTTTTTCCCTCAGTGAACATTTGAACAGCAGAGTCACGCTTCCCCTGAGGCCACTGTTTCATCCATTTTGCACCTTCTGCCTTAGCGTCCTTCTCACTAGAGTCCCCATCATTTCCAGCCCATCCTGACTCACTCCCTTCCTTCTTTTCGATGCAACACCACCTCGAAGCGAGGTCTGCATTTTCGCATCCTTTTTCTCCAAGTACATGCTTACTTGTGCCGAGGTCAGAGGGTAGAAGCACCCCCATGTGCATCTGACTGATGAGAAAAGCTGGTGTTGCCCTGTCACAAGCTAACTGCCACCACCCATGGCTCATGTAGTAAGTCATACCCATCAATTCTGAGTGCCCATTATTGTGCCAAGCACTATATACACACGTTACCTTGTATAACTCTAAGCTAAAGCTTCACGCATTGCTCGGAACTGCTCTCTTGGCACAGGCAGAGAAACTAATCATCACCGAAGTGTATTCACGTGCCCGTCTCCAGCTACCCCACACTGGGGACTCAGCTCTGATGATCAGTCCTGGCTTTCTTGTTGCTGCAGCTCAATGCCTTTCCCAAATCTTGCATCTGGCACAGACCCACAGATGAGAAAATCACAGACCTAGTCCCAGCCCTTTCCAGTCTCGCCTTGGGGCCTTGACTCCCTCTCACTTATTGATGGACAGGCTGTTTTTTTACTGTGGACAGCAGAAGTTGATAAGCATGGCCTGTCACTCAGTGCATTATTCATGGGATCTAATTGGTCAGTGTGTTTCTAAATCTATTAGGTTGTCGGAAAAGTCACGACGCATTTTCCCCACGTTTTTTGTTGCAAAAATGTGTCATGACTTTTCCAACAACCCAATACAAAGCACAGTATATGCTTAGGCCCGTACTGTCATACGCCATTACAGTGTTGCTGAATGATTCCTCCTATTTCTCTGCTCCTTGGTGCAGGCTGAATGAAACGCATCCAATGGTTTTTGAGTCCGTGCTCTATGCCAGTCACTGAGCTTGGTGATGGGACCTCACGAGTGAATTAGACATGGGTCAGCCCTTCAAGTTCAAGCGCACTGTTCTCCAACCACAGTGTGCAAGATTCAAGGGTATGTGTTTGTGTGTGTGTGTGTGTGTGTGTGTGTGTGTGTGTGTGTGTCTTTGTTCTTAGGGCTGATTCATGCAAATGACAGAACACGTGCTTGCGATGTATGCCTACAGGTGGCACCAGAACAGGTCTCCACATGTCACCTTGGTCATTGACTTACTGGTCACTCATACCACCCTACGCCCTGCCAGGAAGGGGGGAACACACACTTTACAGACAAACACACATGCAGATACACACACTGGAAGGTAACACACACCAATGGCTGTGGTGACCTAGAGGTTCACCCTATGCCTTTGTTTCTTAATACAACACTGGTGAAGGAGGCGGCCATAACTCTTAGCCTGGGCCTCATGTCATCTGATACTCTCATGCGTCTTGGATTTTACCCAGGCTGCTTCCTCTGCTAAACTGACCTCTCAGCAATTGCTTACTTAGACTTAAACCATTCCTTCCTCTAAGAAACTGTCCCTGACCTGTCTCACAGATCTCCACCACTCCACAAGTATTACTGTATGGTTTTGTGTGTGTGTGTGTTCCTGTAACACCTTATATATGTTCTGTGCATATCTCGGCTCCTTGAATGAAATTATTTATTTGGTTTCTCCTTTATCCTGTCATATCATGGCTGTTTAAAAGAAACGCAATAATAGCTACTGTTCATTCATTCATTGATTCAACCCACATTTAACTGTTAGCGCTATTGACTGACTATCTTTCAAGGATACTGCCTCCTGTGCAGCACTCTTAAATAATGGCATTTCTCTCTCCCTCTCCCTCTCCCTCTCCCTCNAAAGCCAGTAAGTGGCGGTGCCAATATTTGACCTCAAATCTGTCTGCCTCTTAAGCTCTCTGCCTCTGGCTTTTTCTGCCTTTCCAGCTATCCTAAAGAACTGCTGTTTCTGTCTAGATCTTCAACCCCAGTGCCCATTGTCTATTGCCACTTGACTATTTACTCATAAACCTATCTGAAACTAATCTGTATGCTTGTATGCTTAACACCGATAAGAAATATTGCCAGGCAGCTTTTAAAAAAAAACTCCAGTTGTATTGAATGTACTTGTTTCTTCTTCTATCCAGTCCAATAGAAATTTAATTTTAAAAAGTAATAAAATGTGTTTGACATGATTTATTTTCACAAATCTATGCTGTCTTGCACCAATTAAATTGCACTCTTCCAAATGTAATGCTGAACAGAGCCTTTCAAGGATCAGCTCAAATTATCCTCCTGTTGGAAATAATAGAACTACCTCGGTCCAAAGTCTTTCATTCTTTACTTTAAAAAAATAATGGGATGTTACTTTCAGTTTCAGAATCATTCATTATACCTTTTGATTCACGCCTAAAAATAGGTACAATAGTTGTTACTAAGCGAAACGATGGATTCTCTAATTAGGTGCATCCCACCCAGATATAATCCATCAAGACCAGATGTTTTTTCTAACTATGGCCTTTGCAAAGCACTGTAATGCATCTGCAGGGCTGGCTGCCTCGTGTTTTCTCTTTAAGTTGAACAAATATATCGCTTCCTGTAGGGAAGAGGAATACAATGGAAAGTGCCTGTACTCAACGTTTCTATTCACTAATACGTCTGCTATCTGTGCATCTTCTCCCCATTTTTCCCCCTTTGCCCCCATTCAAAGCCAGGCCAGGAATCTGGCTGTTTTACAACAGGGATGCAGACTGCTCATCTCTGCAGCAGAGAAAAGTTGGAGCAGCATGAGACATAGAAAGAGTATGGATGAAAGAGTAACAAGGTTCTCTACACAGTCCAATGGCCACCAAGAGCAATTAAGAGATTCTTTAGGGTTTTACTATGAGCCAGGCTCTGTGATGAGAGCTTTAAGTAGGAAAAGTATGGTTAAGAAAAGTAACTTCCGGTGGGAATACAAGGAGGAAGTGGATGGAAATGAGATTCCAACTCAGTTCTGCCCAGAATCCACATGGCTTCCATCACACCATGCTGTCTTCCTATGTGTGAAAGGGCTAGCTGCTCACGATCCCTTATCAGTATTACTGGTGAGCAAACATGAGACTGTGTTGGATAGTCTTTGTTTTTTGAGCACACATGAGTAATATCAGTATGCACTGAGTAATTTGACCTAACATTTGAATGTCTTTGGAGCACTGGACTCAGCCATTAAAAACAAAAAAACAAAAACAAAAACAAAACACTAAAGAAGACGAATAGGGTATATTCTTATCCAATACCATTTCACTTTTTACAAAGCCTCAGTCCTAGTAAATGATTAGTAACTATTTCTTGGTTAATAGATTTGTTGGTTGGCTTGTTAGATATTTGAACCATGCATTTAAAAACTTCCTTTCTCTCTTTTTTTAATTCCTCATAAACATAGGACAACTATAAAGGAATACACAACCAAATAGTAAAAAAAGTAATACACTGCAAAACACACACACACACGGGAAGAGTTTCAAGCAAGGTGATTAATATAGATTGACATAAGAAAAAATTTATACAGGTAGTTGGACTGAGTTTAGCCTCAGATGATGAGAAGTTGTGTGTGTAGATGAGAGAAGATACTGCCAACTGATAAAGTGATAGTCATTTTCACAGCACTGCTGAGAAAACATAACTTACTGTATACCTGTATTCGTTTTTCCATTCGTTGGTGGGAGTGGGTATTTGTTCCCTATTATGGTGTTGTGCACAGATTCCAGGGTGATGTGGTGTTGGCAGTAAAAAGATGGAGCTGGGGGAGGAGGAAAAGGAAGCCCCATATATTGGATACCTACTGTGTGAAGTGCCCTGGGCTCTAGCAGAGAGCTAGCCATAGCTAGCAAGATGGACAGATGGAGATATTTAAAGCTCAGGGACAGAGAATTGAGTTAACCATGTTCCTTGTTCATGGCCATTATCATCACTGGTGCAGAGACGGTCCCTCTCTTTTCTGTCTACTCATTTATCCCCTTGACTACATTTTCCACTTTTACCACTTTTTTCTCTCCATAGGAGAATATGTGATTTTACAGATCAAATCTCTGAGGTTAAGAAAAGCCAATTACATGAAGTAGGCTTTTCTAATATCCCACAACAAATTAGTGCAAATGCCTGGACTGGAATCGGGACTAGCTGAAATGCATATTCCAGTGGATAGGCTTATTTTGTGAAATCCTCAAAGACAGACTAGAATAAAGCATGCCAGGAAAATTTGGAACAAACAATGTGATGTGTTTATCTCACGAAGAGAAAAGTACAGTGCTGGAATGCCAGGTAGGGAGGCAGCAAGCATGTTGAAGTCCCAAGACCCTTTATTGTAGAACAAATCATGAGCCGTAAGTAATTGTAGTTAATAGTATGTTACAGCCATTTTTACAGCACAGACGTAACACTTTCCTGAGGAGGGTGTTCTCTAGATGAGCACAAGATGGAGGGCGAGGGTGAGCGATGGTTACCAAAAGTAAGGACTATCNCTCTCCCTCTCCCTCTCCCTCTCCCTCCACCACTGATCCTGAAATCTCCTCCTTGCTCATTATCACCTCCAGTCGCTGTTCTTTCTCCCTCCCTGAACTCCTCCCCACCCCCCAGATCTTTTGATGTCTGTGTCGAAAGACTGTACTTTTGCTATTGACATCCTTCCTCTGTAAAGTCACCTCCACACTGTAGGTCACTTGCCCTCCTTGACTATTTCAGCACTGAATCAATCCCAAACTTGCTGTAATCCTTGAGGATTTTAATGTCCCTACGGATGAACCTTCCAGCATCCTGGCCCCTCCCTTAGTTCCTTGGTTGTCTGACCTCCCGTGGCCTTTGTCCTTGGTCCCATCTCTTCACTCCCAAGACATTTTTAATGCAATTATCTTACCCTTCCACAGTCCCCTTCTCAGGTATCTTTCAATCTTTCCAGCAGCCACCATCTATCTACAACCTTGACTCTAACAGTTCCCACCTCGGCCAGAACCTCCCCTCCGCTGGCCCTGTCACCTTTACACGTCCCTCATTTCTCTCGTGTCCTCCCTTCCCTTTTTGTCCAGCATGAACCCATCGTGATCCTCACCCCTGACATTCACTCTCCCCAACTTCAATGTCTTCCCTCCACTATGCTGGTCTGGCGAAAGCTACGGTTATAGGTAACTGTTGCCCCCTGCAGGCCTGCAAGGAGCAATGGATGCACAGCTGGGGAACCTGTCACAGATCACATTCATGACCACATGCTGCGAACGGGCCCTTGGGCAGGAACGTCAACCCCTCTCATAGGATGTGCAACATGCTACATGGAGGAGAGTGGGCACAGCCAGCCCTTTACGAAAGGAGGGTAGACTGAACTTTGGAACATTAACCCAATCTACAGTGGTGGCGCTAAAAATTAAAACAGCTTGACTCAAAATATCGTTTGCTGCTGGAGGTAACAGAAAGGGAACAAAGGAAGAGAAGGAATAAAAAACGGCTCCTTGGTTTAGAGCCTGATAATTGGGTAAAGACTAGTATTATTTACCTAGCTAAAAAAAAAAAAAACCAAAACACAACATAACTAAGAAGGAATAAACAGAAGGTTTGGAGGTGGACAAAAAGGTCTCTCTAACCATTGTTTCAGCTGAGTCAGTTATCCAAGGGAAGTTGTCACAGGTGGACTGGCCGTGTAAGTCTGGGTCTTCGGGGGGAGAAGTCAAGGCTAGAGATACTAATTTGATTGTAATCTGTATATATGTGTTATTTGAACATAATAGGATCTCTCAAGGATAAAGTATAGACGAGCAAAACTCGAGGGCTCGGGATCAAGCCCTCAGACACCCCAACATTTAGAAGGGAGATAAGAGAAGCTAGTGAAAATGCTAGATAAGAAAGCTGGAGAAGCAGTGATCAAAGCGGCTGGAACGTGGTGCCATGGAAACAGAGAACGCTAGTGTTTGCCAGACGTTTGGCAAACAGCATCCTACTTCTCCCACCTGATACATAGGTATTAGTATTTCTACCTGAAGGGGGAATATATCAAGAACTAGAAAGACTGATGAGAGCATCCAAGTTCACAGGAGTAATACATTTTAGCATTGGTAATCAAACTGAACTCTGCTGACTTCGAAATGTCTGTGCCTTCCACTACACCTTATTAGTTTTACTGACGATAGGAAGGAAGGAAGGAAGGAAGGAAGGAAGGAAGGAAGGAAGGAAGGAAGGAAGGAAGGAAGGAAGGAAGGAAGGGGAAGGGAAAGAGGGAGGGAGGGAAGGAGGGGAGAGAAGGATGGATTGACTAGATGAATGAATCTTAGTGGTCAGAGAAAAAAGATTCAGGATGGGTTCTGTTTTTACTGGGACATTTATCAAGCTCTAAGCATAGAAAGGAATGCAAAGATTTCGCTCATGAATTTCAAACACCATTATCAAAATGCTTTGCAATTTTCTTTTTTAGTTGGTGGATTTTCCCCACCCCATCTTTAGCACACATGCCTAAGCGGGGCTGATATTAATGATCTTAATGTATGTAAAGGGCTTAGAGGGTAGTAGAGAACTGGGCTCTATAGATCTGAAAATAAACAGTGTTTCCTACTAACTGCTGCTGACTTTCCCACACCACCGTTCTCTTATTTGGGGGAAGATGGCGCTGTACCACTTGAATGGGTCCTAATTTCTCTCTCACAGACTTGCAGTTTGGCTCACTGGTTATTACTCCTTCATTCTCAAATGCTTACAGATATTTTTTTCTCATTATATATTTGTTCTATCATGTACTAAAAATATCGATGTTACCTTTCCCAGCAAGTCATTTCTATTAACTTTTTTTTTTGTCGTTTTCATTCTTTGGAGAGAAAGGGAACACTACCGTTTATTTGTATTTCATTAGGCTGTTAGCCTAGAAGCCAAGTTCTATTTATTCTGAAATGCTTAGATTTAAGAGAGTTGGGGATAACGGTGATTTGNTAACAATAGAGAAACAAACTCCTAGACACAGAGAACAAACTGATGGCTGCCGGATGGGAGGGGGTTGGAGGGCTGGGTGAAAAAAGTGAAAAGGATTAAGAAGGACAAATTGCCAGTTATAAAAAATAGTCACGGGGATGTAAAGTACAGTACAGGGAATATAGTCAATAATATTGTAATAACTATGCATGGTATCAAGTGGGTACTAGACTTATCAGAGTGATCACTTTATAAGTTATATAAATGTCTAATCGCTATGTTGCATGCCTGAAACTAATATAATATTGTACATCAGTTGTAAATGAAAAGTAAATTAATTTCTTTTTTTTTTTTTTTAAAGAAAGTAGTGCCCATAGATGATGGTAGAGTGAGTTAAGGAGTTTATGGTAAAGGAGGAAGTGGAGTCCACTCTAATTTTGCAAAGGGGAGGAGGTGAAAATAAATGATGGTAAAAGATATAAACGCTCTTGTTTTTCTACTCATTCAGTATTTATTGAGCATCTACTATATATCTATTCAAGGGAGTGGATACACACCACTGAACAAAACAAAAAGATAAGCCCTGTCTTCCTAAAGCTCCATTCTGATGGATTTGATAAAAGTAAATATTTTTATTAATCTATGAGGGATAATTATATGTGTAAAACATATGGCTTGTTAGTTCCTTTTTTATTATATAGTTTTATATCCATCCTAGCTGATTTACTATAATTCAAATTTCAAAAAAACAAACAAAAAAAAACCCCACACAACTCACTTTACTCATTTCTATATGTCTTTCCAATATGCTTTGATATTTGAATTTGTTTTATATTAACTACGGATCGAAATACGAATGACTTTTTTGACCATTTGTTGTGGTAGATCAAAAAGAAAAGAAAACAAAAAAGCAAGGCATGAGAAGGAAAAGGAAATGGGGAGAATAGACTTGTGTTTTATCATTCTATCTTGTTCTCTTACTCTACTCTCTTCCCTCATGCCTTCTTTGAACCATTTATGAAACAGGTAAGTTGGAACCCTGGAGTCTAAGCCTCCTGATGTGTCATAATCTCATCATGGTTTACCCAGGATCCTGACAACATACAGTATTTCCCCATGTATAAGACGCTCCCATGTATAAGACGCTCCCATGTATAAGACGCTCCCATGTATAAGATGCNGAGGAAAGACACACATGCACATACATCGCATAATTTTGCTCTAACAAGGCCATGCTAAACTGGGGCAAACGCTAATTAGTTGGTAAACCCTCCACTCGTCTGTGTCTACTTTATAGCTCTTTCATGATTAATTTAATTCTACTGGATTTCTTTTAGTAGTTCCATGGTAACAAAAAAAAAAAATCTCTCTACTTTGTTCGCCTTGGCTTCTGTCTCTTGTTAGCGGGGCGAATGGGGGCTGATGAGTCACGTACCCTGAAGTAGAGGCGCTTTAGGCTTTCACCCCCCCCGTGTAAGATGCTGACCTGACACAGTGTGAAGAGTGCTAGAGCAAAGCTGTGTCTGCTCCCAGATCACTCTGCACCTAGCATCACCCTGTTCTGCTTTATTCATTTGTTTACTCAAAACATTCTTTAATTTGCCTACCACCATACTGGGAACTGAGGTTACCGATATATAACGCTCATCATTCCAGTAACCGTGCAGTCCAGACCAAGCGTGGGGGTACGTTTCAAGAAATGCAACTGAATAGCCATGATTGAGTGAACAAGCAACCTCACCTATGCGTGCACATATTTTAGAAATTAAGAAGGATGCTTTCATAATCCATTGCAATGCTTCATTACAGGCACTTTCCTCCCACTGCAAGGCTCCCCTCCACTCCACCCCCCACAGAAACTCTCTATGAACACGCCACCTGAATTTTCTATCTTTGTCCTTCCCCAATCTCTTTCATAATTAATGATGCAGCTATACTTAGCCTTCCTTCTTCCTTAAGAGGAAGAAAAGGAGAAAGCAAAGGGCAAAACCACGATTCTGTGTAGCCCGGAGGGAAGAATGGCGTCCGGTCCTGTCCATGTAAATAGGATAAAGCCCCGACCTCCACAAGCTGATGCTGGTGGACAGACAGACACTTAAGCATGACGGCACATTCTGTATGATGGGCTGGAATACACACCGTTACTACATTGCAGGGCAGTATCTGTTAGAAACTGGTCATCTAATGAGTGCAAGCCTACAGAATAAAATAGGGCTGGAGAGGGCAGGAGGGCCCCATCCCACTGGGTCATTAGGGCTTCTGTTAAAAGGGCTCGGCTCCAACTCCAACCCCTGCTGCTGTCTTTAGTACCAGTCTTCACACTCTTGGCAATCCTTTCTACATCCCGGAAATAGACTTCCATCCTAATGAGTCCAGAGCTGGACCAGATACTTTGGTGGGTTTTAATCAGTGCCTTGCAAAGGCCAGGTACCCCAGGACTAATATTGGGTTGTCGGAAAAGTCATGACGTGTTTTTCTATGTTTTTCGTTGCAAAAATGCGTCATGACTTTACCGACAACCCAATAGAATGGCTCTCTGAACACAGGCTGACAGCACATTAGCTCTCACCATCACCACTGCATGCTGGGCCCAAAATGTAAATGTTCATTGTCTGAGGACAGACAGATCTTTTTTTCTCTGCCATATTAACTAATTAAGCACCGTTTACATTTTATTTAGCCTGGGCATTCTTTCTGCCCAAGTGCATCACGTAGCTACATTAAATTTCATATTCCACTTTGAAGACCATTTGCCTAATCTCTCGGAGTTTATCCTGTGAAATGCTTCTATCTCAGTTTCTTAACATTCCCTCTATTTTGATGTCACTGGTAAGTATAAAAAATGTGCACATCACCTCTGTAATCCCTCCTATTAAAAACAAGCAGACCAAGAAAGAAATGCAATACAGAGAAAATGACAATTCATGGCAGCCAAACTTAACAAACCTAGGCTGGGGCACTTATGTTTATTTATTTTGTTTTGTGTTTTTTAATCGTTTCTACCCTAAACCCATGAAAAAAAAGGGAATGGAGACACAGAGAATTTAAATGACTTTCTCATGGTTACTTAACATGCCTGTGGTAAAAATGTCAGTAGCTAGTATAATATAAAGATCACAGGCTTTGGAGTCAGGCAGGTCGGGGTTGCGGAGGGGAGAACCTGAGGTTACACACCACTGAGTTCTATATCCTCATAGAATTGACTTCTCTGAGTGTCAGTCTCCTCATTTGGAGGATAGAGAAAATAAGATCCACCTTGCAAAGGCTGTTAAGACACCAAATAAAAGCACCGAAAATGTAGCCCATATAAGGCATTTATGAGAGTTGCTATGATGATGATGATGGTGGTGGTGCTGATGGTGGTGGAGGTGGTGGTGGTGGTGGTGGTGATGGTGGTGGTGGTGGTGCTGATGGTGGTGGAGGTGGTGATGGTGGTAGTGATGGTGGTGGTGGTGATGGTAATACACTATTGATCCTGTCTTCTAAACCAGGTGTGGTCAACCTTTTTCTCTGAAGCCCCACAGAGTAAATATTTATATTTGCGAGCCACCAGGGCACACATTCTGCTACTATAGCAGGAAAACAGACATAGGTTGATATACAAATGAATGAGTACAGCCGTGTTTCTGGTTAGCTGTTCAAAGCAGGTGGCAGGCTGGGCTTGGCTGTTGGGCCACATTTTCTGGACTCCTTGTCTACGCTATCAGCTATTAACTCATTCAGCAAGTATTTATGTGGATGCCCACAACTGCAACTGGACTAACGACTCTAAGGGCTTGAAATAGAGCAAGAACAAGACACAAACCAATCTTATTCTCATGGGACCTCTCTCCCTCCCCGAGAGAGGAGGCAGTGCAGAAGTCAGCACACGAGGGGACCACATGAGAAAAGCCCCCAATAACGCAACAAGTAGGCAGCGGATCACTAACAGAAGAGAGTGACAGGGTGGATACTGGAGGCTTGTTGCTTCATCACAGAGCACTTTTGTAGAGTACGACAAAAGTCACCTCCTAAAAGGCTTTCATNTTTTGTTTTTGTTTTGTTTGTAGTAAAAGCACTTAACAGGAGGTCGACCCTCTTAACACATTTTTAAGTGCACAATAGAGGCCCTAGGTCATACAGATTTCAAGAACTTATTCATCTTGCCTCACTGAAACTTTTCCAAGTCTTGACTAGTTGTTTATTAATTTTTAATCTCTGTCTGGAATCTTCCAAGTTACAGGAAGTATAGACGGCAATTTTGGATGATATATTCAGCTCAACTATAAGTTAGCCAGGGCAGAATGTCGCAGGAAATGGATGTGACATGAACTCCACCTTGGTGTGGGAGAGATGCGAATCTACCCACCATAAACTGAAGGCCTCCAGCGGACCCCACTACCCAGGAGCAGCCCTTCAGTGGCCCACTGTGCAGCAATGCAAACTAGAAAAATGTACTGGGTTGTGGGTGTGGCGATCCTTAGGACAACTGCCATGCAAACCTCTGGAGAAAGACCTGGACTGGGACTGGCAGGGAGCTTCCAGAAATGGAGGAGGGCTCCCTGGCAGAGGCGTAGAAAGGAAACACCACTGTTTGTCCTAGTCATATCATAGGAGGTATGGAGTAGCTCTCAGGGGCAATATGCTTATGGACACCTCCATTGGAGAAAATATTTTAAAGCCCTGTATTTTAGAAGACCAAGGGAAAAATAAAAATTACTCTTAAATTGTTAGGTAGTAGGTGCTTTAAAGCACAGATTATTATCACTACCAATGGGTAACAAACTAGCGTGCGATAGAGAAAATAACTTATTTCTTTCCCATTTAAAGAACCACAAACTGACCATATGAAGCTTATCAAATACAATAAAACCGTGGATTGCGAGTAACGTGGTTTGCGAGTGTTCCGTAAGAGAAGCAAACATTTCTAATACATTTTAACGTGGTAAACAAGCGATGTCTTGCAATACGAGTAGTTTGTTTCCAGAACAAAGTATGCTTGCAAACCAAGGTCTTACTGTATGCTTGTTTGTGTGCTTAACTTTCCTCTTCCTTTCTGTTCTCTTCAATTCTTGTAGCCATTTCTACTTTGTAATAAAGCCTTGCAAATAAAGCAACAGCTCCACCAAGCTATCCTTTCTCCCACAAGACTTCAGAGAATAAGATTAAGACCGTTTTCACCCCTCATCATCAGGGTCCTATCAACAAGTAACTAATTTTGGTTGCTGAAGACCCAAAGAAGGATTAAGTGAAAACGAATCATGAGAAAAGTCAGTTCCATTATGAGTTAGAGAATACAAAGTCCCATCTCGCGGTACTAAATAAATACTCAGGTTTAACCTGTTCTGCTATGAGGAAACCACAGATCATAGCTGTGAGGGGAGTACAAGCTGAAACACCCAATGGCAGTTCATCAGAGCTGTTTTCCTGTGGCTCCTGGTGGGTGTGTGATAAGGATAATTGCGGTAATAGGAGTGGCGAGCAGCAACAATGAGAGGCGCAGAGGTCCCTGCCACTAACACGTCACGCAGGATTACGATTATCTCCCCCATTCTCTGACACCAGCACTGGCGGAACAGCTCCATTCTGGGCGTTTGGCTTTGCCGGCTTCCATCAGGCAAGTCGGGGGTCAGGTCCCACATGCCTTTTCCCGAAAGCAAATTAAGTTCCCGATTCTGGACAAGCAGAAGTGGCCTGGGTGGTACAGATGACATGGCAGAAGGTGGAGCCAAGGCCACAGGGAATGTCATTCACATACTTGACTTTATTCGAGTGACCCTGAATTTCAATATTCTGAAAGTTTCAAGTGTTGAGCACAGGACTTAACACACGTGGCATGCAGGCTGACTGCACGCATGCTGGGGAACATCAGACNCCTTGCCCTGTGTATCCCTTCCTTTGTGTTTTCTTCCATCTTCCCCTCTGAACCATTTTGTCACCTTGGACATTCTTTCCATCTTGCCTGAATACTAATGATTAATATTTGAGCACTTGGCATATGCAAGGCAAGTACCTCAAGCACTTCACATGAGTTATTTCACAAAATATTCTTGGACTTAGGTTACGTTATCATCTCTGAGGGGTAAAAACACAACGAAATCCCCTGAAGCACAGTGGTACAACAGCTTAACCCAAATCACATGTCTAGTAAATGGTAGAACTAGGGTTCCAACCCACACCCTCTGACCTCAGAGTCGGAGAGCGTAACCTACCTACCAATCTAAGGTCAATTGGATTCACATTCTATGCATGAGGTCCTGATGTTTTATCTCAAATTTAACCATTTGTAAATAAAAATAAATTCGGTTTATGTATCTGTTCCAAATATTAGCCATAATGGCCTCGGGGTGGCTGAGATTCAAATTATAAGCTGCTAACTCAAATTTGTTGATTGTTTCAGGTATGGGAGTCCTTCTACTCTGATATTTGAAAGACATATATTTTCTGGGTATATCCACAGACATTTATTTGTGCCCCCTTTCCCAAATGCTTCCCTCTGTTACAAGTCTTTAACAGCTTTATTGAGGTATAATTTACACACACACACACACACACACACACACACACACACACACACACACACACACAGCCCCAGAGGGTGCCAAAAAAAGTATACACATTTTAAGGAAAAAACTGGATTAAAATTGTAATACTCAATATATACCAATAACAAAAGATGACTACAAGTCACGTTTGACTTCTGCAATGACAAGAGGTGCTCAAAGTGGTTCCCATCAGNCATATCCTCTCTTTCCCCATTCTCGGTGATAATTGCTCTGCTTCTCTGCTTCTTTGCTTTATAAAGAGCACACAGGCTGAAATCCTCCCAGCAGAATGTCATCATTTGCTTTTCAAAAAAAGGCACAAAACTAGACAGCATTGTGAGTAATGGAATGCAAATGATGTGAGGCTGACACCGTCTTAACAAAGTTAAACTCTTAATATGCACCTGGAATTCCTTTGGGGAGGGAACATGGGGCTCAGTTACGGAGCAGCAATTCTAGCACCTTATTTGGGGGTGGGGGGTTGGGAGTCAGTGGGGGAGGTGAGGGACACTCAGCCTCACAGCACCCCACATGATTCCTAAGCCTGATGACTCTCTCTTGGGACTGTATTTGGAGGCTGGTAACACCACCTCAAATACTGTTTTCACTTGGATGAGTCAATTTAACCTGTACCTGAATATAAAGTTTGATGACATCAAGCGACATCAAGTGTCTTGGTGATAACTAGACTTTACACAGAAACACCTCTGAAAACAATGAAGTGTGAGTCAGGGGAAGTTAGGAGGACTTGACGCAAGAGAAGAGAATGTAAAGGCAGTAGAAACCCTTGCCCACAGCCTTGGTGTGTCATTTTTTTTTTTTCCCTCCAAATTTCCCACAGCTAAAATTTGCTGTTTCTGGTTATCATTTGAAGGTTGTTATTGCCAAATGGTTATGTCTTTCCTAAAAAAGGCTCTATACTGTTGTTTAAACTATTCCTTGTGGACTGAAAGACCAATTCAAGAAAGGGTGTGTGTGTGTGTGTGTGTGTGTGTGTGTGTGTGCGCGCGCGTGTGTGCGCATGTGTATCTAGTGTGCTAAAAATGTAACATGCACACCTAATGCTTAGATCTTGGTGTCTAAAACCACCTTCACAAATAGGACCAAAGATCCCTGGGAAAGGGACCTAGCAAGGGTCACGCAAAGTCCTAGATGAACTTACAACATATTGCTGGGCCCAAAATAAAGATGTTCTCCAAGAAGGATGGGAGCATGTCAAAGGGATATGGGAGCCAGAAAGAAGCCACTATCCAAATTTAGGACAATTTGAGCATCAAAATAAATAATGATAGCAATTGATAACAGCTCATTGAAAAAACAGTAATCAATAAATCCATACAAATGTAAATTAAGTAAATAATTAAGAAGGGATAGTTCTTCCTTGTCATAGAATGCCAACTAATAAATATAGAAGGAATAATGGAACTGGAAGATAACTATTTGGCTTCCACCATAATAATAATTATTTCAAGCAAACATCATCAGTGGATGCTAAAACCGATGGATCAATGTTTGATAAAAACAGTATTTATATAGTCCCTGGGAATCTTCCCACAAGTTACTTATTGATTAAAAAGGGGAAATAGTAACTTTACAGTGAGAAACTTATCAGACATTGCCTTAAATCAGAGTGTAACATCAGTAATGGAACAAGTACACACCAAGTGCCTCCTGATATGAAGCCTTGAGAAGGACAGAACAGCTTTTCTGTGGTTTTATTGCCAAAAGTACATAACCTAAATTTCATGATAAAATGACATCAGGCAAACCCAGATTGAGAGACAGTCTCCAAAATAACTGGCTTGACATCTTTAAAAAAATGTCAAGTTCATGACAAGTAAAATAAGATCAAGAAACTATTCCAGATTAAAGGACACTCAAGAGATTTGACAACTAAATGAAACTTATTATTTTGAATTGGCTCCTTTACGTAAGACTGTTATTTTTTTTTTTTGCCTTTTGCTATAAAGGGCATTACTAAAACCATTAAATGTTTTTGAATGAGACTGGTAGATTATTTTTACAGTATCAATTACCATTGATTTTTATAATTATACTGTGGTTATATACAGGGATTTC
>NW_017731786.1:1422869-1423638 GCF_001890085.2 Hipposideros armiger
TAAAAAGTGGATTGAGGTTAAAAAACAATATTTTATATTTGGTCAGTGAAGTATGATATATTATAATATAAATCTAATTTATCAGAGCTTTCAAGAATATTCATTAACCATAAAGACAAAATTTACTTTCAGCATTTAATAACTGGCATGAATTCTTTAATATTCAATTTCAGGTTGAAAATAAACATTGCTTTTCAGATATGCTGTGTGCAGCTACTGCATTACATACTTAGACAACAATTTGCTTATTTTTTAATTTGTGTCCAAAAGATGAGATAAAAGAGGTGGCTTCAGCATTCCATGTGCAAGCTCTTCTGCACGTATAACATGTGGTTTGTGAAGACAGCATTTATTCCCCTAAAGTGAAAATCAAATGGGATGTAATCATCACTAAATTTTCTCTTTTTCACATTGGTTTTGAAAGCACTAGAGACACATTGATGTGGTTTCGGAGAATGTTGATCAGATGAGTGCATCTTAAAGATCCGGTGAAAATACAGGCTTATCAGCGTTCCTTACGCTTCCTGCCCGTAACCAACATCATGTTAGAAGCATCAATTCAACAGCATATGACTTAGAATGAAACGCTTGAAAGCTGCGTGATGCTTACATCCCCATAACCACTAGCAGTGCTCAACTGAGGGACAAACTGAGTGGCTGGGTCATTTAATTCATACCAAATGATAAACATCTTTAACAGTAATTCAGTCAGCATGTATGGAAAGCTTACCATGCACAGGACGCTCTACATGGATAATGTAGTCTGATT
>NW_017731786.1:1429394-1431704 GCF_001890085.2 Hipposideros armiger
TCTCCACTTTTCCCTCCAGGCCTGCTCCTCATCTTTCTCCATCCTGCTCTGTGCCCTTGAGACTGACCTTCAACTAAGCTTGGTTGTCCTGACCTACTGGATGGGTTGAGACAAACTGTGACCTGGTCAGAAGATCAGGAGTTAGGAAGACACACAGGCATGGTATCTATTCCCCCATCTCCCTCCCCTGTTGGTTAGCGCCTGCACTTTTCCGGCTAAGGCAGCCCTGTTGGACAGCCCAGCCCTTCGTCTGCAGATACACCTCCCACAGGGGAAAGCAGCTCTCTCGGGTTCTCCCCCTCCGCCTCACTAAGGGTGCCACCTCTCACCACTGCTTTTCCCAGGGAACCTCACCATCCTTTACGGGCTCCCTCATTCTTGCCTTTGGTAAGTAGTCCCTTTATTGAAGACTCATATTTACCCCCTGACCATATGCTGGCTGTTGGCAGTGAGGGCAAGCTCTGATTCCAGAACAATCCTGGTACTCAAAGGTGGCCACTTTCACAACCCTGACTTCATCTGGCTCTGCTACAGTCAAGTGTAAGAACTGTCATGCCCAGAGAGGGGCAGCCCCGCCAATTGCTTTTTGAAGTTAGAAGACTCTAGGTATGATGTTTCAACTTTTG
Organism: Hipposideros armiger; assembly: GCF_001890085.2. Lineage (NCBI taxonomy): Eukaryota > Metazoa > Chordata > Mammalia > Chiroptera > Hipposideridae > Hipposideros > Hipposideros armiger. The sequence goes on from NW_017731786.1 coordinate 1,430,021, forward strand.
AAAATAAAAAATAATTCTTATCAGAAACCACTTTACCACCCTTTAAATAAAAGGCAACCTTGGCAATTAGACATGGGGTCAGGCTCCTGAAAACAAACAAACAAACAAACAGACAAACAAACAAACCCAAAAAAAACAGAACCCAGTCCAAATTTGGTCCACTTGCATTTCTGTGTCCCTGTGCTAAAGAAATGCGTTGGCTCATATTTATGTATGATTTACAGATCTCACTCCCTACTGTCCGTACTGTAGCTTCCCTTCCCACACTCAGTTACCCGCGGTCAACCGCCACCTAAAAATACTAAATGAAAAATTCCAGAAATAAACAACTGATGAGTTTTCATTTCCACACTGCTCTGAGGAACAGGATAAAATCTCTCGCAATCCTGCTCCATTCTGCCCCGGATGTAAATCATTCCTCTGACCAGCATCTCCAGGCTGTAGGCACTCCCTGCCTTCTTAGTCACTTAGCAGAACCTCTCACTGATCAGATCAACTGTCACGTCATCTCCCTGCTTGCGTTGAAGTTAACCTTCTTTTACTCAACAGTGGCCCCAAAGCACAAGAGTAGTGATGCTGGCAATTCAGATACGCCAAGGAGAAGCCATCAAGTGCTTCCTTTAAGTGAGAAAGTGAAAGTTGTCAATTTAACAAGGAAAGGAAAAATTGTATGCTGAGGTTGCTAAGATCTATGGTAAGAACAAACCTTCTATCCATGAAATTGTGAAGAAGGAAAAATAATGTCTGCTAGTTTGCTGAGAGAGAGAGGGAGGGAGAGGAGGAGGGAAGCCACATTCTCATAAGTTTTATTATGGTATATGATTATAATTGTCCTATAATTAGTTATTGTTGATTTCTCATGGTGCCTAATTTATAAATTAAGTTTCATCATAGTTATGTATGTATAGAAATAAAAACACAGGATATGTAGGGTTTGGTACTTTCTGTGGTTTCAGACATCCACTGGGGGTCTTGAAGTGTTATCCTCCATGGATGGAAGGGGGGGATAACTGTATTAAGGATTAGCAGTAATGTTTCTTAATATTTTCTACAATAGCCTCAGGCAAAAGGGGGGGGATGAAAGGAGCAAATGGGTTTAATATAGTAAAACTCTATGATTATTGCCCTTCCAGAGGGATTTCGTGTCTACAATCTAATTTGTTTTCTTAGTTTTTACTTCAATGGGTTGTATAATGTCTGAAACCCACCTTAATTTGCTCCTTGTTCCTGGCATTTCCCCCTCTCTGGCATCCAACATCTGGGAGCATTTTACAAAGCTTTCCTGTAATCTGCCCAACTATGCACCCTTGTGTCTTTCAGGACTCCAATTTTCTCCAGCAAGTAATTGGCCAACGCAGAGAAACAAAGTATCATTTTATTTTACATAATGGCACTATGTAAAGTGATTCACTAATTCAGTGCTGAAAAATAATAATCACAAGTTGGAAGATTTAAAAATACATGTGAGAAGATAGCACCCGGGGAAATCTAGGCTTTTACACAAGCTCACTCTTGCCCCCTGCAGTTTGCTGAGGGACACAAAAACGTTTTCTAATTAGCCTTGTGTTTTGCTTGCAAACTTGAGCTGAAATGCTCATTTGCCTTATAAGGAGCTGTCAGCATCCTCCAGGAGTATACCACACAACAGTATTATTTAGAAATGCTTTTGCTTCCACATCACAGA
>NW_017731786.1:1432234-1439565 GCF_001890085.2 Hipposideros armiger
TTTTCAAAGGTGAATGGATTAAATTCCACCCTAAATGAATTAAGTGAAATTAATGACTTCGTTAATATTATGATACATTTTAAATTATATCTCAAGAGTTGGGATACATACAGTCTAAACATGCCATCATCCAAGTAGCAATCCACGTTCTTAAATCCATTCGACAAAGCCTTTTCCAAATGCTCTATGTGCATGAATTCAGTAAAGAGGTCATTCTATCTTTGGGCATCTCTGACCATTAGATATGTCTTCCTGAGCAACCCAGGTAGAATCAGATAATAAATACAAGTTCCCTACTTCAAGTCAAACCAAAACTATCTTTAAGTTCTTTTCAGTAGGGAACCATTTGAAAACAGCCAACAGAATAAACACTGCCCATTCCTTCTACCATCCATGCCATGCAATACTCTATATTACTCTTCTCACACTTCTGTATGCACCATACTGAAACCATTTTCATTGCTGCAGTTTAGGAATAAACTATAATAGTCTAGGTTTTGTGTTGACAAGAGCAAAGCAGAAGGAAACCCCTCCTTATCTAATTCTGGGTTTTATATTTCCACCAAACCCACTGAGTTGTCATTAGAAGTCTGGTAGGCTTAGCATCCAGAGCTTTATTTATTTATCAATTACAAGTCCCACGTAAACAGCTGATCTTCCAAGGGGGTATGCCCTTGGTTGGGGGCTCTTGGAGCAGAATTTATCCTTATCTAGTTTTACTATTTTAGTGCCATCCATCATTTCAATTTGCAAATATATTTTACAATATCAATTATTATCATGTCTTACAGCTTCACATAATACAGAAAAAAATCATTAGTTGCAGCTACGTGCTTTATTTTTTTAATGCATAAAAATTGTGGGATAGGTCAGGCCTTCGGGTAAAGCTGTAAATAGAAATCCCCCATTCATGTAGAAAAATAGTCATTAATCAACATACTTTGAATATATTCCTTCAGCTAATAACAATTGCATTACATTATACTGTTATTCAGTTCATAGGTCTCCCTGTTTCCCCACAAACTTAAGATGAAAGGCCTGGCAAAGATTTACTTGTTCATGTATTTATCACCTCCCATGCATCAGGCATTGGGAATACAGCTTTCAACAAGACAGATAAAGTTCCTTCTCTCATGGATTGTACATTCTAGCTGGGAGAGACAGATGATAAGAAATTGAAGGTGTCACAGCAGTAGTAACTAGGAATGCTCCTTTAGGCAAAATGATCATGAAAAGTATTGCTGAAATGGTGACATTTAAGCTGACATTATGACATTTAAGCTGAGGCTTCAATGTCAAGGGGGAACCAGCCATGCAGCCATCTACAGGAAATGCACATCAGGCAGAGGGAATAAATAGTGCACGAAACTTACGTTAGGACTTATACATATTAGGCTGTTAGAGAAACAGAACATCTGGTCAAGAAAGAGGTAAATAATTTATTGTATGTTTCTTTGATCTACTGGCTAGTAACCATATAAAAAAATAAAATAAAATCAAGCCAAATTAGAACATGGAGAAATGTCAAAATCTTTATGCTGTGTTGGGAAAAAAAAGCCGAATGGGGAATAAAAAGTATATACTCTATGATTCCATTTATATAAAAATCTAAAAATATAGACTAATATTAAAAGACAGACAGTAAATTATTGGTTTACAAAGGGGGTAAAAGGGTATTTGGAGGGATAATGGAAATGATTATGATTTTGATGATGGTGATGGTTTCATGAGGGTATGTATATATGCCCAAACTCATCCAATTACATATTTTAAATATGTACAGGTAATTGCACATCAATTATATCTCAATCACATGATGATAAAATCAGATTTATTTGAGCATTTTGTTTCATAGAGAATCTTTGGTGGTTTCCAGTCAGGCCCCCGTGCGTTTCCTAAATGCTTAATAAACCTCCCTCAATAATCCATCCTATACTTCTCTGATACCTGTATCACACTGATTTCCTACATTTGAAAGACCACATCTCTTGCTAAGTTTTGGACAGTAAAATAGTATTTGCCCAATTTCAGTCTGCCAACGTGGCTCCATGGTTATCATCAGTGGTGACATGAACCCTTGCGTTTCTGATGAGTATACCCAATTTTCTGGTGTCTACTTTCCCACGACACTCTACTGCCTGAAGGGTAAACCTACAGCCGAGACTGGAAGGCAAACCATCTCTATGGCCTCAGAGCTTTGCTGACAGGAGACAGAGTCAACTCAATTTCTACAGACCCTCGTTCCAAAAGTTAAACCAACCCTTCCTAAGGCAAACCTCCAATAACTGATGTTATTTAGACCATCGAGGTAATTGCTTATTCTTTGTTTAGAATGAGGACAAGTTTGGTTGTCCCCAAATGACAGGAACAACTAGAACAACAACACAGATAGCTTAGCTGGTTTTGTTTCATGGCCTTGATCGTTTAGTGAGTGAAAGGTTTAGCAGGTTGGGACTTCTTTGCAGGATGTTTCCCTACCATGGAAGAAGATGTGATGACCTTTGTACTGAACTAGAGAAACCATCTTTTGGGTTCAGAACACTGATTTATTATATATAGATCACATTTCATGGCCTAGGCTCCCCCTCTGTACTGTAAACTGCTTTACGGATATATTCCTATATTCAGAGGGTGCCAAAAAAAATGTATACACATTTTAAGAAAGGGAAAAACTATTTTTAAATTGTAATACTCAACATATACCGATACCAAAAGACAAATACAAGTCATGTGTATAAATTTTTTGGCACCCCCACTATAGATAGGTAGATAGACAGATAGATAAATAGATCATCTCCAACGCATTGAAAACAAAAAACAAAAAACAAAAACAGTAAATTTGGATTCAGTGACTTACGTTTGAATCACGGATCAGCCATATAGCAATGGCTTGGCTTGTGTCAAACCTTTAGCATCCTAAGTCTCCATTGCTTCTTCCATAAGATAACAATCAATAATAATAATAATAATAATAATAATAATAATGACTTTATGGGGCTCCCTTTAAGAATATGTATCAAATCCTTATCACACTCCCAAGCACAGGGTCTATTTTGTCACACACTGGCAAAGCGCAGGGAGCCAGTCAGCTTTCCTGATTCAAAGGCACATTAACAAAATGATAAATACCAAGTCATCATAAACACATTGGCTCTAATACAGCTTCCATTCCCCCTGTGCTGAAACAGTATTGGCTCATGCTAAGCTACCTCCATTGTCCAATAGACTCATCTCTCACCAGTAATAGAATCAGTAGGTCTGTGAAGCTAACTCACGACTGAAGATATGCTTTGTCTTGCTAGGACATACTTGAGATCTGCATTGGACAAACTCGTCTAAATTAACGAAAGGAATCAACCAGAAGTAAATCACAACTCCTTTCCACTCAAGCGGAAACAGGTTCTGTTCTCTGGGAACAAAAACAGTACATATCGCGACTCCTGTTAACAATATTTTAAGACCCCTTTTAGAGGGTCATCTTGTACCCGATTCTACTTCTGACACTGGGTGGCTGGTTTGACACCCTCCCCTACCATGTTATGTCCCCCACAATTCATGACATCTGCTTCTGAACACATCTCTTTATTTCCTCTCTTTTTCTTATCATTTATGTATAACTCCTTTCTGTTACCTGTGTGCTTGTTCAGCTTCTGTCCCTTTATTATCTACTCAGCAGGCATCCAGGAAAACTTTAATCTTCATTTAATCGAATATGAGCTTTGTGCCACTTAGCATAATTCAAGTGTCTTGCCTTTTATGTCCTGAATTCAGGGTTGCAACCTTACTGCTCATGTTGCGATGGGAGGACGTCAACAGCGATAGCCTTGAGAATACAGAGTGTGCCCCCCCAAAAAAAATGTATACACATTTTAAGAAAGGAAAAAATTGTATTAAAATTGTAACACAATGAAGGACGCTAGCAATCATTAGATGAACGCCATCTTTTGAGTGAACGTCATCCTACACATTGCTACCGTAATTCAACTCAACTTCAAAAAGTAATACATAGAGAACATCTCTTAAAATGTGCACATTTGTTTGGCACCCTCGGTATAGGGTATTAGAGCTGAGAGAAATCAAGAGATCATTCATTGTCAAGCTAAGCAATCAGAGTAAACAAGTTAAGCCACCTCCCCAGAGTCTCAGAGCCAGTTGTCGACAGGAATACTTAGAACTGGAACTGATCTGCCTTGAATTGAAGCCACATTCCCTTCATCAAAACTGTGCTGGGCACTGAAGTGTAGACCATGGAAATTGGTGGGACAGCGCAAAACCATAATAGGCTGTTTCATCTCAGGAGCAGTGGATGCGTCTAGGCTGCTTTCCTCTGTTCCTTTCTGGGAGGGGAGAATCCGTCAGCTGAATAAAGAAATCAGGCAAGACATGGAAATATTCACAGAGGTATAAACGGAATTCCTACTTCACAAGTGATTCTACGGGAGCCTAAGGGACTTCCTTCTACCTCAGAGTCATCGAAGTTCAAGATCTAATGAACCAAACATGAAAATTACCTATAATTCTTTTTATCCTGATAAAGACATCCTAATTTGAAAACCATGACCTTGATTACTTCTGCGAAGCAACCTCCCTTCCTTCTTCTTTCCCTTCCTTCTAGATTCTTCCTTCATCTCTGTTATACCCATAGTTTGGTTTTCCTCTGCCACATCTGGCCAATTAATTTTTACAGGGGAAGTGGTTTTGAACCCTACCGCTAAAGGCCCACAGGGGGTCAGGGGGTTACTTAATAAAGAGAAAGTCAACGTAAAGAAAAAAGCGGTACTCTAAAAATTAATGAAAGCTATTAATTAACTTAGATCACCCACGCTGGGCTATCTGAAGCCTTCTTAAATAAAACAGGCTCTCCTGTTTGGGAAAACTTCAAAGGTTTTTATCTGCCTTCCAGTTTTAGAATAACAAAAGAGAAGGGCTGCAGAGGGCTGCAGTGCATATAAAGAGTAGGAAGAAGGAGTTTCTTGATTGAAATCCTTTTCCAGGGGCTGGTAGACTATTCTATTTGCAGGCATTTCTAGATTCATAGGCAAGAGACCAGCCTCTCATTTGGTTGAGCCTGAGGCAAAGGCGAAAGAGATCCCCAGCGTTGACTGGCACTGGGTAAATCACTTAACTACGCCTTGGAAATCACTTGCGAAATAGGAACTCTTATAGGTTCACTTTCAAGGTTGTTATTAGGCGGTAACATGTTGCAAAAAGCAAATGCAATATGAAGAAAGTGCACTTGAACTCCTCTCTGCAATGCCTTTTGTCTTTCTCTTCTGAGTTTTATCTCCATGCATTCAACCTATGGTGACATACAGGCCACCTAGGGATGCTATACACATTGGTTTTCCCTGAATAGTATTAAACCAATCGCGGGTTATTTCTGGGCCCAAATGAGCCCAAATCATTCAGACTTTAAAACTTAACACGCAAACACACTCAGACATCTAGTCATCCAACACATACTTTTAGGAACTGTACAGAAAAAGAAACTAATATAATTAAAGTAGTTTTACATTATACATTAAATGGCCCCACCTCTGTCAATGTGTCTGTGTGTTGTTGAAGTCACAATCAGTATGTGTAGACCATTAATTTATCCTACTTTTTTTTTTCATTTGTTATTTGAAAGGCTGAATATCAGAGAAGATAAGAGCTTGAGAATTGGAGATAGACAGAATTGCATTCAAAAGCCAGCCGTCTCTTACAAGATTCATGACGTTTGCCAAACCTCTCAACCTCCATAAAACTTAATTTTCTTGTTTGTAAAAGGGGATGCTAATAATAGCATCTATTATACGGAATTATTTATATGATTAAGTGAGGTAATGCTTACAAAATATTTAGCACAGCATCTGGTTCATGGTGAGGTTCTAATGAATGTTTCTATCATTATTATCTTACATATACACTGAAATGCTTTTTATTTTCATTGTTTCGTGGTATTCTAGAAAATTAATCAACAATGTTCTTTGTATTACTGCGAGCAATTTGGGTTGTTTAAATTTATTTGGAGATAGATGCCTCATTGCTATAAATATTTACATATTAAATATTGTTTTCCGCTAAGTTTATTTTCTTGAGGGATATTCAAGCTGGAAACCGGATGAAATGAGAGGTTTTTATGGACTTTGTTGCAAGTTGCCAAATTCCTCTCCAGAGGAAAGTAAACCAATTTACAGAAAGCTGTATGATATTATTAAACCTCTTTCCTTTTTCCCACTGCCATTGGCTTTGCATTATTTTTATTCACTTATTGTAGAAAATCAGCATATAATCTTACCAAACATATTCAAATTTGTGTGTCTTTACTACAAATGGAATTGGGTGTATATGGGAATTCTCTGTACCTTCCTCTCAATGTTACTGTGAACCTAAAACGGCTCTAAAAAATAGTCTATTAAGGAAACAAACAAACCAGTGTTTACAAAGTATTTAACAAGAACTCCTATAAGTGTGGTTAAGAGGATTATGTGTCTGTTTATTCATAGGTGAAAAAATAATCTAACTTCACCAAAATGTTGACAATGGTTCTCAACAGGTGGTTGGATTATAGGTGATTAAAGATAGGGATGGGGGTGGTTTTTTTGTGTTTTCCACATATTTTCTCATTCAGAAAGACAAAAACCACATTTTTTAAATGAAAATCTTTTTAATTATTAAAAATATAATTATGTTTTCTAAAGTCTATGGAAGATTTTGATATTTTTTTTTAGTGCTGCCTTATCAAACTAAATGGAGCACTAAATTAACTTATCTTGGTACTTAAGGGGGGGCCCCAATTAAAGGAGTGCAACTAATTTGGGAGAATAAGCAAGATACTGAGCTACTGCCAAGTCACAACTGGAAACTCTGAACTTTCTCTTGTTCTTAAGGGAGGGACAAGTGGAGATAGGAGAGCTCAGCTGAGAAGAGCAGGAGGCAATGAAGGGTTACCAAGTGAGTGCCTGACTCAGCCAAACTGTTAAATGACTTTGCAAAAGACCTGTCACAATGGATAAAGGGCACCTCCTGAGGCAGCGGCTTAGAATCCCTGCAGTGCACACGCAGTTATTCCCAGGGATAAGACTGAGAGGAAGGAGAAAAAAAAAAGATCAAAAGACGCCAGAACAGATCTGCAGACACTTCTTCCCTGCCCCGCCCCTTGCACAAGCCATTTTTTTTAAATTATTTTTTATTGTGAAATACACATTTTTTAGAATTAGTTTCAGCTGTACAACACAGTGCAATAGTTATGTTTTTTACCCCTCGAGGTGACAACCCCCCTCCCCCAATCCGCCGCCCCACTTCCCCCCCAATATCATACATATCTATTACAATTCCCTTGACTCCAC
>NW_017731786.1:1440005-1446006 GCF_001890085.2 Hipposideros armiger
GACAATTTTACTTCCTCCTTTCCAATTTGGATGCCTTTTATTTCACTTTCTTGTCTGACTGCTGTGGCCAGAACCTCCAGAACTATGTTGAAGCACAAGCCATTTTTTAAAAAATTTTATTTAACTAAATTTATTGGGGTGACAATTGTTAGTAAAGTTACATAGGTTTCATGTGTACAATTCTGTAATACATCATCTATATATCACATTGTGTGTTCACCACCCAGAGTCAGTTCTCCTTCCATCACCATATATTTGATCCCCTTTACCCTCATCTACCACCCCCCCCCTTACCCTCTGGTAACCACTAAACTGTTGTCTGTGTCTACAAGTTTTTGTTTCTTTGTCTTGTTCCTTTGTTGCTTTCAGTTTTATATCCCACATATGAGTGAAGTCACATGGTTCTCAACTTTTTCTGACTTATTTCACTTAGCCTAATATTCTCAAGATGCATCCATGATGTCGCAAATGGCACTATTTCATCTTTTCTTATGGCAGAGTAGTATTCTATTGTGTATATGTACCATGTCTTCTTTATCCAATCATCTATCGAAGACACTTTGGTTTTTTCCATGTCTTGGCCACCGCGAATAATGCTGCAATGAACATCAGAGTGCATATATCTTTATGGATGAATGTTTTCAAATTTTGGGGGTAGGTACCCAGAAGAGGGATTGCTGGGTCATATGGTAATTCTATTTTTAATTTTTTGAAGAAGTTCCATACTGTTTTTCATAGCGGCTGTAGCAATTTACATTCCCACCAACAGTGTATGAGGGTTTATCTCCACAGCCTCTCCAACGCTTGTTATTATTTGTCTTGCTGATGATGCCTTTCTAACAGGTGTGAGGTGGTATCTCATTGTGGTTTTGATTTGCATTTCCCTAATAATTCGCGAATTTGAGCATTTTTTCATGTATCTTTGGCCATTTGCATGTCTTCTTGGGAGAAGTGTCTGTTCAGCTCCTCTGCCCATTTTTTAATTGGATAGTTTGTCTTTTTGTTGTTGAGCTATATGAGTTACCAAGGTCCATTAGTACCTACGCCTTCTTCTATGCAGTTTATTGTTTCAGGTCTTATGTTTAGGTCTTTGATAATCTGGAGCTAATTTTTGTACATGGTGACAGCAGTCTCGTTTCATTGGCTTTCCAATTTTCCCAGCACCACTTATTGAAAAGGCTTTCTTTTCCCCATTGTGATTTTGGCTCCTTTGTAGAAAATTATCTGTCCTTACTTATGTGGGTTTATTTCTGGATCCTCAATTCTATTCCATTGGTTTGTGTGTTTTTCTGCAAATACCACGCTGTTTTGATTATTGTTGTCCTGCAGTACAAGCTGAAGTCAGGGAGTGTGACACCTCTGGCCTTATTCTTTTTTCTCAGGATTGCTTTGGCTATTCGGGGTCTTTTGTGATTCCATACAAATCTGATGATTTTTTTGTTCTATTTCTTTAAACAATGCAATTGGGATTCTGACAGGGATGACATTAAATCTGTATATTGCTTTGGGTAATATGGCCATTTTAACTATGTTGATTCTTCCAATCCATGAACACAGAATGTCTTTCCATTTCTTTGTGTCGTCTTCAATTTCTTTTAAAAATGTCTTACAATTTTCAGTGTGTACGTCCTTCACATCTTTTGTTAAGTTTATTCCTAGGGATTTTATTCTTTTTGTTGCAATTGCAAAAGGAATTGTAGTTTTCATTTCTTTTTCTGAAATTGCATTGTTAGTATATAGGAATGCAATGCATTTTTGTATGTGGATTTTGTAGCCAGAAACTTTACTCTATTTGTTTATTGTTTGTAATAGCTTTTTGGTGGGGTCTTTAGGGTTTTTTATATAAAGAATCATGTTATCTGCAAAAAGTGACAATTTAACTTCTTCATTCCCAATTTGGATGCCTTTTATTTCTTTCTCTTGCCTGACTGCTCTGGCCAGGACTTCTAATACTATGTTGAACAACAGTGGTGATGGGGGACAACCCTGTTTTGTCCCTGAATGCAGAGCAAACAGCATCAGTTTTTCACCATTATTTATGACATTAGCTGAGGGTCTGTCATAATTAACGGTGAAATAATCATAGACGCAGACATTTCTTAAATGAGCAATGGGCAAAGCAAGGACTGTACAAGACAAACCCAAACAGAGCATGTGTATACTTCATTATAAGCTTCAGCCACTGGGCAAAGATCCACCATCCCTGCTCTTTGTCTGGCTCATGAAAATGATAAGTTGCTCTGTGGATAGTGACTACACTCTAATTGTTTTTATGGTAAATGAAGCATGAAACCCAGTGTCCAAAACATGATGTCCAGAGAGCACAGACATGCTTTGTCTTCCCAGCACATCACCCCCAGGGGTTTGAACTCTGTGGGGCCCAGAACATTCGAAACACCATGTCCTCACATTTCTCTGAGGGAGAACTTTTAGGGAAGAGCCCCCCACTCTTATTTTTCTCGTGTTTCCTTCTGTGCAACAGAAGAACCGTCCTGAAGTATGCAACTCTGTTATACAGAATGATGGCAACACACCTAAGGCAGACGCAGGAGGGAAGGGGCTTGGCAAACGTCTCCTCTTTAAACTAAGCATATAAAGTTATGCTGACAAACGTCAGTTCCACCCTTTGTACTATAAGAATCCTGTTGCTAACACAATTCCATAACTCATTATTTAGCCTTATTCATCAGAAACTAATCAGAGGGTACGCTCACAGCCTATTGCTGGTTTCAGACCAATAGATTTCATTTTATGAAGTTCCCCTCTGTTATCCTTTAATGAACATACACTTAGTGGCTGAAATATTTCCTAGATCAAGGCATTTTCTGGGGAATTTCCCTCTCCAGCACGTAGTTTGCAGGTCCTGTGAGCAGGAACCACAATCTGTTTTGATCAACTGCCTCCATGAATAGACAAGTATGTTACGATACCAACGTTTGGATGAAGTCGTTTCCTCCTGCTGCTCTCCACCAAACTCCACGCCTCTCAAATTTAATTCAAATCTATGTGTGTACATATTAATCACATCCTATGAGTGGGCACCCTGCCCTGAAGCTGCACCAGATTCAGAGAGGCCATCGAGGACCTGAAGCTTCAGTGTCCTTGGACTGGTTCCAACTGAAAAATGAGTAGTCGGTTGTGTGGGACGGCACTGGGGGCAGGTAAGGCTATGTTCTTATGATAACCCACACAGCACCCGTTCTATCTGGAGCCTGACACCGAATTCTTTAGAGTGGAATTAGAAACGGCACTTCTTTGATAGATTCCTTCTTGTTCCAGTGTACCGGCAACTAATCCTTACTACACTGGATCAAACAGACGGGCACAATCAATCCGGGGAAAGCAGGCAGTGCCAGGCTCCTCAATCTTCCCTCAATGAGTAGCAGAGGCGGGGGGTGAGAGGGGCAGGAAAGAGGAAGAAAATTCCGGCGTGCCTGCACCCAAGACGGCTTCGCCAAGGCAAAGATGAAAAGACACGCTGAAATATCTATCCTGGCGGGTGGAAGCGCTTGCCATCCGAGGGACAGGCTGAGACATCACAAGGATGCCATGCCTTCGGGCCACGGAGGGGCAGTGACAGGGGCAGGGGCAGAAGGAAGGGGTGTGATGTCACAACAAAAGACATTGGCGGCAGCGAACGCTGGAGAGCAATGAGACCCCCATTGACGGAAGCGTCCCCCCTGTCTGTGATCTATAGCACAGGGTGATGAGGGAGTTAATTACGGCGCTTAGGTAACTAAGTCTCACGGAAGCCGGTGCCTTCCAAAGCAGTATTACTTTATGCTGCTAGATCACTCTAGCCTTGACTGGCCATTTGCTGAGAAGTCGCACTGGAGCAGCCGCCGAACGGTGGCAGGAGGAAAATGAATGAAAATGAGCTAGAAATAAGATGACCTCAGTATTAACGGCTTTCTCCCTGCCTTTGGACATGACGTACCACATGAGATTTTTTTCCCCCCTTATTTACCAGTCAACACTTCTTCCCCTAACAGCCATTCCCTTTAAATGTGGCATCTTAGCCCGGGCTCCGACTTTTCCTGATCCTCTCCTCTCTTGCATGGCCATTGTATCATCTTTTCTGGCCCCCTGAAACTGTTTTGGTCAAGTCTAAAATATCTGTCCACAGGAAAGCACACCAGAAGGGCTCCTTTAGATAATGGTTCCCCCCCCCCACCCATTAACAACCGTCATCATTTTCAGAGCCCCACCCTTCCCTGCCATGGCTAAGTCAGGTCCTCCAGGTCAATGTGGACTCCGTCTTTAGGTGATCCCTCTCATATTCTGAGCAGGAATGTCGTTATCTAAGGACAGAAGGATTAAAGCATTTCTTGTCCCCAAGTGCCCAGATGCTGCCATTTTGTTTTGCTATGCAATGGCTCCCAAATGAGATCTGTACAGATATAAACACACAACCGGCAAATACAAGCATATGTAGATAGTGGTAGTTGTGCACGTGTGTCACACCAAGCTGCATCTTCATTACCATAAGCACGTTGTATCAATTATACACATTTATAAATGCATGTAACTTTATACTTGCATTTCTGTGTACGCGTACGCAGCGTCCTCCTTGTGTTCAGCAGGAAGTGAGGGTATCGCGGGTCTGGCTCTGATTGGTAGCTCCTCCATGCTTGTTTGTCAAAGCCCCGTAGGTCCACTGGACTTTCATTTCTGACATATTCTCCCATAGCAGCACAAAGGTAAAAATCCCCCTCCCACCCCTGTGAGCATCCTACCTCTGGAGGTGGAGGTCCAGCACTTCCTCCTCAGCATTCAGTAGGGTGGCCGCACGGCTCAGGAGCTGATGGCTGCAGGTGACGGATTTGAGCTCCAAGATGAGGAGACCCAGGCAGAACATGGCTCCCATCTCCTCCAGTTCATGGGTGCCAAACTGTAGACCCTGCCGGGGAGACAAAGCAGCCAACGGTGACTCTACTGAGTGGAGACCATTTCAGAATGGGAGGAGGGACTTCCGGACACCTGTCTATCGCAGATACTGAGAATTCATATTATTTCTCAGCCCCTGTTCGATGTGTTTTGTTGTGTGCTCTGTGGATGGGTGGTTGTCAGCCTGCATTACGTTGACATCCAGGGCTTCCCAGAAGTACCCAAGACAATGAGCTGGTAGGGAACTGTCAGGCAGAAGGGTGGGTGAGAACTGGACGTCACCTCACCCAGATAGAAGCAGCCGTGCGTCTATCTGTATTTTTAAAGGGTATTTGCTGCTGAAACAAAAGTGTGTAAACAATCTAAGAAATTCCCTTTCTCTCCCGTAAATGTATGAACCAATGGAGAAGACCGAGGGTGGGTCCTTCATATATAAACACCGAAACCTAAAAAACACAGCTATTTATTACAAACCACCTACAGAGCTGTACTGAGATAATGCCTGAATGCCCAGCCATGATATGTGCTTTCTGCTATTATTCATGAAGTAACAGGTGATGACAACAATTAACAAACAACTTTACTGCACATTTCCTATGTGCCAGGTACTGTTCTGAGCCCTTTTAGGTGCATCAGCTCGGTGACTCCTTACCTGAGCCCTGTGAGGTGGGTATCATTACTCTCTCCATTCCATAGAGAAGACATTTAAACCCACAGAGCTGATACTTCACCCAGGGCCTCGCAGCTAGTAACACACACCCACAAGTGAATTCTGACTTGACTACTCAACAGGAAGTGCTATACATGGACTGAGAGGGACTCTATTTCATGGTGAGGTAGGATGTGCATGGTTTTTGAAATTAGGTTGGCATCCTGATTTCACTATTCTCCATCAGTGTCATATTAGACTTAATGAACTTTATTAGCCTTGATTTGCTCATCTGCACAATGGGATGATAATTCTTCCCTCCCTGCACTTGGGCATGTAATTATAAGGAATATTTCAACGTCTTCACAATACTGATCAACATTCGCTCAGGTTCTCTTTCCTTCTTCCTAGTAAAGATGTTTACTAGGACAGAATTCAAAGTGGTCCTGAGGTCTTTGGTGTGTA
>NW_017731786.1:1448011-1453823 GCF_001890085.2 Hipposideros armiger
TAGGAAGTTCATGGCATTATTTTAATGTCTTAACAAAATCAGAACCACTCTATCAGCCAATCTCTGGGTGTTCTCATCAAGATTGCAAGGGGGCTGGTGTTTCGCCAGCCAGAATATCATAATTCAAGGGAGAAGAAAGAGAAAATGGGGACAAGAGGCATATATTTCTGCTTACATTTTATTGGCTAGAACTGTATGTTTGAGCTAACTCTATAGCTTTACAATGGTCTGAAAGTGAGTATTTTATTTAGCTTGTTCAAGCTCTTTAAAGAGACAGGTAGGAGAGAAGGGTGCTAGAACTGAGTGTTGGGTGAGCCAACCAACCATGTCTGCCACACAATACTTAGATGCCAAGGCTGCTACAAAGTATCGATCGCTATCCACCCACGTATTGGTAAGCAAGGTCACTGACACAATTATTTACACGATTAATTTTTTTTTCTTGATAACCCACCCCAAAATAAGTTGAAGTGCACA
This sequence comes from Hipposideros armiger, assembly GCF_001890085.2. Lineage (NCBI taxonomy): Eukaryota > Metazoa > Chordata > Mammalia > Chiroptera > Hipposideridae > Hipposideros > Hipposideros armiger. The sequence continues at coordinate 1,448,489 of NW_017731786.1, forward strand.
TTTGAATCTAAAATTGGCTACTACCCTCATCATTACATAACTTTTAATATCAATGATATGGGAAGAATATTTACAGTATTACAGAAAATTACTTATTGGTAAGACAGATATAGGGCCCACAAAAATAAGTTTGAAAAGCATATGTACTGATAATTTATGAGGAAGTGCAATTAATAAGCAAACATAGGAAAATATCCTATCATTTAAACAAAAATATTTCTTACGCCCAGCAAATTGGTAGACATATTTAGATTTAAAATACTTAGTGTGACTTTTATGATAAAAGCTGGCACATATCAAAATACAATGACATTTGACATAATATCACTTCTGGGAACTTTTCCTAAGGACTGTTCAAAATACATTTTATGCTATGTACATAAAATGTATATTATGTCGAGATTAAATATAACAATCAAAGCTTAACAGAAATAAAACCCTAAATATCTAATAAAGAAAAATGACTAAGGGAATTACAATGGAATACATTTGATGGGCTATAATGAAGCCACTAAAATGATAATTATAATAATCACTTACCAATATGGAAAATGCTTATGATTTAATGATAGGTGGAAAAAAACCAAAATACAAAGCATGTATTGATGTAATTTCTGGTGAAGATTTGCAATGAAAGCAGAGGTGGCTATCCCCAAACCCCAAAACACACTTTTAAACAATATTCTTATGCTTTGCCAATAAAATACAAAATATTTGGAGAGGAGGCTCTATGATCTTGTGAAGAGAACATCCACACACGAAAATCTTTAAAAAATTACCGCTTCCTAGAAAAATGTTTAAAAATCAGTACAGTATACCAATAAATGAATAGAATTCCCTTTAGCAGTTTGTAACATCTATCTTTCATATTCTAAAATACATTTAGATTTCTTTTTATTTATTTTATGTATAACTTATTGACATTAAAGATTAGCATCTTTCATCGTTTTGGGAAAATGTCACCCAGTATCTCTTTGAATACTGCCTATCCCCCATTCCCTGCCAAGGAAATCAAAGATAAGCCTAATACTCCTATTAAGTTATTTTCACTCTGTCCTCCATAACTCTTTACTTTCATCATTTTTCATTCTATCACTGTAACTCTGAATTTTTCTTATCAATGCACCACTTTAATAATTGTCTCTGCAGCTTTATTGAATCTGCTTTTTAACTCATTCATCTCAAAAACTGAAAAACTATAAACAGTTATTTTATATTCCCTATGTGATTATTCCTGCATATAAGGTCTTTATGGGCATCATTCATGAGTTTGATTTTTCTGTTTAATGTTAATAAGGTAGGATTCCTTAAGTATTTTATAATTTTTTAGAAGTCTAAATTCATATTTTGTTGAATTTGAGGGAAGGCTTTGTGGATTGGTTTTCATGCTCTTTCTTCCAGAAAGAACTTGTGCGTTTCTCCCATAAATACTTGGGGATTACCAATCAGGGACCACTCTATGCTAAAGTTTTGAGTTCTTTTGGGCTATACTGTACATACTTGAATTTTGACCCCAAACCTTCTTGATGGAGGGTTTGTGTTGAGAAATTATAAATGAAGGTGTTTCCCTTTTTGTTTTTCCCTGCTCTACCCAAAGCCATGGCCTAAACAGTCAATCATTCCTACTTTCTACCTTGGCAGACTACGGTTTTACAAGTTCATTGATGGCACTTGTCCTCTTTGGAGGTCCTGGCTTTGTGTGGTTTTCAAGCAGTCCTCACATCTTGCACATAACTCTGTCTTTATCCCCAAACACAAGTTATAAGCAAACAGGGATTAGCATCTGCCTCAAAGACCTACAAAGTGTATCTCTTTTTTATAAAACTGGGCACTAGAGGGAAAACCTATACACACAGGGAAGATGTAATGCCTATGCAGAAATGCTACAGTTAAAAGGGTGGAACTATGAAGACACCAAACAAATGTGTTTTTATTAAATATTTACTGCCAAAAAAGAGAAAAATCTGGGCATTTTTTTTGTTTCCAATCTCAGAATCAAGAGTATATTGCATTTGTGAAAGTACCACAAAATGCATAAAATGGGAATAATAAGAGCTCAAAAGAAACTTGATTATTGAAATGCGAAATATAATTTCTAAATTAAAAGCCAAATGGAGAGAGTTAAACTGTTCAGTGCAGAGCATAAAATCCAGTATGCAAAAGACAACCTCATAAATTTTTCAGTATCTCAAGGGGGAAAAATGCATTAAAATAGTAAGTTAAACACATAAATAAGAATTTTAGAATAGATTAAGGAAAAGTGATCTACTCCCATTTGGAATTTCAGGCTCAGATGGCATAGTAATCCCACAAGAAACCAAGAAGAAGAAAAAAGAGAAAAGAGGATTAGGAGAATTCTGGCAAGGAGAGCTTCTGTGTTTAAAAAAAAAAAAAATCTTAGTTTGCAGATCAAACAGGCTCACCTAATATATAAGGTATAATTAATGAAAAAAATAAAGTATTAGGATCCCTACAAATAATTACTATTAAATAGTCCCAAATTTGCTCACACTATTAAATACCAAAGACAATGAAGCAACATGTGCAGACCTGAGGAGAAAATATTGTGTCTCAAAAATGCTGTTTTTGTGTAAGGGCGTCAGGAAGACAAATCCAGAGAAGATGAAGCATTCGATGCAAATCACGCATCAAGAAAAGTTTCAGGGCTGGTCGAGTGGCTTGTTAGTTAAGAGTTGGATTGGGAACGCAAGCTCTGAGCACCAGGGCCGCCGGTTCGGATCCCACATGAGGGCCAGTGATGCTGAGCCCTCTACAGCTAAGATGGTAAACAACAGCTCGACCTGCAGCTGGGCTGCTGTGAGGCAACGGCGTAGGCTGCAGGGGGGCTGCAGTGGGCTGCCATGGGCTACCGTGTGTAGCCAACAGCCAGCGTGAGCGGCCCGCAGCCACAATGAGTGGCCGTCCAGAAGCCGGTGACTGATCTGCCTCGCCCGGGAAGAGCGCAATGATGGTGCCAACTTGGGCCAGTGAAGCAACNAGCACTTCCTCCTCAGCATTCAGTAGGGTGGCCGCACGGCTCAGGAGCTGATGGCTGCAGGTGACGGATTTGAGCTCCAAGATGAGGAGACCCAGGCAGAACATGGCTCCCATCTCCTCCAGTTCATGGGTGCCAAACTGTAGACCCTGCCGGGGAGACAAAGCAGCCAACGGTGACTCTACTGAGTGGAGACCATTTCAGAATGGGAGGAGGGACTTCCGGACACCTGTCTATCGCAGATACTGAGAATTCATATTATTTCTCAGCCCCTGTTCGATGTGTTTTGTTGTGTGCTCTGTGGATGGTTGGTTGTCAGCCTGCATTACGTTGACATTCAGGGCTTCCCAGAAGTACCCAAGACAATGAGCTGGTAGGGAACTGTCAGGCAGAAGGGTGGGTGAGAACTGGACGTCACCTCACCCAGATAGAAGCAGCCGTGCGTCTATCTGTATTTTTAAAGGGTATTTGCTGCTGAAACAAAAGTGTGTAAACAATCTAAGAAATTCCCTTTCTCTCCCGTAAATGTATGAACCAATGGAGAAGACCGAGGGTGGGTCCTTCATATATAAACACCGAAACCTAAAAAACACAGCTATTTATTACAAACCACCTACAGAGCTGTACTGAGATAATGCCTGAATGCCCAGCCATGATATGTGCTTTCTGCTATTATTCATGAAGTAACAGGTGATGACAACAATTAACAAACAACTTTACTGCACATTTCCTATGTGCCAGGTACTGTTCTGAGCCCTTTTAGGTGCATCAGCTCGGTGACTCCTTACCTGAGCCCTGTGAGGTGGGTATCATTACTCTCTCCATTCCATAGAGAAGACATTTAAACCCACAGAGCTGATACTTCACCCAGGGCCTCGCAGCTAGTAACACACACCCACAAGTGAATTCTGACTTGACTACTCAACAGGAAGTGCTATACATGGACTGAGAGGGACTCTATTTCATGGTGAGGTAGGATGTGCATGGTTTTTGAAATTAGGTTGGCATCCTGATTTCACTATTCTCCATCAGTGTCATCTTAGACTTAATGAACTTTATTAGCCTTGATTTGCTCATCTGTACAATGGGATGATAATTCTTCCCTCCCTGCACTTGGGCATGTAATTATAAGGAATATTTCAACGTCTTCACAATACTGATCAACATTCGCTCAGGTTCTCTTTCCTTCTTCCTAGTAAAGATGTTTACTAGGACAGAATTCAAAGTGGTCCTGAGGTCTTTGGTGTGTAACATACATTTCAATTAAATAAAAAAGAGTCAATAATTGAATATTGTTTGTTTTTCTTTAAAAATGGATCTTCACATCCAAATAAGACTAATACAGAAAAAAAGCGATGGGGCAGTAATAATCTTAAAACATGGTGGTCATAATGGTTCCAAGGAAAAAAACCGAAGTTCCAAACTGGGAAATCGTAAGCCTCACAAGGTAATTTCTAGTAAAAGGCTAAGGGCAAGTGGCAAGTTCTCAAGTTTATTTCAGCTGTTGGAAAATGTGGTTTGCTGCATGTTTGGACACCTGGTTTCCTAAAGAAATGAGACATTATTTTGGAGTTAATGAAAATCTGTTACTCTATAAACAACAGCAGTGGGAGGGGAAGGGCAGATGTTTAACGAGTTATTTTTCTTTAGTCAGTAGAAAAAGATCACTTTTTAAAGAGAAAAACCCCAGAGTCCCTTTCCATGTGCTCAAGATCTAAGGTCTGATTCTTTCCCTCAACCCTGTTTTCCTGGCCGCTTTTCTTCCTTCTAGAATGGCTGGCTCGGTTGGGAGAAATAAGCTGAAGGCACACCCTCCTCTTCAGCCAGCCACCTTGCTGGTGGCAAGGGAGAGTAGACAAGGGGGTCACGAGTAAGAATCCAGCGCCTCAGGGCAGGCGGCACCCCAGCATGCAGCAGAGCACATAACAGGAGCTCTAGGAAGGTCAGAGCAAGGACAAGTCCTTGGGGAAACAAATCTCATAGCATGCGCCATATTGACAGGTCAGGGCAATGCCTTCACACCAGTCAACTTCTATGCAACAATGGCCAAAATGATAGCATTTTTGTAGAGCAAAAGTATCTCCATACCCCAGATATCAGTCCATTTATTTCAGGCAATAGGTGGTATCACAAAAAGATGAGTCCAGAAGATCTCAAGGAAAGGAACTTGTACCACTTAGTGGCTGCGGGGTCTTAGGCCAGTCACTTACTCCATTTTGCTCTCTACTGTTAATCTCTCTGTGCTACTCTATTCTCCACTGTCTCACAGTATCAAAAATATTTGTGGGCCGGCCGAGTGGCGCAATGGTTAAGAACTGGCTTGGGATGCCAGAGGGCCCC
>NW_017731786.1:1460705-1542333 GCF_001890085.2 Hipposideros armiger
AAAAAAAAAAAATGTTTGTTTCTTTTAAAATGTCAGCATAACCTTGTTATTTACAACAGCCAAGAAATGGAAACAACCTAAGTATCCATTAGCAGATGCATTGATAAAGAAAATGTGATATTAGTCATGAAAAAGGAAATGCTGCCATTTGGAACAACATGGATGGGCTCTGAAAGCATTGTTCTAAGTGAAGTAAGTCCGAGACAAACAAATACCATACGATCTCATTTATATGTGGAATCTAAAAAGAAGCAGAAAGATGAACTCATAGATACAGGGAACAGATTGGTGGTTGCTAGAGGCGGCAGTGGGTGGTGGGCAAAATGGGTCAACATGTATCAATTTCTAGTTATAAAATAAGTGATATAATGTACAGCATGGTAACCATGGTTGTTAACATTGTATTGTATATTCAAAAGTTGCTAAGAGTAGATCTTAAAAGTTCTCAAGAAAAAAAAATTGAAACTGTGTGGTGGTGGATGTTAACTAGATTTATTGTGGTGATATTTCACAATCTATATCTATATTGAATCGTTTTATTGTATACCTGAAACTAATGTTTTGTGTCAATTATAACTGAAAAACTGGGGAAAATATTAGCATAGTGCTAATACCCAAAACTGATCATTATAGCACATAATGCAGTAAGACAACCTCATTCCTATTTACAGAGGGCGCCCCCAAAAAATTTATACATATTTTAAGGAAAAAAACTATTGAAATTGTATGAATATATACCATCACAAAAGATGAATGCAAGACATGTGTATACATTTTTTGGCACCCTCTGTATCTATATCACCTGTATCTATAACTATGTCTCTATATCTTTAAAGAAAAAGTTATTTATGTTCAGACAGGAATGTGTAAAATAACTATACAACATGACCTAGAGAGTATTTTTCTAAAAATGACATAGGAATGTTGTCATTAGGAAATCCAGTAACATAAATGTTCGTACATAAAGAGATCAAATGGCAGAGGAGAAAAAAACAAAACAAAGCAGGACTGCTGGGCGGATGTATCTGATAAAAGTCTTCGTACATGAGCCCACCAGGACTCTTTCTAAACCTAAGAGAGCAGGATTGCATGGTGGGTGTCAATACAGGCCTTCGGGGCCCAGATTGCTGAGGTCTCAATCCCAATGCTGCCACTTATTAACTGTGTGGTCTTGTGGGGGAAGTTATTTGACCTATATCAGCGTCACAATTTTCCCATCTGTATAATGGGAATAACAAAAACAACAACAATAATGATAGTAATAAAAAATATAATAATATCACCTATCTCTTGGAGCTGCTGATAATTCAGTGAGTGAGTGTGTGTGTGTGTGTGTGTGTGTGTGTGTGTGTGTGTGTGTGCGCGCGCGCACACACACACCCCAGGGGTGCCAAAAAAATGTACACAAGTGGACACTTTGGTCAACATGGCTCAAGCAGTAGTTCACCATCATCAGAAGTGTCTGGATGCTGATGGGAACCACTCTGAGCACCTCTTGTCATTGCAGAAGTCAAACTTGACTTGTATTCATCTTTTGTTATTGGTATAGAGTATTACAATTTCAATACAGTTTTTTCCTTTCTTAAAATGCGTATATATTCTTTGGCACCCTGTGTGTGTATGTGTGTATGTATATATAAATTTAGATTAGTACTTAGCCCACCATACATTATCCAAGAATTTACTGTATTATCATCACATTATCCAAGTATTTATCATTATCATAATAATAGCAAATACTTATATAAAACCAATAGTCAAAATCGTACTTGATATAGACAGTCTTTCTTAAAACCATGGCCAAAACCATGACCTGCTCTCACTACTGTCATTTGTCATTATTTGACAAGTTCCAAACAATTCAATATGGTAAGAAAAAATGAGTCATAAATATTAGAGAAAAGAAATCGTATTATCATTATTTGAAGACTGATTATGTGCTAAAACAAACCAAAGGAATCAACTGAAACAGAAAATCTATTAGATATAAGGCAAGAATTGAGTGAGCAGACAGGTTACAAATTAAATATCCCCAAATCAATTTTCTTTCTATAAACCAGCAAAATAAATTATTAAGTATAATAAAAATCCCATTCACAATAGCAACACAACTGTAAAATATCTAGGAATGGAATTAATAGTAAATACCCTAAGGGTTGTATGACAAACCCCACGACTGTGCTAAGAGATAACAAGGGAAATTTAAATAAATGAAGAAATATGTTGAATTCTAAGAACGCAAGGCTCAATACTGTGCAATAGCAGTTCTCCTCATAGTAGTCTATAAAAGCATAAGAAATCAAAACACCAATGGGTATTTTCAGACTTGGCAACCTAACTCCACTTAGAAGAGTATATGGAAAAAATATCCAATACTATTTTTGGAATAAGGAGTAAAAAATAATAATGGGGTTTTCTCTTACAGATAGGCAGAAGAGCTTATACACTTACAGTAATTAAATGTTATGGTATTCATGCGAAACCTGGCAGACAGATCAAGGGAAGACTATAGCAATATGTGAAGGTTTGCATATGACAAATGTGCCTTCCAAGTCACAAATAAATGGATTTTGATAGCGATAGAACAAAAGCAATTAATATTCCAGGGGGAAAAAATCTTCCCACAAATATAAAATCATTCCATTTTGGTTAAAGAGTTAAATGTTGTTGTTGTTTTTAAATGAATGATTAGAGAAATAGTAAGGTACAGATTCATATGTTTTACCATCTCCAAAGCAGAAGGTCATTCAATGTACAGCTTCCGAGAAGAAACCATAAAGCAAAATATTAATGATTGAATAAATAAAATTAAAACTACCTAAATAGCCTGAACTATCACAAAGGAAACTAAGAAGGGAAACGAAATAAATTTTAACTGCAATACAGGAAAAAATAAGTTCGTTTGATATAAAACACCAATGAATGTAACAATATAATAGCATGATGTGCTTCTCAATTCTTCTTGACCCTCCCTCGCCAAATCACAATGGTGTGCTGGTCAGGAGCTATAAACATGTTTTGTCACAGCCCTGTTACTGATCGGAGTACATAATCACTGAAGTATTTCCAAAGGACAATTTGGAAATATATTTCAAAAGCCTTCAAAATGCTTAAGCTCCTGGAGTGAACTCAAATTCCACAAGTTAATCTTAATAATCACAAGAGGAACAGAGAAAATTCTAAATGCACACCAGTATGGTACTAGGTAAGTGAACTTGACTGTATTCGCATCATGGAATATTAACATCATGATGTGTTTTGAATAGGCAACACCCTGGGGATATATTCATGATATTGTGTTAAAGTGCAGTAAGTTGACTACCTTATAATATATCCATTATTATCCCAATTTTATTTAAATGTTTTAATGATTTATATGCACTTAAAATGTTAACAGTGGTGCTGCATATTGACGGCACGTGCTTTAACTTTTTTCTTTGTTTTCCTTATTTTTAATCATGAGAAAGAATTGCTTTTGCCTCTCGTATTTCCTTAAGCAATGCATATAAGCCTGGAAAAAGCAGCGTATCTGAATTAATATGTTATTTTATAGTGTATGTGACTTTAAATTTACAAGTAAAATGAAATTTAAAATTCACTTTTATAAATTGCTAGTTAAACTGAAAGGTTTTATTTTAAATCGTTACTAATGACAAAAGGCAAAGGCCAAAGATGGTTAATGAGCACGGGTAGTTTCCTGAGTGCCTGCCTCCTCCATCGCAGGCATTGCTTGGTATTCTCAAGAGCGCCCTTAACTTCTCTGGGTCTCTGGGCCTGTTGCTCTTTTTCTCTTCAGGTAAGCATCCTACAACTTAAGGTCTAGCAGAGATACAGCCACCAGAAAGCTCTTCCTTTGGTAGCGTCCCTATTCTCAGCATCTTTACAAACTGCCAGCCTCGGTGGAGAGTTGGTGACTTTCAGAGTTTTAAACAAGTCTGGGTACGCATCTGAACGGCATGAAGTGTGTACACCCAGCAGAAGAGTGAAAACCAAGCCAATCCAGCCGTGCGGACCTGTGAACACGAAGAGGAGGCAGAGAAGCACGAGGGCCTGTGGACGGGCTCCTCGGGTTCCGTGCTTATCGACCCCATCAAATGGACTGTAATGCTTTCCCACTGAGGACCGAATCAATTGCTAAGTGCGATGGTGTCTGTACCACACTCCACGCGATGGGGTGCTCTGTACAGAGCCTCTCGGTGCCCGGCCTTTCCGCCCACGCTTCCTAATCCACCAGCAACCGTTCTTTCCTTAGTAACTGCAAAAAGGCCCCATATTCACTGGAACAGCAAGGCTGAAGGTGTGGGCCGGATTTCACATGTGTCTTTTTTTTTTTTAAGATTTTATTATTGGGGAATTGGGGGATGGGAACAGTGCTGGGGAATTGGGGAAGGGGAACAGACAAGTTGCTGTCCTTTTGTTCTTCAGTCTAGTTGTGGAGGACGTTGCTTCACTGGCCCAAGTTGGCACCATCACTGCGCTCTTCCCGGGCAAGGCAGATCAGTCGCCGGCTTCTGGACGGCTGCTCACCGCAGCTGCTGACCACTCACGCTGGCTGTTGGCTACACACGGTAGCCCATGGCAACCCACTGCCACAGAGGCTGCAGCCTACGCTGTCACCAGCGACTCACAGCAGCCCAGCTCCAGGTTGAGCTGTTGTTCAGCATCTTAGCTGTAGAGAGCAGCATCACTGGCCCTCATACGTGGGATCTGAACCGGGGCCCTCTGGCATCCCAAGCCAGCTCTTAACCATCGCGCCACTCGGCCGGCCCTTCACATGTGTCCTTTATGTCTAGGCTGGACCTGCCCTGGGTCTTTTATTGGTGCATTTGTGCTCGAGCCATGAATGACACAGCGGACAGCTAAGTTTCCTGCAATTGCCTTTCCCTGTCTTTCTGGACCATGCTACCATGTTTCCCCAAAAATAAGACCGGGTTTTTATCAATTGTTGCTCCAACAATCTACATGTATTCATTTATTCATGTACAAAAATCTACATTTATTTAAACTGTCATGTCTGGCTGACGATCTTAACGGGCTTGTGTTTGGGGTAGGGCTTATATTACGAGCACCCTGAAAAATCGTGCTGGGGCTTATTTTCTAGTTAGGCCTTATGTTCGGGGAAACACAGTAGGAGGAGAAACAGGAATCAGACACTGTATCTGAGCTGGTCTAGAATTTGAGCCCCAAGAGGAAATCTCAGCAAGCTTAACTCTCCATGTCATAGACACATAAAAATAAAGCAATGCCTCATTCACAATTAGGTAGCTAAGTACCACTAGAATCAGGGTTACAATAAAGGTTCCCCCAACGCAAATCCAATGTCCATGTTGATACGCAAGGCTTTAAACTTCATGTTTGTTTAATAAAAGCTTTTGGAGACACGAAGGTCATCTTTTCTTGCAGGTTACATGCCCCTATAAGCCCTCCTATCCAAGTCCCCCTTTTCCTGTCTCACCAAGAAACCACAGGTTCCGCCCAATATGGCCCCAGGGACACGCACAACCCCTGTCCTTCTAACCTCCTCACTGTCTAGGTGCACAGCTGACACTTTCTACACTGTCTTTCCCGTGGGCGTAAGTCTAGACAGCTCTCGTTCTGATTACCAAATAAAGGGAACGTGCTAAAACCATACCCACCCCAGAGCTGCCAAGCGGTGGCTGCAAATGGTGCGCCTGTGGCTCTGTGAATCCCCAGGGCTTCCGTCTGTGTAGAGGTCTTCCAAATCCACGAGCACAGAATGATCATAGGAATAAAAACGGTGACAGCGCTGAGCACTGTCAGGCTGTAATCACTCTGGCAATAGAGGAAGCAGTCCTTCCAGAGGACCACCTGGCTTTGATACCCAGCACTCAGGAGGGAGCAGCTAGAAACCCCAGCAAGCAGAATAAGTGTGAGCAGACTCTGTGCACTTCCAACGGGGAGAGATGCTTTACACCTTAACGAAACTCTTTCCAACCAGCCCTGTCTTCTTCCTTCCTGCCTCCAACCTTGTGTAGCTGTCTCATTCTTACATAAGAGTCCGTAGTTGGCCAAAGAGCCCGGATGTGTTGTCAGTAAAAAGACAAGTTCAAGAAGCAGCGGCAGGTAGAAGGTAGGAGCATGCTGCTGAAATTCCGCTAAGATGGTGGGCTGCTGTACACGGGACAGGACCCCAACATGGGGTGTGTCCCTGAGGATGGACCAGAACCACCTGTCGGCCTACACTGCAGCGTTCTTACCTTCAGCATCCTGGAAGTCTGATTTTAAGAAAACCACAAGCCTCCCTGCTTCAAAACATCTCCACCCATCTGACCATTTCTCAGATGTCTCTTATTAATAAAAACTTAAAATAGCATCCATTCATAAACACATAACACCAAGTCTTACGCTGTCTATTAATGCATCACTGCTACCTGGCCATTGGGTGGCGGTTTGGGGCTGGAAGGAATGAGACAGGTGACAGGTAAATTCTGGAAAAAGGATCAGAGATCTGGGAATCTTGCAGTCTATGACCCTCTGAGGGTAGGGGCTATTCCAGGGGTCCCAATGAAGGTGCCCCTCCAAGCTTAAGACAGGGAAGGGAGAAGGGGGTTGAGTCCACAACATGATTTAATCCTCACTAACGTTCTTTCCACACTGGCCTCAATCTGCATTCTTGATCTGGCTTATGGCTCCAAAGTCATGGTATTGGATGGTAAATAGTTCCTTTAAATGTTTTTTTTAATTTTTATTTATTTTCTTTTAGCAACTCTTTCTAATATTCAGCAGCTTATATACCTGGGAATTTCAGTGGTGATGTTAACACCTAATTACACTACGGATCCAATCTAACACTTTGGATTTCTATCTAAGGGTCAAGGGCACTGAATCTCCCTGCCTCTTAGACAAACTTATTTATGAAAACAAAAAACAAAAAACGGAATAACTGCTCATACTGAGGGCCATGGTCTCTGATCAAATGGAAGCAAGATTCTGATCTTCAGGGCGAATGGACTAACGTGCTAACCGTCCATGAAGATGCCTATAGGTGTAGCCCATTTTAATTCTTTTTTTACTCTTTATCTAATGTAATAAAGGGTCAAGTTCCTTTTTGAAATAGCTGGTAATTATGTGGCTGAATGTGTGTATAAATACTACATATTAAAACCTGCATGCAATGACAATGCAGTGCATTTCAATCACTACAAAAGGGAAGCCTTATTAATTATCTCTAGTTTCCAAATTAGGTTCATTGGCTAGGACCATTTTTTTTTCTCTCTACTCAGATAAACTGGGACCTTCCAGAAGAAATGGGTTTTGCCCTATGAATGTGTGTCTGCCTGACCCCTTACTCGAACTTTCGGACTGGTTAGATATTGATCAGTATTGCTGAATAAATAGTGAGGCTTCTATTGAACGTCTTCTATCAGCATTTAGCTAAGGACCTTCTGGGCACTATCTCCAGTTGTCACCGCAACCCTGGCAAGGATGATGCTGACATCTCCATTTCACTGCCAGGAAGACAGGGGCACGGAGCAATCACATATCCAATCAAAGTTTGCACAACTCGTAAATAGCAGACTCAGGATTTGAACCCCAAATCGTCTGGCTCTGAAGCCACCTAGTTTAACAACAATGCATGGAGCTTTTAAGGTCAAGGTAGGTACCAAGTTCTTCACTGATGTAAACGCTGGTGTTCCTCTGAGGGTTCATTTATTCATTCATTATTTGTTCATGCCTTCAGGCCTTTGTCATACTATCAGTGAGAACTATGGCAGATTCTTGAGGGTCCAATGCCACACAGTAGAGACACGTAAGGTCAGCTGAGGCACAGCCTCAAGTCTTAAACCCTCATGTATCTCCTTCCCAGATAAACACTACACAAATAACAAGAAAAAAAATGCTACAAAACTCCAGCGAAACAGCAGCAGTCTTCCTATGAAATGACGTTAACGGCAGGACATACAATCCTGAGCCAAAGATGAAATTCCTGCTTAACACACCGAATGTAACAGTAAGAATTAGATGTCATGGCAGCGGCTAGAGACATCGGTGCTCTGCTTGGAAGGGGGTTTACGGGAGGAGGAGAGAAGGGGCCTAATATCTCTGCCTGCCCAGTCTCCACCAGCTGTCCCGCTCACGCCTCCCAGCTCCCTCCCTGCAGGTTGGACCTACACAGTCCACATCTCAGCAAGCGGCCGTCTAGCTGGAAGGCAAAGGCTGGCCTTGCTCGCAGGCATCTTTAGTCCTGACCACCAGCTAGCCTGGAGCTCCATCACGTAGCTTCTACAGGGCAGAGAAGCAGGACGCAGTCTCCCCATGAGCGTGGCCTTGCAGGAGAACTTAATGGCTCTCCCTCCACCGCCACCCCTACCCCAGCCTGCCTTCCTGTATTCTGGAGTCGGTGTGCGGTGTAAGGAGTAGTAGGCTCAAATCTGAACCCCTCTTAGTAAGCCCTGGGAAGGTGTCTGCTGATTGGGAGCTTTGAGAATGGAAAGGAAGGTTCCAGGACTCATTAAAATCCACTAGCTCCAGTTCCAAAACCTAGGGAAAGTCCCAATCAAAACCCCGTTACAGGGCCTGCCGAGTAGCTCAGTTGGTTAAGAGGTCGCTCAAGAGTGCGAGCTCTGAGCAACATCGGTTCAAGTCCTGGCCCGAGCTGAGCTGCCACTGAGCTGCCAACAGGGGGCAGGATGGCTCAGCTTAAAAACAAAACAAAACAAAACAAAAAACCCCGTTACACTAGCAATAAGAGGACCTGGATTATAACTGTGGTACCATCGAAAACCTCCTTTGTGATTAGGGCAGTTCTACGGTGTCTCTAGACTTCAGTTACCCCACCCATGAGATACAGCTGGAAATGAGGTCCGAGAGCCAATTCTACCATTCCGCCTAGTTTTAGCATTCTACGATTCCCCTGGCCCTGCCCACTTGGAAAACTGCTTTCCTTGGTGTTACTATTACCACGTTTTAAAAAAAAATCAAGCCCCAGACACATATCAGGTGATTACTGGATTATCAGTGGCGGGTGACAGGGCAAATATCAGAAATGTGCAGCTTTGGGCTGGACAACCCTGGGTGAGGCCGAGCACCTCTGCTTCAGGGTAAGTCTGCCAATGAGAACCCTGGCTGGGACCCAGGTCCAGGGGACCTCACGAGTTGCAGCCATCACAAGGGGGTCTCAACCTCATTTTGTGAGACAGTGGGGCAAAAAAGCCCAAAAGAGGTCATCATAATCAGTCATCTAAGTGACCTTTCTCTAACAGTAACACCAAGTGTTTCTCCGGCATTTTTACATCCCACTCTTAGTCACTTTTGCAACCTATGGGGCAATAGATTTCCACTTTACACATCACCTCTCATCAATATGTATATATACATACACATGCACTGTGTACTTTCTCCACCTTAGAGCCTTACACACGCACAGTGGTTCTGCCCTGAGGCTGGTATAAATGAATCGGCAGCCTGGTTTCCCAAGAATGCCATCAGAGCACGCTCTATCAGAATGCTAACCAGAACTTCCCAGGAAGTAAGGAGAGCTGTGTCAGGAAGCAGGAGGAAACCAGCGCTTACTGGGGCCAGAGCAGCCACTGGCAGGAGGGACTCGGCTGGCCTCGGGGGCCTGAGCATCGGGCTGGGTCCCAGCTCAGCTTGTCTTTCTCAAATACTTCTGGGGCCCCAGAGACAGGTCTGCTTAAGGCGGAAGTGCTAGGATGGGTAACTGAGCATAGTAGCAAAAAAAATAAATAATTGAGGAGGGTGAGGGTCTCAGGAGCAGCAACAGTTGGCATTAGAGGAACAAGTGATCTTCAGAATAAATAAGGGTCAGGGAACCAACATGGCTGAGGCAGGAGAGAGGGCTGGGAGAGTAGATTTAAAGCAAAAAATAAAAGCAAAAAAAAAAAAAAAAAGGATTAAATAAAGGAAGCAAGAGGAGAAACCAAAAGTCTAGGACACAAATGCTACTCTCGCTTGGCTTGTTTCAAATCTTGGGTGGCAAGGGGCCATGTCCCAGCTCTCTCTGCCCTGGAGGGACGGCTCCTGTGAAAGAAAGGGACCTTCCAATATAGTTGAGCCTCGAACAGCCTGGGTTTGAACTGTGTGAGTCCACTTATACACATATTTTAAAAAATAAATACCTAGACTGTTTTCGATCCACGGTTGGGAGACCGTGGGTGTGAAGGGCGTCTGTGTGCACTGATCTGCACCGTCTTATCCGGGGGACGTGAGCATCCACAGATTTTGGTATTCACTGCGGGGGGAGGGTCCTGGAACCGGTCCCCCATGGAAACCAAGGGACAACCAAGTTTTGGGGGAATCAAAAGTTGTTCATGGATTTTTTTACTGCACGGGAGGTTGGCACCAAGTACCCCTGTGTTGTTCAAGGATCAAGTGGATTCACTAAGGAGCCACCAGAAACATTTCATACTGAAAGGCTCAGCATTCTGAAAGCAGGAGACTAAGTTCTACGTGATATAAGCCCCCTTTGGCTTCGTGCCCCCAGCTCCTGTTTCCAGCATTCCCACTAGATGGTCAGCGAGGGAGAATAGAGGAGCTCGGGAAAATAGTGAGAGTGCTTAGGGGGGAGAGAGAGATCAACACGTAAAGAGGAAAAGGACAGAGAGTCCAGGCGTAATCCTGGGAAGAATGCATTTCCAGACGCAGGGGGTCATCCCCAGATTTGTGCCACTGACTTGCAACTGTACTGACCGTGCCAATCGATCCAATAAGCCCTTCCCTCACCACGCGTCCTCCACCTCCGTTATGGATTAATACATCCCCTTTCCTGGCAGGTCGCGAGTCTGAGCTCTGGTTAACACAAGCCGGCCTCCACCTGGTTTTTCTGTAATGCTGCTCGGAAAAGCAGGAGCTGTCGAGACGTTACGTTCCAACAGAGCAAAACCAGATCGAGAGAGATTCCTGGGTGGCAATCTCTTGATGTCTGTGGCCATAGGGGACTCCTATCTGATTTGGCTGGTTACTGGCATCTTCGGTCAAGGGAAGCCTGTGTATAATCTGTTTCTCCACCCCTGGCTGACTTGGCAGGGCCAGGTCATCAGGAAAGCCGCCCCATGAAGGGGACTGGGCGGTCAGTGACCACACAACCGCCTCTCAAGAGAGCTTCAGCGACACCTACAGGAGGAGTCTTGAAATGAAAAGGGATGCCCAAAAGTTACCCTGACACCTGCTATCTGCTGCCTTCTGGGAATGCACGTGGGTCCTAACGTAAAACAAAAACACTAGGATGTCATCGATAGCCTTGACCAGGGTCCTAGAACTAATGAACACTAGAAGCTATTCCTTTTCAGGGAGGATGCATTGAATACAAGACCGTGAGCAAATGGTGGGGTGCAGCCTGGCAGTCCACAGCTGTATCCAGCCCACAGATAGGATTTGTTTGTTTTTTGGCCCATGCCATATTTTTTCCAAACGGAATTACTTACTTACCCATGTTATAGAAATTACAATTGCATACATCCCAAATAAGTATTTATCATATACCTTTGAAAAATAGGAAGATCTGAAAACACATTTCTACTTGCCAACAACTTGGCAGAGCTGTTGGGAGAGGGATGGAGACTATATGAAAGGCATGTACCTAGATGGCCAAGGACGCCCCCATTTTCCCCATGCCACCTCTTTTTCATTCACATGTGTCATCTGTTCGGCCCCTAGTGACATCGGAGCTTATGGCTCGGCATAAAACGCTGGTGTTTTGATTATCAGTGAAACCCTGCAGTCTTCACGCTAAAAATAATGTTTTCTCTCTGAAAGGACAAACATTCTAACCGTGGTTTCCTTTTACCTCTGCTTTGGGGCAAGCTTTTTTTTTTTTATCAAATAGCTGACATTCATTAGTTCTAATCTGCTTTCGTTGATAGCATAGACTAATTGTGGCTCCTTCACAAAGCAGAGTTGGGAAACACAGCTGGGGAAAAAGTGAGCTTCAGGATTTCGTTTGGTTGTGTGTTCTGTCTCTGGGAGCGAGACACTGGCTCGTGATGGCCCAAGGTGATGGCACTTACCCATCAGCAGCTACTGAGCACCAAAGGGGAACGTTATCACGATTAAAGACATGTTTGACATTCGTTCCTCCTCTCTTGTACTCAACATGCCAGCTTGTATCTCTTCCATCCAGGAGCCGCCACAGGCTGCGGTCACTAGCAGAGTAGCATAGGTAGGGTGACTCAACCCATCAGGAATGACAGGGGAAAACCTTGGTGCTTTTATTAGCTTTGATTTGTGTTGCTTTCAGGGCTCAAGTGCGGGGCTTATAAAAAAAAGAAGCTAAGAGTTATAGGTTGTGCATCGCTCTTCGCTAAGGTTTATACCCGATGTCGGTAAAGGTTTTATTGGATTATTGGCAGCGTGTTTATTCGTCTGAGATCAAGAAGTCCTGTTAGGCCTTGAGCATGACATTTGGAGAGAAGGGGATTTGTACTATTACAGGGTTTGGGACAAAGTCTGCAGGGAGAGGGGAAATGAGCGTACACTAACAGTGTGTGGACTGTAATTTAAGATGAAGTCACTACAGAGATGTGGAGGGTGCCCACCAGGCCGGAGCAAATCATTCCTTATTGATGAATCATCTCCTAGGATATTTATGCTAATGTAACTCATTTTGGTTACAATCGAGGGGCTCATGGGAGGACAATGCAAAAAGGCTACTTGGCAATATACCAATTGGTCGGCAGGTAAACTAGTTTTTTTATGAAAATAAAATGCACACACATTTTCATGGATAAACTCTTTGTAAGGCTCTTCACCAAGGAATCTCTACCTCAGCAGTACTGACATTCGGGCAGGTAGGTTCTTTGTTGTGTCGACTGCCCTGGACACGAGAGGCTGTTTAGCAGCCTCTCTGGCCTCTACCCACGAGATGCCGGTAATACCCTCACCTACTTATGACAACCCCAAATGTCTCTCAATATGACCAAATGTCCTTGGTGGAGGGAGGGGCAAAAGTCCCCCATTGAGACCACGGCTTTACATGAACTGAAGTGTGTGTTGTGCGTACGCCTGTGTGGGGAGATTTAATGAAGTTATTCATAAAATTCAAAGAGAAAACTCCATGCACAATAATCACACTTAAATTAATTCCATCTAACTGCGTCTCAGCGTGGGGTCCCAGAAATTAAAGTTGGGAGATTTTTTAAGAAGGAAAAGCCAGTGGGTAACCAGGAGAGCGCTAGCTTTAGGTAGGCCTTACCCCATCACATACTTCATCTACAACCTGAGGTGGGAAGACACACAGAGCTATGGAATATGTAGCTTTAAACTACATTTCAGAGTGATCACATTGATCCTGGGGACAACACCTTTCTAGAAGTTCTAAGCCAAAAAGGATCAAAACCTCCAATAGGCCAGAGAACTAGCTTTTGAAATTCTGCCTTCCAACATTAAAGCCTGGTTCTTATCTTTAGATCTTTAACAACAACACAATTAAGAGGCAGAGGTCCTGCTTCTCTGCAGGAAACCACAGAAATGGGCGCTGATTTTTGTCCCGTTTCACTAACCAGGGGAGGCACGTCCCAGGCTGCGTGCGTTGAACGAGAGACGAGGGGAACTGGTTTGCCTCTAACAATTTTCTGCTCGCCGTTTGATCTCCAAATAACATTAAAACTGAAGGGCACCTGTGCTGAAGCACAGGTGTCTGAGTTACTGGATGAGCTGAGGTTGTTCCTTTGACCATACTGGGGAAAGAATGGAAAGAGAGCTCTGAAAAGCATCCAGTTGTCAGACTACCTCAGACAAAGAACCTGTTCTAGGCAGTTAGCGTACAGTTGAAACGGAGCCTATCAATGGAATGTCACTTTGCCCACTCAGTTCTAGCAGCCTGGACCAGGCATCATTAGCTCTCAATGGGATAAACGCAATAGACTCCTGCCTAGGGTTTCGGCTTCCACTCTTGTCATTCCCTCCGACCGTCTCTTCAAATCCCAAACAGTATTCCCAAAAGAGTAGTAAGAGTGAGCCCTACCAGCTGTATGTGAGATCATGTCACAGGTTTCATTTTTTCCTCCAACAAGTCCTTGACATAGCCTAACAGACCCAACAGGAGCTGGCCCTTGGCCACCCCCGTTTCCTACTTCTCTCCTCAGTGCTTATAAGGCTGCAGTCACCCTGGCCATCTTTAGGTTCCCTGGAAATGCCAAACAAGCTCCCACCGTCGCCCCCACCCTTCTTTCTGGATGTCCTTCCATCACATCTCAGTACGGCTCACTTTCTCACATCTTCAAATCATCCCTCAAATGCCACCTTCTCAGGGATGCGCTGTACTCTATTCCAGGGAATCCCAACTCGTCTTTCCCTTAGATTATTTTAACAACATTTATCACTTTCTTATAATCTACATGACCCAGTGCTACACGTATTGATGTATACCAGTATGCTTTTAAAATGAAATGTAATACACATTGTATATTGAACAATGTACAGATTCACCTAATGTCCCCTACAAAAGTATAAGGATTCTTGCCTGTTGTTCATTGCTGTAATCTTGGCCCTTAAAACAATGGTTAACATAGAGTAGGCGATCAACATCTATTCAGGGAATTAATATGAGACATGGCTGGTATTTTTTATAACTGTTTTCATACTTTCAATATTTCCTACTTTACAAATGATCTGTAATGCGTCAATTCTGTTACCTATATAGTAAAAAAAATGACATTAACATTAGAATTTTTAAACTCTTAGTTTCACTTCTAGCCCAAATACTAGGCTTTTAATATTAGATAAATCAATAAAGTTGTTGAACTTCAGTTTTCATTTACCAAAACACTGGTTTTGATTATCTGAGCTGAAGATCACATAAGACAACAAAGCTATGTGTTCAAATACATGAAGACATAGCCGTAAAAGGGACTGTTATGAACCTTTGTTTTTAAATGAGGTTGGGTCTTAAAAACCCAACTGCTCCTGAATAATTAATGCTTGGTGTTTAATCTATCTTTTAGAATGTATTTTTATATGGTGATGTAAGAATACACTAGTAAAACCTAATTTCTCACCACCTATCCAGCATGTTTCTCAGCGTTCCTTAGTAATGATGCAAAATCATACGATCAAGGTCACAGCCCTGGCTAGTGGTGAAGCTGAGATGGTGAGCCTGTCACCCAATCTGGACCAGTCCCAGTGACACTACACAGGATCCTACGGGGGAAATCTCTCTTCAGGGAAGCAGAGTATACTGTTGTGGAAGGGCTTTTATTAACTTAAAAAGTAAAAGGCTAGCCCAAACTCAGGGCTCAGAGTCTGAGGGTGGGAAGGCAACACAGAAACAATCCTTTCCTCTCGGGGAAGGCTGAGGGCCAAGGAAAAGTAGACAGCTAGGTGTGGGTGATGGAAACAACGAATTTGAAAACAGAACCTTTTCTCTGTGAGGAGGATAAAGCAGACTGGACAGTAGTCTCAAGTTCAAGAGGACTCTCTCAAGTCCAACATACCCATTTTCAAGGAGCCTGATAATAGGCTCTAAACTGAAATGAACAAAACCAGACATAGAGAAGCCCTCCGTTTGGAGTTTTTCCTGCCACCAAGCAAGTCAGCATGGCTCTATTTACAAGGAATTAGCCAAAATGCTTGACACCACAGTAAATACCTTCTACCCTGATGTACAGTCTACTGACAGCATTGAACCGCTGTCAAAGGGAAAAAAGTACATGATTCAGCAAACTGTTGATGTAAAACAGAGAAATAAACATTCACAAATTGTGCTCCATGTCAAGATAACACTTCCCAAACTGGCCATGGAAAGAAACCACGTGTATTATAAAGTCAGTGGGGTTATACAAAGTGTTCACAACTCAAGTAATATACAATGCCTGCTCGACCTACGGTCAGAAGCCATAAACCTGAAAAATAAGTGGAAGAAATTTTTTTTTTTAACATTGTTGTCCTAATGTTTCATAGCCCACAATTCTTTCTGCAAGAACTCAGGTTTTGGGTGGTGCACTGAAAACAATGCTGACCTAAAAATCAGAAAACTGAGATTGCAATGCAGGCTCTGACAACCCTCATGCTCTGTGTGAACTTGGACCAAATACTTGACTCCTCTTGACATCATTTGTAAGATTATAGTATCTGATTATCCGATTGTATTTTACCTGCCATACAATTCCAGGATGTCTTGTAGTTTTTATCTTTCTGAGCTATTAGTCACAAATATCCTTGTGGCTTTGGTGGCAGGAGCATAAGAGATGGTCAGAGGACCTAGGCCACAGTGATGCTATGGCCACACTCTGGGCAATTTACCAAACTCTCTTCAGCCAAAGTTACCTTATATGCTAAACGGAATCACAATAAAAAATCTACTTCTCAGATTTTAAAAGTTACAATTAAATCGCAATGCATTACTGTTTCCAATTTTTTTTTAGTGTGAAAAAATTCAATTCCACAGAAAAGCCTGTAGAAGATACAGTGGAAACTATATATCCTTTGCCCATGGTTAACATTTTACCACATCTCCTTGCTATTGTTTTACACACACAAATATATGTGTATGTATATTCCTTTTACTGAATTATTTTTAAGTTGCAGACCCTTTAATATCTGACTCCTAAATACACCATCATGTCATCACCTAAGAACAATGAAAACAAAAAACAAGGAGGCACTCATCGATGCACAAGGCCATCTCACATTAAAAACAATTAACATTAATAAAATTCTATCAATAACTAATATATAGTTCATATTCAACTTTCTCCAATTTAGTAATCCATTTGGTTGCCATAGCTTCTTATTCTCTTTTAATTTAAAATAGACCTTCAGTTTTTTTGTTTGCTTTTCTGATGTCTCATGTATACACACACACACACTTTTTTTCCTTAGCATTCAGGCCAATGGTTTTATACAAGATAGCATGCCATGCAAAAAAAAAAAAAAAAAAAGAACAAATCTCACAAGTATTTTGTGGAGTCAAAGATGCTAGACATGATACATTACAAAAGCAGAATTTACATCTGCTATTAGAATTACGAATAGTTACCTACAGGGGTTATTGACTACCTCTGTAAGGCGACATGAGGCTAAGCCATCCGTGTTTTATTTTTTTGACCCAGGTGCTGATTATAAAAGTGTGTGCTCACATATCCCTTAAGAGATCAATAATTTAGCATGTGTCAAAATAAAATTAAGAAACTGAAAGACACATAATTGGAGTTGCTCTAATTCCTTCCTTCCACAGTATGACTGAAGTAGTCAAAACTATTTATGGATAAAGATGATCCGACTAACATAATTAACAAAAGCATAGGAAAGGACATATTTAATTTTACATACCAGAAGCTAAAAAAATTATTGTTTTCTAAGCCTGAAAAATGGTTTTATAAAATGTGTTTATTGGGACACAAACTTGCAATAAGTTCCCCAAATTAGACATTGTATAGCTATTTTACATTATTTGTTCAAAATTCAGTGAGAGTAGAAATTTCAAAAATAGCCTTACAGAGCCCTATCCATAGACATTAAAAGCTGCTATGTATTAAGAGCCTATTGAGTCAGAGTACATGCATAATAGTAAACTATTTAGAAACTATCTTAAATGGAAATAGAAATTTGCATAATAAATATACCGTATTTCCCCATGTATAAGATGCACCCTGTTTCAAAAAATTTGGGGTCTAAAATCTGGATGCGCCTTATATAGTGGTTGTTGATTTTTTTTACTTGCATTTCCCGCTTTTTTCACACTTGTTTTTGAGCTCATACAACCACTATATAAGATGCACCCAGTTTTTAGACCCCAACTTTTTTGAAAAAGGGTTCATCTTATACATGGGGAAATACAGTAACCATGCATAAATTCAGATTCTTAATACTTTGTTATTAAATAATAATTTTTAATTATCAAAAATGTGTAAAATCAGCCTCAGGAAAAATAGGAGAAAATGATAAAATGTAGCAAAAGTTAATTATTGAAAAAAATGTGTGAAGCAGCAGACAGAAGTAAATCTGAGAACCAGTTCTTTAAAAATATAGATAAAAATAAAAAATTTTAACAAGTCCTATAAATCTCATTAAGAAAAGAGGAATTTGGGCTGGCTGAGTGGCACATTTGTTAAGCTGGCTTGGGACACCAGAGGGCCCCGGTTCGGATCCCACATATGAGGGCCAGTGACACTGCCCTCCACAGCTAAGATGCTGAACAACAGCTCGACCTGGAGCTGGGCTGCCGTGAGTTGCTGGCGACGGCGTAGGCTGCAGCCCCTGCTACAGTGGGTTGCCATGGGCTACCGTGTGTAGCCAGCAGCCACGTGAACGGCCGTCCAGAAGCCGGCGACTGATCTGCCTCGCCCGGGAAGAGCGCAATGATGGTGCCAACTTTTGGGCCAGTGAAGCAACGTCCTCCACAACTAGACTGAAGAACAAAACTATAGCAACTTGTCTGTTCCCCTTCCCCCGATTCCCCAGTGCTGTTTCCATCCCCCAATTCCCCAATAAAAATCTTTAAAAAAAAAAAAAGAAAAGAGCAATTAGAAATATGATATATGTAAAACTCCTTTCATAGCACCTAAGCCAAATTAAACTCTCAATATTATTATTATTCAAAAAGAACATCGAAGATATGGTAATTAATAAAGTGGCACACAAGAGCATAAGACATAGAAAATATAAGGATATCATACAAAATGTTGACTAACATACTTTAAAATCAGGACAAAATGAATGATACCCTGGGAAGAGATGTAACTTACAAAATGACCTCAGTAAGACATCAAATAGGCATAGAAACAAAGGAAAAATATGTCCCAAACATGTTGGAAGCCTGAATGGTTTTAAAGGTAGATGGTTTCAATTATTAAAAGACTTTTTAGTGACTACTGAGGTTGTCTTTTCAACATGCCTATCCCTCCCTCACTGCCAATAGCCCTGGTAAGTGGTCTGACCTGTGTTTCCAGGGTGGGGTTTTCCTTGTTTTAACTAATCAAAGCAAGTGTTTCCTCTTTATCATGATTGGAGGAGGTGGCTCTTCCATTACCCAATCTATTCAAGGCAGCTGCATAGCTGCAGAGCACAGGTGACTCAATTCACAATAATGACATAGATGAGGAGGTTTCCTATGGGCTTCTCAAAAGATACCGCTATCTTATGAGAGCTTATAGAAGCTGGTCCTCTCACCTGAAATCACTGCAGCCATTTAGCCCCCAGGAAGGAAGCCAGCCTGAACAGTTTGTCACCCCAGAAGGCAGGATGGAGATGTGAAAATGAACCCAAGTCATGGGGCCGGCCGAGTGGCTCAGTTGGTTAAGAGCTCGCTCAAGAGTTTGAGGTCTGAGCAACAGGGTCGCCTGTTTGATGTCCAGCCCGAGCTGAGCTGCCACTGAGCTGCCAACAAGTGGCAGGATGGCTCAGCTAAAAAAAACCCAAAAACCAAGTCATGGATATCAGAAGATCACTGAATCAAACCAACCTCTTCACCATCCTGGTATATGAGCATATAAACACAATTTTTTTAAAAAGTATAAATTAGTTTTCGTTTTAGGTGTAATATTTAAAAAGCATGATTGACACCTGGAGTGGGGAGCAGTCTGCAAGACCCTTAACCTGAGGGAATCGGATGCTAAAGCCAGGTGTACCTGTGAAGTTGAATTGAGTTACAGAACACAGAGCTGATGTCAGAGAATTGGTCTGTGTGGCGGAAAAACCCACACCTGGTGATGGAAGTGTAGAATTCAATGAAAGTTTTTCCTTTCAGAAAGGTAATGAAGGATTTTGAAAAAAAGGCCCAAATAGAACAGATCATAAAGGCAGTGATTGACAAGCCTCTCTATGTAACATTAAGAACTTCATTTTATCAATGAAAAGACATCATAAAAAGGGTGAAAAGTCAAGCCATAAATAGGAAGAATATGTTTGCAAGGCTTATGACAAAAATTAGAAAATAGAGAGCACCTGTGATTCAACTGAACTAGATTTAAAAACAGAAAAAATGAGCTAAGTTGAAAATCTCTAAGAAAACACACAAATAACTCCTAACCACATGAAATTTTTTTAACCTCATTTAGTAATGAGTAAAATTATAATTAAAACTACATTGAAATATATTTCACATCCACCACGTAAGTAAAACTTAAGAAGCCTGAAATCATAAGTGTAGTCCAAGAAATGAAATGAGAAACTTCTTTCACTGATGAAGTGAAAGAAAGCTAAAATAACTGCTTTGGGAAACAGTTTGGTGTTTATCCAGTAAAACTGAACACATTCATATCCTAGAATTCAACAATTTGACTCCTCAGTATATTCCTTAAAGACATGTGTGCAAATTTATACCAGGAGAAATGCTTTGCTTAAGAATACTAACAACTAAGATTGAAGAACAACAACTTGGCTGTTCCCCTACCCCAATTCCCCAATAAAAAATCTTAAAAAAAAAAAAAAGACTATTCAAAGCAATATCATCTATAATTATAAAAACAACAAAAACTCTGAAAACAACACAAACATCCTTTAAAAATTAATAAATAAATTGTAGTGTTGTGACCTAGCTTAAAAAAACTATTGTTGACCTTCTGACATACCTATGGCCAGTGGTTGCAGGTGGTTCCTGGCATCGGACCCTCAGCTTACGGATCTCAGGAGTACAGACCCTGCAATTTTCTTGGCTTTTTCCTCTCACGGTTATAAAATGGCTGCCACAGATCTAACCATTGCATCTGCTTTTTAGGCCAAAGCAGTTCCTGAATCTCCTTACTTGCAGTATAACGTCCTCGTACAGACTTAGTGCTTTTTGGTGCAATACACTGCCGTCCATGAAAAAGTATTTTCTCTTCATTCTTCCACCCACACATTAATACCTTTTTCCATCTTAACTAAGCACTTATCATACACCATGGCTGTAACTTCTGCCGTGTGAGGTGCAGCAGCCCAACCAGCACAAGTTTCTTTTTCCTGCATCACAATTTCACGGATGGAAGGCTTGTTCTTACCGTAGAGCTTAGCAACCTCAGCACACGACTTCTTTTTTCTCTCCTTACTAAGTTGAGAATTTTCATCTTTTCACTTTAAGAAAGGACTTTTCGGCTTCTCTTCGGCATGTCTGAATTGCCTGCATCACTACTCTTGCGCTATGGGGCCATTAAGAAATAAAATCAGGGGAGCTTGAACACCAGCACTGTGATACCTCCACAGCCAACCTGCTAACAGAGGCGCTATTATGTGATTAATGAGCTGGAGGCGGGGACGCCTACTGCGCGGAGACGCTTGAAGGGCGTCTCCTTCCGGGCCTCGCGAGATTTCATCATGCTACTCGGAAAGGCAGGTGATTTAAACTATGAGTTGTTTATTTCTGGAATTTTCCACTTAATATTTTCGAATTGGAGTTGACTGACGGTAACTGAAAGCTTGGAAAGTCAAAACTGCTGATAAGGGGTGACTAATGTGTTTGGATATCAAAAACATTATATACAAAATCTAAAAGGCAAACAACAGCTTAAAAATGATTACACTACGATAGCCAAAAAGTTCACATCAGTTACTAAAGAGACTTTAACAATTAAGAAGCAGGACATTAAGACACGTCCAAAGCCAAGTAGATAAAAGTCATGAATAAATCATTTGCAGAAGGATAATCCCAAATGGCCAAAAATCATATGGAAAAAAATATATTTCAGTACTTAAAAAATACAATTAAAACAAAATGCAAGTATTTTCTATCAAAACAGTAGAAATGTAAAACTGATATTATCTGAAGCAGTTGAGGGTTGGAGAGAGAGGCAATATTACAGACTCCTGGAAGAATGTAAGCTGGCAAATTCTTTCCAGAAGAATGTTTTGCCAAATTTATAAAAATACCTTAAAACATTTTAATACCATTGACTTAGCAATTCAACTTTTAAGATTCCAAAGAAAATAAATAGAGTTGTAGATAATTGCTTATTACCAGATATTAACTGGGACATTATTCATATTAGGAAAGAGGCAGAAATTCAAATCTCTAAAAAGTAGAGAAATGGTTAAACATGTAATTACTTATATTTGAATGGAACAGTGTCACTGATAAAATAATATTTTCAAGCGTATTCAATAATATAGGAAATTGCCCATGAGATTATAAATTCAGCAACACATAAAATCAATCTGTCTCTCTCACTTTCTCTCTCTCTCTCTACACACACACATACCAGGGGTGCAAAAGAAATGTATACACATTTTAAGAGATGTTATCTATGCTCAAGCAGTAGTTCACCACAATCAGAAGTGTCTGGACGCTGATGGGAACCACTTTGAGCGCCTCTTGTAATTGCAGAAGTCAAACATGACTTGTATTCATCTTTTGTTATCGGTATATATTGAGTGTTACAATTTTAATACAGTTTTCCTTTCTTAAAATGTGTATACATTTTTTGGCACCCTGTGTGTGTGTGTGTGTGTGTGTGTGTATACACACACATATGTATATATACGTACACATTTATATATATACATATATATTATGTATATATATAACTGCACACACGTATCTGGGTATACATATATATCACATACATGTGAATGTACATATATACATACACACACATATATAAAAGTCTGGGAAGAAATACAGTAAAATGTTAACAGTGGTTTCTTCCATTTTAGGTTCTCATTTTATTTCTAAATTTTATACAATAAACCCGATTGCTTTTCTAATCAGTAAAAATGTAATATTTTTTATTTGAAACATGATTGACACAGTATGTGATATTCCCACTCTATACTATTTATAACCCTGAATTTTAAAGCATAGGGTGGATGCACAAATGTGTCTTTGGGAGGGATTTCTGTCTTTTGCTGAGCTCAAATTCTAACGCTGTAGGCAGCGCATCCTTCTAGGAGACTGTCTATTGTTGCAGATGTGCCTATAAGACGTGTTGGAGGAGGAGGAGGATGGTGATGATAGCAGCAATAACAACGCTGGCATGTATACAGAGTGTTACAACCTGCATAGCACACGCGGACTCATTATCTCTTTTAATCGCTCAGTCCAATGGAAAAAAAAAAATGGCACAGCCCAGCACACATGCCATCGGCTTATCCCACCTCAGCCCAACGTTTGCTGTGGGGGAAATCCAAGAAAGAGAAGATAAGAATGTGCTTCCAAGGAATTTGCAGTCTGGTGAGCGAGATAAAACCTGCACCCAATAAGCGTTATGTGATGACACTGAAAATATTAACATAGGTGGGTTTTCCGCTTTCCCCCTCTCCTGCCTGCTAAAGACACCTTGCTTTGCCTGCTCTGTTTGTTCCCCTCCTCCACTCTCCAAAGGAGGTTCAGGGATGTTCGGACCATTTCTGTGCTTGTAGCTGGACCTTTTCTCTAGACTATTATCATCTAGAACTGGACAAAAAGGTGAGATCAGGGAAGCTGTTCATAGGAGACAGGCCGAGAACAGTAAGAGCAACCTTGGTGTAGTGGATGAGTTAAGGGGGTGCGAGGGGAAAAAAACCAAGATTTTCAGAGGAGATGTAGAAGGACCATGTCCTCCATGATGTTTCAGAAACAGTAGGAAATAACTTGAGTCAAAGGGAAATCTCTGGGGCTACCACACTGTTTAATTGACCATCACATTAATCTGAGCCTAGGTCAGAGCTCAATATTAGAGTAACACCGTGGAGTCCTTTCTGTGTAAAAGGAAGGTACTTACCAAAGAAACTCCTTCTCCTCCCTCCCTGAGTCAGAACAGGGCCAAGGTCTTTGGGGTAGGCAGACTTCTAAGCTGACCCTCAATGACCTTCACCTCCTGCATTCATGCCCTTGTGCCTTACTCAGATGGATGAGGCGAGCTGCAACATCAATAAAGCAAGAAGCCCACATGACAAGGGACACACCTCCAGCCAAGAGCCAGTAACGAACTGAATCCTGGAATCCACCACCACCGAGTGTGCTCGGAAGTGCATCACACCGACGTGAGCCCCGCAATGACTACAGGCCAGCTGACATCTTAACTTTAGCCTGTGAGTGAGAGACCATGACGCAGATGACCCTGGTAAGTCCTGCCCAGACTCTGCCCACAGGAACTGGGATAATACATGTGCATTGTCTTCAGCCTCTAAGTTTTGCAATGATTTGTTTCTCGGCAAGAGATGACTAATTCCGTCGTGCATTTACCTCTTCTTCCATTTTGTGCATTCTCTCAGAAATGTCCCATCTCTCCTCCAAAACAACCTGGCCTTTCGCCTAATGCATGTTTCCCGTTCAGATTGCTTAGACACTGACGCTGAATGTCAAGAACAAAGGGTGGGACTGAAATGGGTCTCCAAGGCGGAGGAGAGTGTGTTGCTTCTGCCAGGACCACCCAGCAAGCCCGATGCCCTGCCAGAGCGACCTCTCTGCCCTCGGCACTCATCACCCACACCGGTTCCCCCACAAAATGAAGGAACAAAAATGACTGCTGCTCTGAGCCAGCCCTCCTGACCCTGACACAGGCCAGGACGTGCAGAGGGCAGCGAAAATCCAGAGCATCACTTCCTTTGAAAGTCATCAGAAAGCGCAAGATGCCACACCATTTTCATGAAAGTGTTCAAGTGCACGGAAGGCCATTTTAAAGTCACATTTCCTTGGTCACTATGCCAAACAGAATAGATATTGACTGATGGAGCACATTTCTTTATCTCAGCTGGGCTACTAACTGCTACCATGGTGGATTGCACTTTTAGGATTTATCGAAAAGAGGAGCAGGGATGGTTATGTGTCTCTAGCCTGTGCTGAACTTAAAGAGGATGATAGGCAGCCCTGAAGGGCAAGGTGTGAAGGACGTTTGCTCCTGTCCTTCCTCCAAGGCCTGATCAGGAAGCAAACGCACAGTAATGGGAACAGCGCAAGAGGACCCTGAGCAGCACAAGGCTAGAGGAACTAGATTTTCAATCCAATACAACAAATTGCAAATCGATATTTCTTAACCACCTCCTATGATTCTAAAGCTGGAGAGAGCACAAACCAAGCAGAAAGCATGTCCACTGCCTCAAAGAGTTTATAATCTTATCACAGAGTTAAGATTCTAATGCAAAAACAAATAATCTGGCGTGGTCCGACTCTGTTGCTCTCCCCACCCAATTCATGATCGTCTTGTCGATGCCACCTGCAAAATCTGATTGCTTCTCACCCCCTCTGCTCATTGCTTCTGCCCTAGTCCAAGCCACACACGTCTTTCCCCTGGATGACTCCGAGAACCTCTTGCCAGTACTTCCTTCTGCTTCCAGTCCATGCTCTCCATGGTGCAAGAGTAATTTTGTTTGTATCTCGCATAGCACAGAATTGTTAACACGCCTGTAAGTTCCTACAGGATTTAGCCTCTGCCCCTCCTCTCTGCACCGTCTCACCCACTCCCTACAATCCAGCCACATTCGCCTTATTTCCACCCCTCAACCTCACCAAGCTCTCCCCCCGCCTTACAACCTCCCACATTTGTGCTTCTCTCTACTTCAAACATTCTACCCCATCCTCTTAACCGAGATCATTCATGCTCATGACTCAGCTCTTCCTTACGTGCCACCTTCTCAGAATTTCCAGGACCCTCCCATCTTAACCAGAACCCTCTGTTAGTGCCTCCCAACCCTATCTTTTCATAACACATCACAAGTTATTACATACTCATGAGTGGGTTGAGTTATGCAATACGTGTCTTCCTCACTGGATTATAAACTCCATGAGGGGAGAGACCAAGTGTATTTTGTTCACTCCTCTATCTTCAAGTAAATGATTGGATGATGTTTTTCCTCTTTGGAATTTTCACATTTCTTTCTATCTACCTGTGACACAGCATTTTTAGTCTAGTTACTTGCGTACATGCCTAAAATAATTATGAGCTCCTTGAAGATAGGGTCCGTGTCTTATAAATCTCAGCACCCACCTTTGGTCCAACACAGCCCTATGTGCGATTAGCAGCAATAAGTATGAATTTAATGGATGACACCATTGAATTGTATTATGAGTCATTAGAAATGGTTTCATGGTGTTTCGGTTAAATATATTAAAGAATGTGATCTTTTTCTGCCTTTCTAGATATATCATCGTGATGATTCCATGGGATGCTGTAAGCCAATATGATAAGATTTAAAATTTCTGACTCACAATGACTCAATAATCTAATAATACTCCCACAGTGAGGACATTATGATGGATTTCTGGTTGGTTTTTTTTATGTATTTTATGAGGGGAAAAGAAGTTTTTAGTAATTTTTTTTTTTAATGTGGAAGATATTCTAGGGGAAAAAATCTTCATAAACTAAAGAATACTTTTCTCACACTGCCCCTTCTTCTGGGTTCCCTCTGTTTTAGACTAGAATGTTTTGGGATGTCCTATGAACTTGTTCCTATAGAATTGCCCAAATGAAATGGGAGAAATGCGTTTATTTATGTATATCTGTAAAATGTCTCTGAAAAGGGGGAGTCAGTGGAGACATACTTACCATGAAGCTGGAGCAGCGTAAACTGCAGGACCCCTCACCAAAAGGGTCCTCTTGTAAACTTGACAGAAGTGAAGATTTTATCAGCAGTGGGTGGGTTAACACTGCCCACTCTCTCCTCTCTGATAATACCACCTTGCACTCCCCTCTCTCATGTGGTCTGGTAAGGGGGTGCCCAGGGCCGTTGAGGGTCAGACTCAGGAGAAGCTAAGTTGAGGAGGTATTTGGTTTCTATTTACTGGTGCCCATTTGTGAGGTTCGTAGCGAATCCTGTGTGTAGTTAAGTCATCGTCACCATCCCAGTATAGGAAGAGCTTCCAATAATTCTCCCACTTGCAGCTATGCTGACTCACCCAATAACATGGCACGAACATCGGGGCCTGGAGTTCTACTGGGTTCCAGATTCGTCCTCCAGCACCTGGCACTGAGAGGACGGAGATGCTTTATATGCTTTATGTCCTGGAAAGTGCTGAGCAGACAGCTTCACGTGTAGTGAGCTCTCCATAAATAAGCACGGCTGAAAGAATATTAGAATCTGTGATCTTCAACAGAATTCTTATTTTAAATTGTCTAGGTTTTTCAGATAGATGGTTTCCAAGTGGGAAGAATCTGGAACACAGTAGAATAAAGTCTACTTTATTTTGTAACCAAGGCTCTCTTGATATATACTTTTTCTTTTAAATTGGGAGGAGGTGACCATATTACATGAATAATAATTCATGGTGCAATCAAACACAGCAAAACTAATCTGAGAATTTTTAATAGCATAGGCAATAACTAAGAAGCCATCAAATGTAATGATCACCCAAGTTTCACCAACTCATTGTTATACAATTTAGCCTTTCTTTTAAATATATACATACATACATATATATATATATATATATATATAATCCCTCTTCTTTATTAAATGCATTTGGATAATCTTACTTTTCTCTTTAGTTGCCTTCAAGATACTTCCTTCATCTTTATTTTTTCTGAATTTTTGCTAATCCAATGTGTCTAAGTGTGGATTTATTTTTATTTATCATATAAAGAATTGATTATGTTTACCTAACGTTAAGCTTCACAATGTTTCTCAGATCCAGAAGCTTCTCATCCATTTTGGCCTCAAATATTGTAATTGAGTTTTGGGGGTTTTTTTTGGTAAGCTTCTTGGTTAATAATTGAACGCAAGAAAGCCAAGAATGGTTAGTTTGAAGAAGCAAAAATTCTCCACAAGAAGAATAAAAAAATAAACCAGCAATAACAGTCGTAAAATCTCTTTTGCCCATTAGCTGTGAACACTAATGATGGTGTGGAAGATGCCCCTGATATTATGCATTCATCTCAACAGCAGTGGTAATTAAAACCCTTACCCAGAGTCCTTCACTTCTAGGTGACCCCACCTAAAGACTCTCATAGGCTAGATGAGCTCACCAGGAAGGCAGTGCATGTGCAAACAAATGTGATGATGACATTGTTATTGCCACGCTTGTGAAGACAGAAGTGGGGCCATCTTGACCACCAAGAGCAAGATATGAGCAACTGTGATGCTTTGCGTGGTCCATATAACTTCCTCCCTTTGTCATGAGGGCAACTGTATAAATTAAATGAACCGAATTAACTTTGAAAATGGCTAGGAAAGCAGAGGAACCAATAGGGACAAGGGAACATGATAGTTCCTGGAAATTCTCAGCCAAGAAAGGGGGGCGGGCGGTGAAGGCAGAGGCAGTAGAAGACGCTATCCATTCAGAGAGACATCCAGGACCTGGGGCAGCTGGGAGAGGCCACTGGGTCCTCTGACAGCCTTTTGTGCACCTCCCTGGGGACTCTTGTGAGACCAGGAAGCCTCCCATCACCCCATGAGAGACGTGTGCTTATGTGTTCAGCAGGTTCTGGAAGCAGGTTTCTGCACTTATCTCATGGGACATGATGCAAGAGATACATACAAGATTCTAGTACACCTCAAATCAAACTACGGGTCTCCGAGAATGAATAGGTCGGGAACAGCCGTTTTTCTAAATAACAGAACCCTGGCTGTAGGTCCGCCTCGTGAACTTGGATCTGGGCAAGTCACTCCATTTCCCTGAGTCTCTCTAAAACCCTCTGAGTGCCTTTATCTTTGATCTATGTTATTACCAACCTGTTAAGGCTATTGCTAAGAGCAAAACCTGAAAGGGTTGTTAAGCTTAGTACAAAGAGTGCTCAGCGAATCTGACTCCCTCTCTGCTCCCCAAACCCAGGTGGCCCCCTCCTTCCCCCTGGGAACCTGAGGAAGCCATTTCTAAAAATAAATCACCAGGGTCAGGACGAAGCATGAGGCAAAATCCATTGTTATCTCTACACAAGTCATTCCCTCTCTTGCTTCTACATCTTGGGGGGCGTGGGAATCAAGGTGGTTTTCCCTGTATGATTCCAAGCCTGCTGATTAATTTTCTTTTACTTTGAGAGAAGAGCTATAATAGTGGTCCTCTGGAGCTATCTGTGCAAAGCTCCAGTTAATCTGGTCACAGAAGATGGGAGGTTAAGCTGAAGAGGCTGAAAATCATCACTGGCCAGGGTAAGAGAAGAAAGTTCTAGACCGGGGGTCGGCAAACTTCTGAGATGGAAGAGCCTCCAGGGGTCGGCAAACTGAGGCTCGTGAGCCACATGCGGCTCTTTGGGTACCAACATGTGGCTCTGAAGTAAAATGGAAAACGAAAATAAACCTATCATAGTTTCATTTATAATATTACTTTAAATTTTCCTTATTTGTAAACATATATTATTGGCTCTCTAATAATTTTTAAATTGTTGTGATGGACAGGATTGGCTCTTCCAGGGTTCAGCAAACTTTTGAGACAGAATGCACCCAAAGAGCCGCATGTGGCTTGTGAGCCGCAGTTTGCCGTCCCCTGGGCTAGGGCAACGCAAAGTGTGGTTCGTGGACCATTGGTATCTGCATCCCTGGAAACTTGTGGAACCAAATCTGCTTTTTAACATAATTCTAGGTGATTCAAAAGCAGATCCATGTCAGAGAAACACCGCACACCCTCTCTCTCACCTTGACACTCTGTCCCTTAATTTTCCTCCTCTACATCTGGGATGGAGTGTTTGCATTGTAAGTCTCCATTTTAATCCACCGTCAATAGCAGAACCTTTCAGCATCCCTGGTAGTTCAGTGACACGAGTCATCAGAGTTGAAGCCCACGGACTACCATGGGGCAGGCTGGTTCTCTTGGTCAATGCCTGGCCCCGTCTCGCCATCAGCCAAGAGGAGAATAAGATGAAGATATAAATGACCCAGATTCGCAGAAGCAAGCCATGGCCAAGTTCTCTACACACAGAGGCAGCTGGACAGACTCACAACCACCCCCTCTCACCCTATGACCTGCACACATCCCGACCACAGAGGTAGAATCTTTTCGTGTCTTCAAATCACCAAACTGATAAACAAGCCAATGACAGCAATGTATTTGCAATAAGCATTGGCTTTGGTTGCTGCCCTCTTTTCCTGTATTTATTAATGTAATGCTAATTCGTGCTACTAATGAGAGTTATAACAGAAGGGTGATGGCCAGAAGCCCCATACAAATTATTCTTCTTCATCTATTTTCTTCTCTTTTTTTCCCTTTTAGCAATGAATTGATTAGGGCCTGAAATGAAGGAACTGCAATATCTGTCAACTCACTATAAATATGCACGGGAAATTCTGAGAGGGTTATTTTTTTTTTCCCTGTGTCTTTGGCATTTGTTTCAGTGCTGCATGGATTTATTCAGAAATGAGGTGGGAAGCCAGTACTATAAAAATGACTAAATACAAACATAAAAAATGAAACCTTTGTACCTTGGACGAATCTGATGGTTATCTAGCTCTAGCTCATCTCCATTTTTATTGAAAGCAAATGACCGATCTATGTATGATTCAAAGGGTGATTCGTTTTATGCTCCCCCTTCTGAATGTGTGTGGTTTGGATGCTACGGTTAAGTTGGTACAAGCAAGACGATAAAGCTGGCCTTTGGGCTCCCATGGCGTGTCCTGCTCACACAGATAGACTGATCAAGAGTCACGCCAGCTCTGAAATCACCTGCTCAATGCACGGAGCTCAGGTGATTCCGACTCAGTCTTTTCTCTTCAAACATGCACAGGTCTCTCCATTACTTAAATAAGCCAAATCAAAATATTCTCCTCCTATAGGCTACCTTTCTCAAGCTCCCAGCAGTTTCTGTCTTATTCAGAGACTTAGAGTTCAGCACATATGGGGTTTTGTTTGTTTGTTTGTTTTTAAGATTTTGTTGGGGAGTTGGGGGAGGGGAACAGCATTAGGGAATTGGGGAAGGGGAACAGACAAGTTCCTTTTGTTCTTCAGTCTAGTTGTGGAGCACGTCGCTTCACTGGCCCACATTGGTATTATCATTGCACTCTTCCCAGGTGAGGCAGTCACTTGCCGGCCATTGGATGGCTGCTCACGGAGGCGCATGGCAGCTCACAGCAGCCTATTGCAGCTTCACTGCAGCCTACACCGTTGCCAGCAACTCACGGCAGCCCAGCTCCAGGTCGAGCTGTTGTTCACCATCTTAGCTGTAGAGGGCGCAGCGTCACTGGCCCTCATGTGGGATCCAAACCGGGGCCCTGCTGCTCAGAGCTGGCATCCCAAGCCAACTCCTAACCAACACGCCACTCGGCTGGCCCAGCATGTATGTTTTAAACACATACTGTGAGACAGATCGCATCTAACGCTCCTCTCCTCCCGTGTTGTAGATAAGATGTTCATCTTGCATATGAGAAAATGGGCACAGAGGGGCGCCTCAAGTCAAACAGCAAATAAGAGAGAGAGTTGGAATTCCATCTAGGTCTTCTAACTGGACATCCAGAGATCTTTTCACCAGCTCAGTGGTTCTCAAAGTATGGCCGCTGGGTCAACCTTATCCGAGAACTTGCTAGAATGACAATATGGGGGCCTCACCCCAGCCCTACTGAATCAGTTACTCTGGGGGTGGGACACAGCCGGCCATGAGTCATTGCCAAGTCTGGGAAGGGCTACCCTAGCCTGAGGTGCCTCTCTCTCTCCCTTCAGAACTAATTGGATAGACAGAGCATGGCCATGGCCGGCTCTTACTCACAAGCCACGCCCTCTTTACCAACTCCGTTTCCATGCCCACAGCTGTCCTACACGGCACTGTTTGTCGTTTCCTTCTTTCATTCAGCAAACATGCACTGAATGTTGGACGCTATGAATACAAAGGCACCGATGAACAGAGCTATTCTGTGTTCAGAGAAAATGATGGCGAGACTAAAACATCACCCCTAAAAGGCCATCCGTGATTTTCTCATGAGCACTGAGGGGCTTGCCTCCATCCCCCTTCACCCCCAAGACACCTGACACTTCTGACTCTGCTTCTTTTCAGACACCTTTTTATTTTGTCACTCTGCCTCCGCTGGGCTGGCGGTTTCTCTGTCTTTTTCCATCAGTTTGACTTTCTCGCTTGCACTCTTCATGTAGGTCCTCCCCAGTGTCATGTCTGTTTCCATCTCCTTTTCTCTTTATATACTTCCTCTTGTTAGTTTGCTCAAAGCCGTCCACCCCTCCTGATTCCTCTGTCTCTCCTGAGACCACCTTTATTTTCCAGTGCGGCTCAAAACCTCAGCCATCTCTTTGTCCTTTCCCCCATCACTGCAGAACCTGCACTGTATCAGAGGCAAGTCTTTGGGTTCATACCTCAACGTCTCTGCCATGTCTTCATTGTCGTGTCCACAGCTCCCAGATTAGTGCAAGTGTTCCTTATCTCTCCCAAAGATTATGTCACGAGCCACTTATCTGGCCTGCCCATCTCCCGTCTCTACAATCTATCCCAATACCACAAAGAAAGCTTCATAAAGATGACATCACTAGCTAGCTTCAAAACGCTTCCTGGTTCCGCCTTCCTGCCAAGCTCAAAACTGTGTGTTTTGTTTTTTGTTGTTTTTTTTTAGCTGAGCCATCCTGCCGCCTGTTGGCAGCTCAGCGGCAGCTCAGCTCAGGCTGCGCATCGAACCGCTGTTGCTCAGAGCTCGCACTCTTGAGCAAGCTCTTAACCAACTGAGCCACTCAAAATTGCGTTTTAAGAAGGCTCTCTCCAACCTGATTGCAGTGAATTTTCCCGGGCCTGTGTTCTCCATAACTTCCATAAAAAAGACCACCAATAAAACTTTTCCAAATGAAACTTTTTTTAAAAAAATTTCCATTCAGTTAGTTCACCCTTCATTTTATTATGTGCTGACACCCCACTATTCTTTAACCTCCAAGTTCAATACCACCTTCTCCACGGTACTCTCCTAGACCCACCAGGGGGATATGTGTCCTAATGGCTTTGCCCTCTTTCTTTCCTGGTCCTGTGTGTCTGTCCCTTGCGTGTGGGTATTGGAATGACCGGTTTATCACTTGCCCTCCTGAGCTGTGTGTCTTTTGATGCCCTAACCATTAACTTTCTCAGGGGAGAAACTCATTAAATATTGGCTGAAGGTAATTGGAGTTTGTTGTCCTTTTTCCATTTCTCCTTTATATGCCACTGATAGATGTTCCTGTTTTGTTCATAACATTTGATTCACAAGTCAAATTTAGCTTCTGTCCCAGAGATCCAGAATTTACCTTTCACAGGGTCTAATACAAATACACTCTCTGGGCCTTTTATCCCGTCATGTCTTAAATTCAGTTGCCAGGACTCACAGGAGCTGTGTATATGGCTTGTAAAATTAATATCTTCATTACGCTGAAATTAATCCGGGCAGACCTGGATTAAAACATCGATCCTGCATGACCTTTCCGTCACCTCTGGCTAGTCTCTCCCGACACCCAGTTTCTGTTTCTGTGAAAAGGGGCCAATGTTTCCTACCTGGAGGCTGTCAAGGCCAAACAAGACAATGAAATGGAAATGTCTGGCAAAATAACACAAGGCAGGTCATTCCCTAAGGTTTTGGCGTCGAAAGGATTTGCTTTCGTTCTCCAGATAAAGAAATCCAAGCCCAGCTCTGGGGTCACTGGCTTGAAGGAAACAGAGCCAAGGCCAAAATTACTCTCTTGACTCCCTGCTAGGTTTTTCTCTAGATAAATGATGCAAATCTCTCCAACGGCAAACTGGGTGTGATGCATTGAAGACCTAGGAGACAGCCAGGCCTGAGCAGCCAGCATTCAGATCTCCTACTATTCTACAAGGAACCTCACAAGGCCTGGAGAGCAATTTTGGAGGCATTCTGGCAGGGCCCTCGCCACGGTGACATTCTGGCAGGGCCCTGGCCACAGTGACATTCTGGAAAGGTCCTCGCCATGGTGACACTCGGGCTGATTTCTGCAGCTGCTGGACTGACTCAGGGCTGACTCACTTAGCTTGTGGGCAGGAGCTGGGGCTACAGGCGGCTGGTGTCTGACCTTTCAGACCTTCTCTGCTGAGCATGGCTAGGAGTCTCTGGGGCAGGTGTGACACCCTGTGGCCAGGTTGGCTCATCACAGCAGAATATCCTTTAGAAAAAAACAGTGTATGGGACAGGTGTCAGGAGTGAGAGCTGCTTGCCTGGTGTCGTGGAGTATTCAGCCTTTTAGCCTCCGCTCATACTCACTGTTTCTCCACTGCCCGGCCCCACTTCCACCTCAGTTAGATTCATTTGTAGCCTTTTGGCCTTAAATCCAGAACACCCCCAAAGACACAAGAGGTCAAAAGAACCAAAGAGTTGAAGACCGCAGGAAACGACTCAGAATCAATGCCTAATGTCTCCAGAGGGCAGGGGCCATACTTTCCTCTCCATAGTACCCTATCCAACCCATCAAGATGCTGTGTATACAGCAGGTACTCAATAAATGTTACTGAACGTGAAACATGCCTCATGACCACCAACTTGATCAAGGGCTGATGATCGCCATAGGCTGTTGTATTAACTTTCATCTATCAGTGCACGTTTCTCTTACACGTTTAACACCCGACTTTAGAGTTGACGTGCTCTGGATTTATAGGGAGCTTCCAACAGCAGGAACAAGGGGCCTTACCTCTCAATGCCTTCCTAGAGGCGTTTAAGAAGAGGACTTTCTTTACATGCACGTGCTGCCACAGTAAAACGCATCACACCACAACCAGACCACACTGATTGTGTATGTCTGTGCTGCCCTTGAGCTGACAGGCCTCTATCTCCTTCCTCCCAATACTCAAAATGTCTTTCTCTTTTGGACTGGCCCCGACTTCCAGTTTTACCATTTCACGCTCTTGCTCTTATCCTTTGAGAAAGTCGTTTTTTTATTAAATAATCGGGCACTGCAGTACATGAGACAGGAAGGAGATTGACTCTAACTATGGCCTCTTCTGAGCGACGTGCACAATGGCACACAACGGAGGGCAGCTTCCAGTGAACAGAGAGCAACGGCTGACGGCGGAAGTAAACTCACTTCGGACTTTTCACTTTAGGAAATAATTTAGCAAAACACTATCATGTCACTTGTACTGGAGGAATTGACAGGCTGAATGCATCTTCTGTCATATGCTGATTTCTAGAAGTGTCTTGGAAGACACCATCGACTCCTATCAGCTCATAAACATAAACTAAAGTGAGGTAAAGAGAGCGAGAACAAACATCTGGAGAGGGTGACATTCCCATGCTTGGTGAATAGTTGGAATGGGAAAGAAAGACTTGAGTTGGAAAAAAAGGGCAAAGCTCTCTGTGACCTTGACAATGGGTCCATTGTTGGGAGAACCACGGTGGTCTTGGTTCACACTGCTGGCTGCCTTTCCAAACTGCAGTGGGTGATGGGTGTCACCCTTGGACACTGTGCTCTGCAGTCACACTGGATCTTACCTACTACCTGTGACAGGTGCAATCTGAACTCTGGCCTACTGAACACTACATGATCTGCCTCCTGCCTCCTTCTCCATCCTGCTACTGTAGACATCCTGCTGTCCTCTTTTCCTCCCATCTGCCTCAGGACCTTTGCACTTGCCATTCCTTCGGTTAAGAGTGTGCGTCTCCCAGCCCCTTGCATGGTATGAGCCCGCACTGCCCTCAGAACTTGCCTTAAATGTTACCTTTCCCAAGCTCACACATCCTCCTGCTCTCCACCATGCTCCATCTCTTTGTCCTGTTTTAGTTTTCTCCATTTTATTGATAGCTACCTGGAATATATCACATATTCTGTTCTTATTTATAACCTATCTTTCCATGAGGCCTGGGCTCTCGCCTCCTTTAGTTAGTGTTTAGTACTTAGTGGTTGCTCAGTAAATATTTAGTGACCAGAAGAATTAGGCCTGCCTTGCTTTTGTCTGAATCTCTTTCTCTCCGCCATTTCCAACTTGGTCTTGCAGGTACATTGTTGGAGGGAAACTTATTTCTCGATTGCATACAGCAAGAGAGCCATAGGGTCTATGAAAATTAACTTTCCAGTCTATAAAGTGAGATCACACCTGTTTTCTAAAGTGTTATACCAAGGAATTAATTGGAATTTGGAAAAGAGAATGAATCTTTACTGACAGTTTACTATATACCCACCGTAGTGCCAGGTGTTTCCCAAACATTTTGTGCTTT
Source organism: Hipposideros armiger (assembly GCF_001890085.2). Lineage (NCBI taxonomy): Eukaryota > Metazoa > Chordata > Mammalia > Chiroptera > Hipposideridae > Hipposideros > Hipposideros armiger. Next base: position 1,496,556 of record NW_017731786.1, read on the forward strand.
GTTTTCCTCAACGATGATTCTGGTTGGTGATATTATCCATACTTTATAGTTGAGGAAACCAAGGCTCAGAGAGAAAAAGAATCACTTGACTAAGGTTGTAGTGGGCTGAATAGTGTCCCCTAAAATGCCATGTCCAAGTCCTAACCCCTGGTCCTTGTCCATGTGATCTTATTTGTTAATAAGATCTTTTCAGATATAATTAAGTTAAGGACCTCAAGATGACATCGTCCTGTATTTCACGTGGAAAACAAATCCAGTGATGGCTGTCCTTATAGGGAGAGGACTCAAAGACACACACAGGAGACAGCCATGTAGACATGAAGGCAGAGATTGGAGGGATGTGTCTACAAGCCAAGGGCTGCTGGCAACCCCCAGGAGCTAGGAGAAAGGCCTGGCTCAGGTTTTCCCGCAGAGAATCCAGAAGGCAGCAACCCTTGATTTGGGTTATTTTAAGAACTACAAGAGAATATATTTCTGTGGTTTTAAGCCACCTGATTTGTGATCATTTATAATCCATTTAACTACTCCAAAACCTTGAGTTGTAAGTGGCAGAGCAAGGATTGGAACTTGGATCTGTTGGCCCCAGAGCCTGACTTGTTCCACTCTCCCAGTTGACTTCCCAGAATTCTGCAGTTGAGAGGTCATCCTTGCTTGACATGTGGTAAGGTTCTAGAAAGACCAAAACGTTGAGCCCCATCACCCAATGAAATCTGCAAGCATGGTTGTTCCCTTTGGTTCTGTTATCACCTGTATTCAAAAGACGACCTCACACTAAGGAAACACTCAGGTGACTCCAAATTGAAAGAGCTGCCAATGCCAGGAAAGAAAAAAAAGAAGACCCACACAGAGAAACTTAGCAGCCACAGCGAGGAGAGCAGAAAATAATACAGAGAGATTTCACTGGGGGGAAAGAACAGCCGTTCCCTTTGAAGGGAAACATTCAAAGCACAGAGCAAACTTGAAAAGGAGTCGTGAAAAGAGACACGTAGGTGGCGACTTGGATTCAGACCAGCCATGCAATACTGTAGTGGAAAGAAAAAAAAAAAAAAAAAAGAGTTCATCTCATTTCGAAGGTCACTTTCAGAGGTGGAAAAAATCACACAGCTGGCAGGTTGCAAAGTCCCTTTTTACGAGGCTCTAATGAGAACATAGATTATTTCCTAGTCACTTCAAACCAGAAGGTGGCAATGGGCCAGAGCAATGTAGGGAATTGATGAAAGGGTTAAATGAAAAGTGAGGCATGTAGAGAGGATGGATTGATTTCTGGGGACAGATGAGAAACACTAAATATGGAGTCTTGATGAGGTGATAATTAAGGTCACTGGGGAGGCCCTGGTTGCTGTGTGGGCATAGCTGAGGGAGGCCAGCGTGGAAGCAAGCGTGGAACAGCTTAGAGAACTCCATGCAGGAAAGCGGGTGGGTGGGATCGTGGGAGGAGCCCACGGACCAGGGGTCAGCGCAAGCTTCCAGGCAGCGCGAAGTTTATTGCATCTCGGTGTAACTCACATAATGAGTGACCTTTCGCCATCCCACGAGTGAAGTCACTTCCTTTGAGGAATGGTGCTCTATAAATGTAAACACGTAAGTGTGCGCGGGACAGAGTGCCAGAAAATAAATACATCCCAGAATCCTCCTGTCCCGTTTCTCCAGAGACACACTGGATGTGACCTCACAGGTCTTTCTTTTCATCTTCTCTTCATGGGAATTGTACCTGACCCTACCAATTTGGTGTCCTGCATCCATCTGGGAAACCCACTAATAAGTGATATTACTGGAGACCACAGTGTTTTAATAAAAATACTCTGAGGTCGGTCGTGACCCAGCTTGTCTAGAAGAACAGTTATGTGGCTAATACTGGGGAGGCTGGAAAATCCTCCATCAGGAAAGACTGGGTTCTGATACAAAAAAAAAAAAAAAAAGTGACTTAATTCTGTACAGAACTATCCAGGAGTAGACCCTTGTAGAAATCAACACTTGGCCCATTTTCTCTGCATGTCTGCACATATTTCAGCTCCTTGGCATATGCGACTTGTGCTGCCCAAAATGGCCTCCTTTGCATCATCTGTCAAAAGCCTGGTCTCTGACTCTATAAGGCTTCATCCAAATGTCCCCTCCCCTGATTCCCATATCAGCATGAGCCTTCTCTTTCCTAGGTGCTAAATCTGTATTTTAGTGCTTGTCACAGTCTGATCTCATTCTCCTACTGGCCTCCGTAGAGCAGGGTCTGAGAATCGAGGTCACAAGGATGACAGCCATATTCTGCCTCTATTCACCCGTAGGACCGTGCTTACCAGCAGAGTCTAATTACCTATAAATAGAGGAGACACTAAGGGTGATTTTCTCCCAGCTATGAATTAACTAAAAAGGTCACCCCAAAATGTGATTTTTCTCCCCAAGGAACAGTGATATCCAAAGCTAATGAAATCTGAACTTTATCATTTTCCACTGAACTTTTTATTTCATTTTAGGATATGAAAAGAGAGAGAGAGAGAGAGAGAGAGAGAGAGAGAGAGAGAGCGAGCGAGCATGGAGCAAGGGAAGAACTAGGGGTGAACGGTGAGATCTTACGGGGCTCTTTCATTCTAGGGTGATCTTTAATATTAGGTAAGACGCAAAGGGCTGTGTTGTCTACAATCTGAAGACATTGTAGGCTGGGTGAAGACAGATGTCGCATCAACTTAAGAAGACATAGTGGGTACCTATTAGGTGCTTGACACTATAATTGATAATAAACATTTCTTGGGCCTAGCATGGTGCCTTCCTCATCACAGGTAGTCAATATATATTAGCTTTTGAATGAATAAATCAAAGAAGAAGGTTGAACTACATCAGTGCTCCCTCCAACCACAGACCCCTGGGGTCCTTAATTATAGCAAGGTTCACAAAATTTTCTGACACTGGAAGTCTTAGTTTTTTATCTTTCAGGACCTAAAGGGTCTCAAAAGACATTAACTGCCTATGTTAATGTCAGGAGCCATTCTAAAGTAAGGGCATATAGCCATAGCCGAAGGGGAAGGGCTAATGTCAGAGGGAAATAGGGAAGGGCTGGATGCAGCAGGGGTCCCCAGCAGGCGGCAGGATCCATGGAGAATAAGATAAGGACTCTAAGAACAAACTCCAAACTCTTAGTAAAGATTGCAGTAAATCCGGATATGATCTGCGTCCCCATTCTCTGATTGAGTGAGGGAAGGGAGTTTAGTTTTTGGTGTTCTTTTTTTTTTTAAGATTTTTATTGGGGAATTGGGGAAGGGGGACAGCCAAGTTGTAATCCTTCAGTCTTAGTTGTGGAGGGCGCAGCTACCTCAGCTCCAAGTCCAGTCACCATCCTGCTGCCTGTTGGCAGCTCGCAACTGCTCAGCTCAAGGTGCCGTGTTCAATCTTAAGTTGTGGGTGGGCAAAGCCCACTATCGCATGTGGGAGTCGAACCAGTGACCTTGTTGTTAGAAGCATGTGCTCTCACCAGCTGAGCCATCCTGTCACCTGTTGGCAGCTCAGTGGCAGCTCAGCTTGGGTGCAGCTCACTGGCCCATGTGGGAATCGAACTGGTGACCCTGTTGCTCAGAGCTCACGCTCTTAACCAACTGAGCCACTCGGCTGGGCCCGGGAGTTCAGTTTTAAATCAACCTGCTTGTCTTCCTTATGCTGCACTCTCCGGGTTAGTGATTCTCTAGCATGAGGTGTCTAAGAATTATTAGCAGCATTCATATTACAGTGTTAATATTCATGTATACCACACTTACTACATACCAGGGACTTAGAAAAAGGTAGTTAAAATACAGATTCCCAGGCTCCATCCTAAGGATTCTCATTCACTAGGTCTGGAGCTGGAGCCAAGAAATGTGCATTTTTTAAAAAAGATTTTATTAGGAAATTGGGGAAGGGAACACTGTGTTTTTCCAGGACTCATCAGCTCCAAGTCAAGTTGTCCTTCAATCTTAGTTGTAGAGGGCACAAAATCAGCTGTAAGTCCAGTCGTCACTTTCAATCTAGATGTGGGGATGGGGGATGGAGGGGCATAATTCACCATCCCAAGCAGGAGTTGAACCGGCAGCCTTGCTGCTAACAGCATGCACTCTCACCAGCACATCAGCAGCTCAGCTTGGGCGCAGCTCACTGGCTCATATGGAAATCAAATCAGCGACCCTGTTGCTCAGAGTTCGCGCAACCGAGCCACTTGGTTGGCCCTGAAATGTGCATTTTTAATAAAAGCCCCAAGTGAGTCAGATGAGAATGGTCTTGAGGCCAAGCCTGGAGAAAGATGTTTTATTTCCATTGGCTTCGTAACCTCAGTAGACCTGCCTGTGTCATCATAAATTCAATAAACCATATTGGGCGTAGGGAAGGGTCTTTTCAATCACCCTAGCTTAATCCTAATGGTTTTCAAATGAGAAAACCATGCTACAAAGAAGTTTATAATTCTTAACCAAAATGGTAGTCATTTAAAGGTAAGCCTACACAAATACGTTGTTCTTTTTTTTTTTAACCTGTTTCTTGATCAAAATTCTCTCCTCCAGCATCAAACTTAGCCTCATGCACCATTTGGATTTAAAGAGTAATTCTGTGGTTCATAATTTGCTCCCTCTATTGAATATTCCATCAAGACTCAGTTTGCAAAATATGCATAAAGAGACACCATGTCTTAGGTAGAAGAAGCACACTATGGTGGTAAGCCCTGCTTAATCAATTTTTAGCTATATGAATGATATGCCCATCCCCTGTCTCTGAGCTGCATCTTCCAAATGAGGGTAAAAAGGCCTAACCTCACAGAAATGTGATGACTCAATCAAATATTTAAGATGAATGACCCACAGGAAGTTCTCCATAAATAGTAGTTTCACTCATATTACATAATCATTGATCCAATGGCAAGAATATATTTTGTTGTTTAAACGGCAAATCAGGCAAATCAACCCTTGACTATCAAAGTTCTGTTGCCAGGTACTTGCATTTGAGACAGTAACTCGCCCTTTTCACCCTCTTTCTCTCTCCAGGTACATTTGAACCATATGCATTTGACGTTAACTGCCATTGTCCAGTTATGAAAACAGCAACCGCATACAGTTCCACCTAGTATATCAAAGGTCTATGATTGTGATTTTGATTACGCCATATTCTCCTCAACCAAAATAACACTGAAAACTACGACTTGTAGCCCCCATTGTCAGACTTTAATGTACATTACAGGATATCAACATTTACACGATTAATTAGTAGATGGGGGAATTTCATGCAATTTCTCCTCCTCAGCTCTCTTCTAGAGAGTTCTCTTTTTTCATTCCTTGAGTCAGTGGCATCATTTCTCTCACCATCAAAGCCAGCATGTGCAGGTCTTTCAAATGTCTTATGTCTGATCGTTAAAGCGAAAGAAAACCGTGTCTCCGAAAGGTTACAGGAATCTTGTTCTCAGCCATAGACAGTGAAATCCAAACAGCCGTCAGACTGTAGCACACATCAGTCCTGGCAAATGACACTTGCCCCAATTCCCATCAAAAGGTCAATAAATAAATCGTGTAAAAGCAGGACCCCTTTCTTATGGAATGCCCTTAGCAACCCCAGATCAAAGGCCAGTGCTAGCCCAAGGTAGCTTGCCCAGGCTGAGAAGGGATGGAGATGATTCTCACACTTGAGCAGAGAGCAATCATAGGAGGCAACACTTACTCTAACACTTAATAGCAAAGAATTACAACACAAATTCTTTCCTACAAGCGAGCGAGTGTTCCTGGTGACAAGAGGGGCAGAAGAGACAGACCAAGTAGCCAAGGTCCATCTTCTCTAAGAGCCAAAGCTCTGTGACCAGCCCTTTAGATGTCTATAAATTTTTTCTTAAATCAATTCTATTGAAGTACAACTTGTAAAAAGAGAGGAAAATTGGGTAGAGATGGACAATGTAAATATCTACAATGTGACACATTTCTAAGTGAATGGTAAAAATGCATTCACGAACTGGGTAGTTTTTCTATATCAAGTCAAGTCAACATGCCAAAACCGGAATGTTCATAATATTCCAACACCTATGAATTTGTAGAAGTAGTAAATGATTTGACATTATGTAAACATAGGGTCTGGCTTTGCCAGGGTCAATAGCCAAGGCGAATCACTAACAATATGAGATCAGAGGGACTAGGGTGTGAATTTACCCAGCGGTCAGGCACTTTTGAGAGGGTGCCCTCTACTTGCCCTCTCCTGCCTCATCTCCAACTGTGTACATTCCCGAACTCAACAGAAACATCTCGCAACCATCAACAATTCCATCCTATAGCCAGGGCTTATCTTCCTCTAACCGTGTTGTAGTAGCCGATACTCTAATCAACTTAAATCTCCCTATTCCCCCCTCCTGAAATTCTTCTGTGGTTCACCTTCCGTGTCCCTAAAAGTATTTTCTCTTTCTTTCTTGTTGATACGTCTTCTTTACTGATACACTCCTTACAAGCATGTTCCTCTTTACTAACCTTTCATTTTACTAATAACTCTTCTTGAGTGTCTGACTTTTATCTACATGCCGATGATTTTTAAACCAATTTTTTGTGTTGTCCTCTCCACGCTAAGCCCATATGTCTAACTCTGTGGTAATGTGCCCGTCCGTGTCTGGGCACCAGCTCCAGCTGTCCAGGTGTCAACCAGAGTCCTGCTGCCCTGGCAGATCCAGCTGCAACCGCCTCCAAACCCACGCAACATGGACTGCAGTCATGCTGTGGTTCTTGGAGGTTTTTAACCTCAAGGTCACCTCCGGTTCTGAGTCATATTGAGATCGTTTCTCGATTTTACTTCTGACAATTGTCCAAGCCTGGTAACATCATATTTCCCTAATCTACAGAGAGAGACAGAGAGACTCACTCAGCTTTCTACCTCATCACCATCCATCCATTGTCTTTCTCTTCTCACGGCTCTCCTGTTTCAGGAGGGGAAAAAGAACCCCATTCTGCCCATTTTAGTCTTCATTTTTTCTCCCCCAGTAAACACTGAGAACTGACTATGTGCCAAATACTTCTCTAGGAGGAAATATAGCAACGAACACAGCAGGCAGCTCCACGCCAGGCTGAGGAGACAAACCGGATGCAAATAAATACAGGACATGTTGTCAAGGACTGTTGTACATGAGGAAGAAAAGTAAAGGAGCATGGGGTAGGGTGCGCTTTACAATCAGAAGCTGGGGAAGGCCTCCTGGGGGGATGTTTGGGCAGAGACCTGAGCAAAGACTATTTATTTCCTCTCCTCTCAGCCTCAGCTCCAGGGGCTTCATTTGCATATTCAAAGACTCCTGTAGGTGATGCAGTCTCCAGGTCAAACGACACTCTCTTAAGAGTCTCTCCCTCCCTTCTTCGGAGCCCACATAACTTTCCAAGAAAGCAAGCACCATGAGGAAGATGGGGATTATTCTCTCTTTCCCTCACACTCAGGGGGCAGAGCCGCAAGACTGACTTGGCTTTTAAATGTGGGGTAGTTGTTGAATTCCTCTAAAGAACAAGACTCCAAACAGAACGCAGCCCTCCAGGTGTGTTCCGACCCCTGCAGACCAAGGAGAGCGCTAGGAGCCTGCCCCTCATTTTCAATCCCAGCCGCTTATGAATGCAGCACAAGATGAAATGAACGTCCTGAGCAGCCTTGTCATTTGGACTTGACCGTAAACTGCCTCTGAGCCTTTTTCCAAGAGCTGCTGCCTTCATGGGTTTGTTAAGAACCACTTCCCTGGCCTTTGTAGCCTGCTGAATACCAGGCTTTAAAAATAATATAATGATAATAAAAATCCCACAGAAATGTGAATTGGCTTTCTGATTAGATGGTGGAGAGGGGCGGGGGTGGGGTGGGGTGGAGGAAACCATCTTAACAGAAAAGGCTGCAATAAATCGGAAAAGACCTCCCCATTCTGTTCTGCATGGCACTGGTATCCTGTAGCATCTGAGATGAACCCGTTGCTCTCCCTACTGGTGATTACTCCTCTATCCCTCTTTTGGTTTTTTGTTGGGTTCAAATTCTGTGCCCTAGAAAAAAACGGAATGGCTTCCAAATGGATAAAAACATGGAAGGCATGTTGTACCTTCTACACTGAAAAGTCTTCAAAACAGTGTTAGGATGGTCTCCTGTGTGGTGCTACAGATAAGCAGTCGTCAGAGTGTCTGCTCACCTAGGAGGGCCACACAACACAAATGCGTGAACGCAGAGTAGACAATCTTTGGAAAATAAAAAGAGAAGGAACTTGAAGTGTCGGAGAAGTTCTTTTGAAACCTGACTTTGTTCTTTCTCCCTCACACCCCAGGCACAGCTGTAACATATAATTTATCATATTCCAATCATTTTCATCATCGCATTGCAAGCTACCAAGGGCAGAATCCCGTCCCGATCGACTTTCTCGTCTAGACTAGTAGTTGTTCTCATATCTGAGCCTGTATTAGCATCTTCTGAGGGGGCTGGTTTATGCAGAGTGCTGAGCCCAGGCCCTGGGTCTGATCCAGTGAGTCTGGGGGTTGGGGGGACCTGCAAATTTTCATATCTAACAAGTTCCTAGGGGGTGCTGCTGCTGCTGGTCCAGGCACCCCACTTTCAGAACCATTGATTTAGAATGTGCTACCATGTCTATTGCATATCAGAACCTCTACAAATATTTAATGAAAGGCACAAAGCAAGAGAGTGAAGGGAAGGGAAGGGAGAAAAAAAAATGCGCTTATGGAAATGAGATAAGCGCTGATATTAGAGGCCTCTTGGAACCTCTCAGAAGAGTGTGAAGTGGAGCTTTATATTCACAGTCTAAATCGGAGATCTTATTTTTTTCCCTCCTTATAGATTTGCTGGAAATGGTTTAGGAACAGAGTCTAATATTTCGCATTTTAAACACTGACTGACAGCCAGGGGCACGCGTGCATATGTGTGTGTGTGTGTGTGTGTGTGTGTGTGTGTGTGTGTGTGTGTGTGTGTCCAAGATTCTACCGGGAGAGGCAGAAGTTAAAAAAAACCAAAAAACTAAAAAACTGCATTATTAAGTTAGTCTAGCAAACATCATGAATTTATCTAGTTCTCTCCAGGGCAGACCAGGCTAATTTTTTTTAAAGTATCTCCATGGTTCGTGCCTCATTCCCATGGAAGAAAAGCATCTCTTCACAATTAAGGGCCCAGGGTAGATATTTCAAACCCATCTGCTTACATGTTGAACATTTTCGTTATTCTTAGCACGTGCAGTGCTGCTTAATTTAAACTTGAGTGCAGTACCATGTGGACCAAAGAGCCAATGGGTTGACTAAGGTTTCCTGTCTCCTGGCAGTTGTGCTGGAGTGGTTTTCACACAGCATTAACCCAACAGTATGGCACTGCTGAAACCCTCTTACCCACACTTTTCACCGTCACAGCCCTAGCGTGGTGAAAGAGCTGCAGTGACTGTCCCCCATGAAACTGCCGCTGCTACAGAAAGGAGAGGTCACCTGGTTATTAAGCCACTGCCGTCTAATTAAGTTCCTACTAGGAAAAAAACATCATGCCCCAAACAGCCACTAAAGATTTGCTGTGCCATTGGAACGGGGAGGGGGCACCCATGGTTTTCATTGATTTATAGGTCTGTCACTTCTTTGCTCTGTGAACTTGTGCAAGTGACATGCTTACTGACTCTTGGTCTCATCTAGAAAATGGGTCTCATCCAAGTTCACGAGAAAATTTGAGATACAGTGTTTGCTAAACAGGATACAAACACCAGCATTTAATAAGTGGTTGGGGAAAACTGGATGAGTTGTTCGGGTCTCCCGGAAGTACCCAGGTGGTTGTTTTGTTTTGTTTAGCTTTGCTTTTTTTTTTTTTTTTCTATAAGCATATGTCACTTAAAAATCCTCCTCTGCGCTGCCTTTCTGAGAAAGTATGTACTGTTCAGATGGCTACTGTGGTGACAAGTTTCATGTGCTCTCCATTTACTAGGCCAAGTTACTTATTAAAATACGTGGCTTTTTAAAAAAACAAACAAACAAACAAACCAAGAAGCTTTACATGACAATGATGTATGTGGGGGAGGAAGTGCAGTATCTTCCATGATTGATTTCTGTCACCTGGGTCTGTGGAGGCAGTGTTAAACCCAAGAGCAGGAAATGCAGATCAAACTCCTAGAACTCCACAGACCTGCCCTAGATGGATGGATAGCGGTATCCATCCCCCCTACCCCAACTATCATGTATAAATGAAGTCCATGTCAGCCCAGGCAGCAGACTCTCTGCCCAGGGCAGAACCTCTCAGGTGGCCACGCTGATCTGGCACAGAGCTTTGGAGACCTAGAGCATCATTTGATGTCTGACTTGGCCTTCTGTAACCTAGCAACCTCTGCTTTCTGGGGTGCTGCTCCTCCATCATGCTCTCTGGGTAAGCATCCCATTGTGCCTGCACACAAAGCCTGAGATCTAGGAATCCCCAAGGGGAAGGCCAGTTTCATGAGTCTTTACCTTGGTAAAGATGGCAACCTCTTTAAGAATGCATCTCTGTGTGTGGGTGTGTGCGTTGGATCAGGCGGCACGCAGAAAGGGCTGGTAAGATGATGTATTCACGGGAGCCAACCAGGGTGTTCTCCCATAGAGATGTTTAAAAAAAAAAAAAAGTAATATGCTTACAAGATTAAATGAAGGGTGCTTCCTGTGTCATTCTGCACACAGCTACCTTCTGTTTGTCAAAGTGCGATTTCTCACCAGCAAACCACCAGCAAGGTGACCCCGCAGAGCAGAAAGCCACCAACTAGCCCGTAGAGGCCAGATCTCATCCACAGAGATATTTAATTAAGCTCACAGGGTTTTAAGAAAGATAAAACTCCATTGCTAGTATTTGAAAATTAGGAGGTTCCTATTAACAATCAGATTTGCAGCTTTCCTTAAAAAGTCAGAAGAGTGGACTCAGGACTGAGCTGAAGAGCCGCTGCTCTTCCCAATGAACGGTGCTTTCCAGTTTGCTTCTGTCACCTGCCTGGGGACCTGCCAGGTGAGCCCTGCAGGTGAGCCTCATGTTGCATGTAGCAGACCCTCAGGGGAAGCAGCTCAAGGCATCTGGGCTGTCCCTCCACCCCCTTCACATTTCTGAGGACATGAGTATTTTTCTTCCCAAAGCGAAGCTACAAGACCACAGAGGGAGCACGTTTCTAGGCATACAGTCTTGCCACCAGGGAAAAAGACAGGGTTGCATTTGCACACACACTTTTCCTTGCTCTTGTCTCCCCCGATTGAAAACTCTGAGACTGAGGAGTGAACTAGAGACAGAGGACAAACAGCTGGCCCCCTCACCGCCTGGTTATAAATGGGTCCTCCAGCTGACCTAGTACACGCTTCTCTCATGGTTTACAGACATACTCTCAAATCACATCATCATTTGTAAACCTCCGACAACATACCTGTGTTTCTGCCTAAATTCTGCTTCAGCTCCATTGGAAAAACAAGAAATTTGCATAATAGCAACTATTTCTCTATGTAGGACATTCCCTTGGGAACATCAGAAATCAAAAGCAAAGCACATCTTAAAACTCAACAAAAAGAAAGCAAGGAATCCAATTTTGAAAAGGGGCCAAAGATCTGAAGAGACACCTCACCAAAGAAGATGTGCAATTGGCAAATAAGCATCAGAAAAGATGCCCCGTGTCCTGTCATTAGGGAGCTGCAATTAAAACGAGAATGAGCTAGCCACTCTTCACCTATAAAAATGGCTAAAATCCAAAACACTGACAACATTAGATGCTGGCGAGGATGTGGAGCAACAGGAACTCTCACTCATTGCTGGTAGGGATGCAACATGGATCAGCTCTGGAAGACAGCTTGGCAGCTTCTTAGAAAACGAAACACACGCTCACCATATCATCCAGCAATCATGCTCTTTGGCATCTACTCGAAGTAGTCGAAAACTTGTGTCCACACAAAAACCTACACATGGGTGTGTATGGCAGCTTCATTCATAATTGCCCAAACTTGGACGCTAGCATGATGCTCTGTAGTAGCTGAATGGTACATCCACAGAGTGGGAAATTAATCAGTGCTAATGAAATAAAATAAAATAAAAAAGTAATTAGCTCTCGAGCCATGAAAAGCCATGGAAAGAGCTTAAATGCCTATTTCTAAGTGAAAAAAAAAAGCCAATCTGAAAAGAATACATTCTGTATGGTTGCAGCTATCGAGCATTCTGGAAAAGGCAAAACTATGGAGACAGTAAAAAGATTGGCAGGTACCAGGGGAGGGAGAGATGAACAGACACAGAGTGTTTTCGGGGCAGGGATATTATTCTGTATGACACTGTGATGTTGCATACATTTGTCCAAACCCACAGAATGTGCAACGCAGGGAATGAACTCTCACGTAAACTCTAGTCTTCAGTTAATGATAATGTATCAATAGCAGCTCATTACCTTTCACGAATGCACCCCATAACGCATAATGTCAATAATGAAGGAAGCTCGGGACGGTGAGAGCGTGCATGGGGACTCTCGACGTTCTGCTCAGTTTTTTCTTTTTGTAAACCTAAATGGCTCAAAACACGTATGCATTTTAAAAAACACAATTTCAAGTGATTAGAGAGGAAGAGTTAAGGGCTGGCTTTGAATTCTGTCTCCAAACACCATTATCCTTTCACTTTAGTCTCAATCGGGTTTAAGGACAAAACAAGATAAATTCTATTTAAAAGTGAGCCATTTGGCAATTATTAGGTGTCTAATGTGTGTCAGACACTAATAAACAGCCTCTTCATGCCCCTTCCACTAAGTCTTAATTAGATGAAGATAGCTTTGGCCATCTCTCTGTCATTAATGACTATTTTACCCAAACTAATTCACACAGAAAACCTAGTATTGTTGAGTGTTACTGCCACACACACACACACACACACACACACACACACACACACACACACACACATATGGCNCACACACACACACACACACACACACACACACACACACACACACACACACACACACCCTCTGAGCCCTGTTCAGTACAATATGAAATTTTTGACACATTCTGCAAAATTAAAACCTGGGCTTCAACTAGAGATTAATACTGGACTAGCAAAACCAACGTCTGACCTTCCAAGGGCAATTTCTATATTCTGGCTGATGTTAAGAAGCGATCAGGTACACCAAACGTTTGAAAAGAGAAAAGGGCTTGAAACAGAAGGTCCACTAGCTTGCAATCCCCAGTTGCGCCATCATCCCCCATACAATGTTCCCCAAAGTAGAAGTTCATGCTTAGTGCCTGCATTTTATCAAAAGATGATTTTTAGCTGCTGCACACATCTGTGCAATAAATCCACACCCACAAACCCAGATTTATAAGAAAGGGACATAAGATATCAAAAAGCAAATCATGCTGATTTCACAGGAAACTTAAAGAAAGATATGAGATTCTCTTTGGCTCTTTAGAAGAGCTACCGACAAGACAGAAATCCTACAAAGTCCCATTTATAATGAAAAGGGCTTTGTAAGGAAAGGCTTGCTGCTAAAAGCCGTAAGAATGGTAGCTTTATTTATTTCTTTCAAGCAATGCTGTTTACTGTCATCAACTTTCAAATTTGTTCTTTGAAATAAATATATTATGTATATGTCACCCGTTCTGACTGTTTGGTATGAAAGGTAGAAAATAGCAATCATGGCAATTCATTAATTATTTGTATGATTTTAATGATTGGGCTCAATTACCTCCCCACCCCACCTACTGGCAAGTGGCAGAGATAAGTTTGCCTCCTCTCCCTCTGGGTTGGTTGATGTCAACCCGAGAGTACAGATATTGTTAAAAGATGAAACACACAGGAAACATGCCACAGGGAGAGAAAGGGAACATCAAATAAAGCACATGCGTCTACAAGCTTGATCAGCCCCTGCATCACTGAGCGAAGCTGAGGCATCAGTGATTGCGCCTGGCCTTGGGATCAGAAAACATGGAGTGAAACATCAGCCTTCTTTTTAATGAGCTGGGTGACACTGGCCAAGTCTCTCTTTTATTTTCTTAACCAGTTTCAGGTGTACAAAACAATGTAATAGTTGCACATTTATACCCCTCACAAAGTGATAACTCCCCTCCCCCAATCTACTATCCCTCTGACATCATATATCGCTGTTACAATTCCATCAACTCTATTCCCTATACTGTACTCCATATCCCATGACTATATATATATATATTAAATTATAGTTAACATTCAATATTATTCAGCTTTTGCTTCAGGAGTACACTGCAGGGGTCAGGCATCTACACTGTCCATGAAGTGGTCTCCCTAATAAGGCAAGCGTCCATCGGATACCCTACAAAATCTTTACCACATTATTAATTATATTCCCCAAACTGTCTTTCATATCCCTGTGGCAATCTTGTGGTTACCAATTTGTGCTTTCTAATTCCCTCCGCTTCTCCCTCATCCCCACCCCCCTCCCATCTGTGGTACATTTATACAATGGAGTATTACTCGGCCATAAAGAAGATTGAAATCTCCCCAATTGCAATGGTATGGATGGACCTAGAGAACATTATGCTAAGTGAAATAAGTCAGACAGAGAAAGATGAATACCATATGATCTCACTTATATGTAGAATCTAAAGAATAGAATAAATGAACAAACTAATCAGAAACGGCCAAGCCTCTTAATGTCACTGAAAACTTAGTTTTCTTTGACTATTAAAAGCAAATATTGCATTTTTTTTCACAGGGTTGTCGAGAGAAAGAATTCTAAGATACCTAAGAGTGTGTAGACTTGACATCTGGTAAATACTTGGTAATTGTTTTTTAATGATAATGTTAACTGTCATCTAATTGCCTACACTTTCATATTACAATTTTCTAAGTTTTGTTTTCTTGCTTGTTTGTTAAGTTTTCATTGCCCCCCTTCCACACGAAAATTAAAAATCACCTATTTTAGTATCTGCTGAGGTGGAGCCTGATGGGTTAGTTAGAGGTGGCTATAATTTTAATGCAAATTCCATGGGTAGACAGTTGACATGGTGAGCTAACGGTGTAAGTCCATGCTCGCCCGACGTTTTGGGTTGTATGGACCTTAATGTAGAAGAATTTGAGGAGAGCTCAGCAACAATTCTTTCTCCAGTGGCCAAACCCAAAACACCCAAGTCTCCAAGGCACCATCTGTTCTCATTCTTTTCGAAAGCGAAAAGTAGAAATGTGCTCATCAGGGGCTAAAGAAGAAAAGAGTGAAAAACAAACGGCAGCCTGCTTCAGATGTCTGTAGGGCCCTCTGGGTTCCTTCCACGGCAGGATACGCTGTCACATTTTCTTGGCTCTTTCAGTCGAAGTAGTTAAACTTTGGCAACTTCCAAATCTCTCTATTTCTCTTTTCTTCCAGATGGAGAGGGTGGCAAGTGAGGGGAGGGGTCAGGCCCCCCCCTTCTGAAAGATTTGATTCAGTGCTTCCCTCTGAAAATGATCCCCTTTCTGGTAGGTTATGTGCCAGCTTGAACCCATTCGTAGGCAGAATGCCCACCTTGGGAGGAAACTGGATGGATATGAGAAAGCAGGGTGCTCGGGAAGAGGGGAAGCACGCATCACTGTAATATTACACTAAGCCTTAAGCCAACTGCATGGATTCTGGGGCGTGGGGAGGGAAGGAGTGATAATTTTAAGAGAAATCTTAAGCAGATTTGATATGCCTATTCTTAAGTCAGCTTCCAACTGTGTCTTAAATAATACAATTAGTATCTAAAAGTGGGGTGTTAAAACACACATCAGAAATTGGGTCTTGTAGAGGGGAGGGTTTATGCTGTAACTTAGGAAACCTGTATTTGGAAGACAATCATCAAGAAAGTCTACGAAGCGATGTGGAGAAATAGATGCCAGGATACGACTGAATGCTGAGGGGGCCTTCCAGTCCTGAGAATCAGCTGAAACGCTCTCCTCCAGTTGAGTGATACCAGAAATGACCAAATGGATGTTGACCTGTACGGCTTCCATCCTGTCATTGCTTCGTACTGAACTGTAGCTGAACCATTTTGCGTGGGGCTTCATATCCAATTACAAGGCCGCTCCACACCCAACAATGTGTCAGCAGCCAGGGTGAAAGGCCTGATTTACGACGTGTCCCTGTTTTGAATAGGGCCTCCCCTGGTCCATTGCTGCCGGAGCAGAGATCCCAGAATTCCACGTCGGTGGAATACGTTTGATGTTGACTCCAAGAGACAAAAACTGTGACTAAAGTCTCTTGTCCCTCAGGACCTTTACTTCTTTTTCCTACTAATACATTTCACTTCAGCATTCTCACTTTCAAAGTATAAAGGCATTTCTTCAGTCAAGGCCTGATCAGTGATTCATTTCCCACCTTCTTGATAACCGAGGTGACCTGCTCCAGTAAACCCTGATTACGACTCCACAAACATATTGGTAACTAGATCATTTGTGCACTCACCACTAGCTGTGCGTTTTCAAATGCAAGGAAGTTATTAAAATTGACTGCGATTTGGCCAGAAAGGGACCTAAACCAACTGACACAATACCTGGGTTTGATCTCAAATCATTGCTGTATATTCTGTCACTCCATTCACGATCTTTGAAACGAGAATGGACTTTTGTCTTTTTGTTTTGTTTTGTTTTGTTTTTAATTCCACTGCAGCTTGGTGAGCGTAGTAATACCACAACAGCAACAGCTACTGTTCGTGGAGGACTTACATCTCACAGCGGGCTAGGAGCTGTGCTAAGCATTTCACATAATGATCAAGTTCAATCCTCAGAATAATTCTATGAAGGAGTTATTTTTATACCAGCCCTACTCCCATCATACCTCATGTGATGAGTTAAGAATGTAAAGCTCAGGGCTACTGCTATTAAGTGTGGGTTTGGGAATTGGGTACTTAAAGCCAAATGTATATATTATATTTAGAATTTGAAGTCCATGCTAAGTAGCCATGCTGTTGTACAGAATGAGAAAGTAGGCATGGAAAGGTTTTATAAGCCCTAAGACTTATAATCTCAAAGAGATTATTAATGCCTACTAATGTCATGGCATTACAAAGAAAGAAAAACAGAAGGCAAGAAAGGGAGGGAAGGAGAGAGGAAGGGAAGGGAAGTGGGGAAGGGAGGGAGGAAGGGAGGGAGGGAGGGAGGGAGGGAGGAATCAAGATGCAGTTAGCTCCTAGTGGCTTAAACTGGATGGAGATCATTCTCGAACTTTGAGTGGCAAGGTGACCTGATCAAAAGAGTATGAGGCTGGGCCAGCCGAGTGGCGCGATGGTTAAGAGCTGGCTTGGGACGCCAGAGGGCCCCGGTTCGGATCCCACATATGAGGGCCAGTGACACTGCCCTCCACAGCTAAGATGCTGAACAACAGCTCAACCTGGAGCTGGGCTGCCGTGAGTCGCCGGTGACAGCATAGGCTGCAGCCCCTGTGGCAGTGGGTTGCCATGGGCTACCGTGTGTAGCCAGCAGCCAGCGTGAACAGCCAACAGCCGCCGGGAGTGACCGTCCAGAAGCCGGCGACTGATCTGCCTCACCCGGGAAGAGCGCAATGATGGTGCCAACTTGGGCCAGTGAAGCAACATCCTCCACAACTAGACTGAAGAACAAAACGACAGCAACTTGTCTGTTCCCCTTCCCCCAATTCCCCAGCACTGTTCCCATCCCCCCAATTCCCCAATAAAAATCTTTAAAAAAAAAAAAAAAAGAGTATGTGGCTAAGTCAAGAGGCCTGGGCCTTGGCTTGAATCCATTGAATCCATGTATTAACCAGCTATGTGACTTTCAGCGCTTTATTTTTCTGGCATCTCCATTTCTTTATCTACTGAATGGGACAATAAGGACAATTTGCTTAAATCACCTCACCATAAAATGATATGGTGAACGTAGAGGGCTTTGGAAAATCAAAACTGCTATTAAGTGAAATATGTTATTACTGATGATTCTGCTTAAAATGCCTCCCTTTCCTTCCTTTTGTTCCCAGAGCACACCATTCACGCCTTCTTCCTAATTAGCCAGGAAGAAATTTGTCTATCCTTCCACTTAATCATGTTTCTTCCCAACAAAAGAAATGTATTTGATCATTCATTGAATTCATTACCCACTTACGCTCAGCTAAAGCATGGCTGGTGCTTTGGTTTACAGACAAATTTTTGCCCAACGTAGTTCATGTTTTCAACCCTCGATTCTCATTCAAGAAATGCAAATTTCAAGAAATGCGAACTAACAGTATTATAATAGCATAAGCAATGCACAATTGCAAAGGTTAATACAGTAACCAAATCAAAAAACATATTGCCCAGCTATTATCATAACACCTGGTTTAAGGGTTTGGCAGCCCAGCCCGCACCTGAGTACTGACTGTCAATACGGGAATATGCTTATTCTTAATCAAATCAAAGTCCTTCTCTTTCAACCAGATGAGTGTCAGTGAACAGACCCAGTCCCCACCTTCTCCTTTGACAATGGGCATCCCTGCCAGCCTGGTCGCTCTGTGGGGTCTGGCTGAACGTTAAAGTAAATAAGCAGACGGGAAGGACAGGATCTCTCAGAATCTATCCATCTGAGGTGCCTTCAGCACGAAAACAAAACCCAGACTGAGTGACAGATGAAATCAACCCCAGCAGAGCCCGGGGCTGACTTTCTCCTGAACACAGTGTAAGAGGTAGGTACAGAGAAGTCTTGACAGATAGGTTGTTACAGGGCAGTCACAGGAAACCCCATCATTCAGACCTTCCACAAGATCATTTCGAATCTTCATGACGTACATTTTGGCACAATGATCAAATGCCCCACGTATGAGTGCATCTGTATTTCTGGAAGACTTTGTTCACGTACAAAGTTTCGTGGACAGTAGACAAATTCCAGTTTGATATTTGAAAGAAGTAACCATATCAATTTAGAAGAGTCACTTCTCCAGGTTTAGCCATTCCCAGTTCTGGCAGTGACATGGGACATGCGTTCAAAACCCCTTGCCAGTTGGTTATCTTCCTTCAAAACCGTTTCAGTTTTCTGGTATCCTTCCCCAAGGATGTGGCCCAGAACGGAACACAGAATTCTAGACATGCTCAGGGCAGTAATAATTGGAGAAAAGCAATCCCTTTTTATTATTGTAGGAAGAATTCTAAATTAAATCTAACAAAGATGATAAATCAAATGCACCACCATTTTGGGGCCCAAAGTATAGCCATTTTAAATTGCTTACATACAAGTATAATACAGCTGGTATTTTTACAAGTCTTACTTTCAACCTGTGACTTACACTGTGAGAAGCACCTTCATACACACACACACACACACATATGACCATGCATGCTCACACGTGTGTTTGTATATGTGATATATATATATATATATATATATATATATATATATATATATATATATATATATATATATATATATATATATATATATATATATATATATATATATATCGGGCATGCCAAAAAAATGTGTACAAGTGGACACATTGGTCACTTTGGTCAGCATTGCTCAAGCAGTAGTTCGCCATCATCAAAAGTGTCTGGATGCTGACGGGAACCACTCTGAGCACCTCTTATAATTGCAGAAGTCAAACATGACTTGTATTCATCTTTTGTTATCGGTATAGATTGAGTACTACAATTTTAATAGATTTTTCCTTTCTTAAAATGTGTATACATTTTTTGGCCCTCATATATATATATATATATATATATATATATATATATATATATATGGTATCCACTGAACCCTAATAACAACATGCAAAACAATTCCTAGGAGACTGTCAACCAATTTGCTATAAACCAATTGGATTCCATTGTTTATCACCACTATTCAGAATGACTTTGGATTAGAGCTGAGTTAGCAAAATGGGTCCTATCTGGGGGAAAAGATACTTGGATGTTGGATAACGGAAGAAATTGTTGGCGATGACAAAGATTGATAGTTTACTAGATCATCATGGTACAAGATGGCACCCATTTTCCATCTAATTTCACAAAGGATTTGAGGTACTTAGAAGAATGCAAACTGTAAGTAATTCCAAACATAAAAACAAAGAGCCAAGGCAATGTCATTTAGAATAGAGCTTGAGACCAGAATGGGGGGAAAAAAAAGCATAAACATAGAAGCAATCTGAACCTACCCAGTTAAAACGTTTAAATGAAAGTTTGCCCCTGGGTTTTATGCCAGCTAAAATAAAAAGGGAAACATCTTCTGTTATGTGATTCACACGGTCTTTAAAGAGAAAATATACCAAATTATTAAGGGAAGAACATATAACTATAAAATACTCTGTATGGCAGATGAAACAGCATAAGGCCAGTAAATTTCTCTTTATAACTCTGGCTCAGAAACTTAGCAAAAAGTCAGTTCAGTGTTAAGCCAATCTCTATTTCCTTTATACGATTACTCTAAAATAAGTCATTTTCTCTTTCTTACAGCCGTTAGTCATTAATCAGCATCTCTCAAGAATCATTCTGAGTCATAGACTCTTAGCATTGAAAGAGACATGAAAGTTAATCTATTTCAACCTCCCATTCAAAGCTAGCAGATTATACACCATCCCAAAGATATCCTGGCAATGGCTAACTGCTTTTTGAAAGCATTTAATGACAAGAAGCTCAAGACATTCTCAAGGCAGTCCTCTCTATTTGCATAGTTCTGGTTAACAACCAAATTCATCCTTACATTGACATTCAAAAATGGGCCATACTTTGACTGCCTAACGAGCAACAAAATCCAAGTTGAATTTTTATATTTAAATACCATCAGCTTGCCTACATCAGTCATCGCAAAATACTATTCTCGGTATAGAGGCTGCCATGTTTTAAATTGACCTATTGTTTATGAGAACAGTCAAGGCAGCATTCTGAACAGTGGGAGGCATACACATAGAAATAAAAACTGTCAAATAAAAAACAACAACTTAATCACGAACTCTGGCAGAAGTCATTAAGGAGACTGCCTCTGCCCTAGATAGAATGTAGATCTTCTCATTTGTTGATGTGAATAGTGAAATACAATCACATGACTCTATATTTCCTGGGAGCTAGCCATGATGGCATCTGTGTCATCGCTAATACGTTTTTTTGTACTTGGGTCAAACAGGCAAGGTAGAACAGGCTGTCCTTTGCATTAAGGCTACTTAGATCTACCAGCTTGATCCCCACACCCTCTGGAATTTGTATTCTTGGCAATTAGGGTTCTTGGGTCCAACCATCTTACAGGAACTACTTATTGTTGTTTTTGTCACAATGGTAATTAATAACCCTGGTCCACTGCATTCTCTCCAGAGCTTTCAATGCTTCTTCTGCACAGATGCTCTCGCATTAGATTGTCGTCATGATGCTACGCCAACTATTGGGTTGTCGGAAAAGTCATGGCACATTTTTGCAATGAAAAACATAGAAAAAAATATGTCATGGCTTTTCCGACAACCCAATAAAAAAGGTCAAGAAGATCTCACCATACAGTTGCCCGTAGTGATGAATCCTGACAAGTGAAGATCTGAAAATCTAGCCTTCTCTGAATCAGTCAACTTCTCATAAGCATGAGAATGATGAAGACAGAGGCCTGAGAGGCTGAATATACAACCAGACAAAGGCCAGACCCTAGAATAATGGCTAAGAATCGTACGTGATAATAGAACTCTGAACCACATAAGGAGCCCAGAACGAAAAACCACAACCTCTGCAGCCATCAGCCAGAATGACCAGCACCAGGTCAACAACGGCCAACGTCTTAATTGTTGCCCTTCTCTGCCATCCAGCTCGGGATAACCTAGAGAAAGCCACATGAATCACATAAGTTGCCCCACTTCTATTTATCCACTCTCCCTCCAAACTGAAGCCTTCCCCTTTTCTCCCTATAAAACTTTCCAGCCACCTGACTGTCTCTGGCTCCCTGACAAACACAAGTGATGGTGGCCGACTCCTTTGCTACAGCAAGCTCTCAAGAAATTAATCTCTCTGTCCTCATTTGGGTATTCTTTGTTTATTTCCACAAAACACAAATACTGCATGAAGACATTTTCAGTATCAAGTGGAGGTCTGTAACATATTATATTTAGAAACTGTATGCGTAGGAGTTTAATTGCTTGATGGCAGGAGATAAGCGTATATTTCCAATGATACTAGTAAACTGGTTCTGGGGTTGGGGGGATAATGAGACAATCCCTGATTTGTAACATGTTCTAATTTCTATTATGCAAATGCTCTCACCACAGCCAATTTCAAGCTACCACTGGTTTAGCAAAAGGCTTGTAAAACTCCTGAATCTTTAGTAATCAGTTCTAGCAAGCTGATAGGAGTGGCTACAGCATATCACAGCATATTTCTCTGTTTTTTTCCCCGCAATATCTAACACTGTGCCTAATACATAGCAAATGATTTTTCAAAGGTAGAAAATGGTAGATATAGAGATATAGCTATAGATCTAGATATAGACAGGTAGATGATGGATGGTTGGGGGCGTGGACAGACACATGGACACATGATACATAGCTCCATTTTGTTTTGTAAAACAGGAACAGCCTATCTAAATCACTCATTCAATGTGAATTGAATATTTACTATGTGCCAATTCTTGGGCTGGCCGAGTGGCTCAGTTGGTTAAGAGCTCGCTCAAGAATGTGAGCTCTGAGCAACAGCGGTTCGATGCCCGGCCCGAGCTGAGCTGCCGCTGAGCTGCCAACAGGTGGCAGGATGGCTCAGCTAAAAACAAAATGCGTATATTATGTGCCAATTCTTGTTTTAGGTGCATGGTATACTAGTGAACCAAGCAGACAGAGGTCCCTTTTCTTGAGAAGATTCAATTTTAACAGGATTACAGACAATAAATCATAAATATAATAAGTAAGTAATTTTTATAATCTTAGAAGAAACTGAATGATACGGGGAAAAGAAAAAGGAAAGCTGGGTAAATGGAACTGGGAACTCTGAAAGTGAGGAGGTAGGCATTTAAAATTTTCAATAGCGTGGTCAAGGTGAGCTGCCTTAGGAAGGAAGGAGATGAGTGATGGCTTGAAGTTGTTACTTAGCTATGTAGATCTCTGGGAAAAGACGGAGTGGTTAGGGCACAGCCCTAAGGAGAGAGCGCATTGGGAATTTCCAAGGAATTGTAAGGAAACCAGTTCTCACACTGGATCAGCGGGAGAGCAGGAGATGCACCAGGAAGCAGACCAGGGAGGGAACTGTAAAGTCTTGTAAGGAATTTAGTAAATTACTCTAAGTTAGGGAAACAGTGCAGTGTTTTGAGTAGAGAAATGACATAATTGGAGTTAAATTTTCAAAAGATCCTATTATGAATTGTGAGATTAGCCTTAAAGTTGGGAGAGTTTTCCATAATCCAAGAAAGAGATGACGGTGGCTAAGAGTCAGACAGAGATGAAGGAAATGAGGGGCCGGTAATAGTAGATAATGCAATGACATGGTGAAAAGTGATAAAATTCTGGATTTGTTGGGGAAGTAGAGCAAAGAGGATTTGGATTTTGATCAAATATAAGAGAAAAAGGAGTCACAGTTGAATCCAAGTATTTTGGACGGAATAACCAGAAAAATGGAATTGACAGCAACTATGATTAGTCTGTGGGGGGTGGGGATCAGTTTTTAAAGAACTCAATGCAGAACACGATGAGTTTGAGATGTCTGTCAGACTTCTGGAGTTAGAAGAGTTGAGCTCAAGACATGAATGCACAATGATCAGCATAGAAATGGGACATAAGTTATGAGACTGGTTAAGTTTATTCAGGGATTAAAGATAACCAAGAACAGAGCCTTGACTGATTTCAACCTTAAGAGTTCAGGGACAGGAAGCAGAACCAGCAAAAGACATAAAAAAGGAGCAACCAAAGAGGTAAGGACGACCCAAGAGGGTGGTGTCCTGAAAACCAATTGAAGAAAGCATACCAAGGAGACAGTGATCAGTTTGACCAAATGCTGCTGATGGGTCAAGTGACACAGGGAATCAGAACTTGTCATTAGGGTTAGTGATGTGCAGATAATCAGTGAGCTTGACATCAACAATGTCGCTGTCACTGGGGTAGGCATGAAGGACTGAATAGAGTGGCTTTAAAGAAAATATGAGTATAAACGTAGAGATGTCAGGTAAATAAATTGCCACACATGTGCGAAATGAAATACTCTACAGTATTTATGTGTAGAAGTATGCTCCAATATATTGTTGAGTTTTAAAAATTAGATTTTGCTTTGCTATATTTCTGGTAATAAATGTACAATACTACATACCTGCCCCCAGATTATAAATTTCAATATTAGACTAAACTTTATATATATAAATTTTATAAATAAATATATAAAATTTAGTCTAATAATGACTATATACATATATATATATATATATATATATATATATATATATATATATTATAGTGTAATCCCAGGCCTAGATGATTTCACTGGGGAATTCTAGCAAATATTTGAGGAATGAATAATACCAATATTCTTCAAGCTGTTTAATGAAATATAAGAATAATTAATATTTTCTACCACATTTTATGAGACCAACATTGCCATGTGTGCAAAAATCAACAAAGACAATACAAAAATAAAATTAAAAACAAATATACCTCAAAAACATAGATGCACAAATCTGTAACAAGTGTTTGCAAAATCACTCTAGAAGCATATAAAAAGAAAATAAGTCTTGAACAAGCATGGCTTATCCCAGGAATGCAAGGTTGGTTTCTCATTCAAAAATCAATCAATGTCACCACACAAGATGAAGAATCTCAAACGCATCATACTGAACAAAAGAAGGAGAAATAAGAGCACATATTTTATGATTCCATTTACATGAAATTCTAGCAATGAGAAATATAATCTGCCATAACTAAAAGGAAATCAATGGTTGCCTTGAGCTGAACTCAGTTAAGGAAACCGAGACCCAAAAAAGGGGAGCTGGGAAACTAAACATCCGTAGGAAAATATGTTTCTCAATCATGGATGGTTTGACCCACAGGGGGACAGCTGGCAATGTCTGGATACAGTTTCGGTGGTCACAACTAGGGAGGTATTACTGGCATTTGGTGGGTAAAAGCCAGGCAGACTGCTAAACATCCTACAATGCCCAGGACAGCCCCGTCAACAAAGAATTATCTGGCACAAAATGTCTATGGTATCGACGGTGACAAACTCTGAGCTAGAGATCTTCCCTGCTTCAGTAATCCTTTTAATGTCTCATGCCAACATATAACCATAATCACTACATAAGAGCCTCATAGTGCAAATTAAAACTCATATCCCATGTCCTTGATGAGGAAAAAAAGTCTACTGGTTTCCATTTCACCACCTTCCTTGGACATCCTTTGAATGTTTCATGATGGAGACTACAAATGGTCTTTCTGTGCCAGCATTAAGCCAGGAAGGAGGTATCTGTATCAGGGAGGTTTCGGGGAGAGGAAGATTTTATTTTTAGGTTATATTTTGGGGTTGATCACAAACAGCTGTTCTCAACCCACTCGTGGGCGACTGAGGAGTGCCTGAGGAGTGTTAGGGCACAAAAATTGATTTGTTATGGGAACTGGCAACGATTTCCAGTGGTAAATGAGACTTTAAATGAATGATAAAATGATGATCCAATTTGGAAGTCAAACTGATGGTTGTTTCAATGGCCTCTTTTAGGGTATCATTTCACAAAAGCTACAAAAAAAATAAATAGGCAAACAAACCCATGCTTTGCTTTATCTGACAATATACCTGAATGAGAAAACTCACAAGAAATGGTGCCACTAGATCTTGCCATTAGCTTATCTGGGGGAAAAACCAGTAAAAAGAATCCTATCAAAATTAAGACATGCCAGAATTTAAGAAAAATATTTAAAATAAAAGTGGTCATTCCATTTCTATTCTGCCTTTCTTCTATGCTGAGTTGCCCATTCTGAAATTCACCCTAAATGTACTAAATATATGGTTAAACTAAAAAGCCCCAAGTGGAAATACAACTTCTCACACTGACCATGAGCAAGGGTCAAGGCCAAGCCAGGTTTTAATTTGGTACATGATATTTTTCTAATATCAAGTTCCAGAATGTTTTTTAAAATGCTTTGACCAAGAAATAATTCCTCTCTGGAATGCTAACCTATTAATTCAAAATACTGAGCCAGCCAAGTGGCGTGTTGGTTAAGAGTTGGCTTGGGACGTCAGCTCTGAGCAGTATGGCCCTGGTTCGGATCCCACATGAAGGCAAGTGACACTGCCCTCTACAGCTAAGATGGTGAACAACAGCTCAACCTGGAGCTGGGCTGCCGTGAGCAGCCGTCCAATGGCCGGCAAAGAGCGCAATGATTACCAACATGGGCTAGTAAAGCGACATCCTCCACAACTAGACTGAAGAATAAAAGGACAGCAACTTGTCTGTTCCCCTTCCCCCAATTTTCCAGCACTGTTCCCATCCCCCCAATTCCCTAATAAAATCTTAAAAAAAAAAGAAAATATTAGTGATGAGTGGGGGAAAGTTTATACAGAAAGATGTTCTTCCTAGGGCTGCATAAAAGAGCAAACAGTTTTGAAGCAACTTAAATTTTAACAATTTTAAGTAAATTCTACTTAGGACTGTAAAAGTAAATTTACTTAAAATTCTAACAATTTTAAGTAAATTGTAGTGTAATAAATGTAATGTTGGAAAAATGCAATTGTTAGAAGCATGAAGTCCTCAGAGAAATGTGCGAAATTGTTATTAATTAAAAACATGAATAATCCAAAAACATATGTACTGATTGATGAGAGAGGTCTGTGAAAGATGTGCATATGATCATAATCTAGAAAGAAACATCAAAATTACAAAAGCAATAATAGACATAGTCTATACATTTATGGGTCATACTGCTTTTCTTGGTTTTGGGGGTTTTTTTTTCCTGGAACTACTTTTGTAATACGGCTAGGGAAAGAAACATTATAAATATTGTTTATACATATAATGTGTGTGTATGTATGTGTGTGTGTATGTATATATATATATATATATATATATATATATATAAAATACATAACATTAATACATATATAACACATATATGTACATATATAATACATAACATATATAATGTTATGTTACATTATACCTATACTATACTATACCATACTATTATATTATATTATATTATATTATATTATATTATATTAGGAGAAAATTAAGTCTGACCCAGTGCCCCTTTCTTCTTTCAAAATAATACCAAATGTACAGATTTGCATTAGGAAGTTAGAAGCACTAAGAAAACCAATGAGAAGAATTTTGGAGTGCATAGAAGAACAAGCATTATAATTTAAATTAGGCTGCTGGAGGATAAGGTCAGTTGCCTTGAAACGGTAATGAGCCTATCATTAGAAAGTCCCCCACAAGGTTAACGCAGCCATTTCACATTCCTTCCATGAATGGCCTGATCACAGAATCAAGAATTTCGGAGGGAATTGGCTACACAATTGATCTATCAAGCCAAAGTCTGCTTCTTTCATTCCTTCCTTCATAGCTAACTTAATAGTTCCCTTCCCCATGTCACTGCCTGATGCCTAGAATCACTCTCGCTCACACACACACACACACACACACACGCCCTTCCTTTATTTTCTCTCTTGAATCCGGTCTAGAAAGCTGGGCGTCATCCTAGTCTTTTCTCACTTCCTCATCCCTTACTCACTACCTCATCCAGCCCAGCATCAGCTCTGGTCAATTCCATTTCCTGAATATCCCTTAACTGTCTCTCTTGTTTGCTTCCAAAGCTTCTGCCCTCCATCCTGCTATGGACTATTACAATGGCCTTCCAACCTGTCTCCCTGTCCCCAGTACGATCACAGCCGTTAAAAGACAGATATGGTCCCATTACTTCTCTCCTTATCGTCTCCTTAAATCATATTGATGGACACCTATTACCTTTGAAAATAAACTCCATCTTCCTTAGGATGACTCAAAAGGCTCTTTTCACCTGACCATTGCATCCTTCTACTACAATTCTCCCTTAAGTGCCTGAAAATCGAGTCATACTACTAAATGGAACCCATTTTTCTCAGCTCAATTAGGCTGAGTTGGAGAAAGCAGAAATATCAGCTTTCTCATTCTAAGCATTATGATAATTTTTATGCCATCTAATACCACATTCACATTTTTAACAGTCATAGCTCGCATTTTAATTACATTACATTACCAGTAAGTAAAATCCCTAAATATGTTTTATAAACCTTCTTGTACCTGAGTAATTTCTTTTTGTTTTAACCAAATGCAGGATGTCCCAATTACCAGTATTAAGTTCCACTTTTGATATTTTGCCCAGGATTCCATTTTGCTAAGCTCTTTTTAGACACAAATTTTGCCATGTAACACAATAACTGCTTGTCCCAGCTTTGTGACAACCTGAAAATGTGTCATCGACATGAGGTAACGTGGTGTAATTCAGGAACACAGGATTTAGTGTGGTCTAATTCTAATTAGAATAGAGCTTAAATTCTAATTCCACCACTGACAAGTTAGTTGTCAAGCACTTGGAATGCCACTTCAATTTTCTCCATCTTGGTTTGCACATCAGTAGGCTGAGTATCACAATAATTAAGGGGGATGACAGAATGATGATGATGGTGAAAATGAGTTGCCAGTAATAGTATTTTGTGTCAGACACTATGCTAAATGCTTTATATACAAATATGCTGAGGAAGGTACAATCATTATTCCCATTTTTCTGGTGACTACAGTAAAGTTTTAAAAAAAATAGTAATTTACCCAAAATACACTCAATAAATGATGGAACTAGTGGATAGAAATGTTAGAGGCCAATAGCTCCTTTCTTCTTCCTGAGTCACCCATTGCTCAAATGGGCAATTCATTTCACTGTTCCCCCACTGATGGGAATTAAGGTTATTGCCACTTTTTCACCATCAACAAGCAATGACATTTTTGTACCTGTATCTTTGCGCACATCTGGAATTAAATTTCTCGAAGGGGAACTTTAGGATCAAAAGTTATATTTTTGTTGAATATTAGGAATCTGTGCTATAACTCTTATCATGAAAAGTATTAAAAGATTTTCTCAGGAATTGTATAGCACATATCTTAGTTATCTCTTCATATCACCTTGGTAACAATATCAGCTCCTGGACCCCCCGTGTCAAACTCTGCCTTAAATACCACTAATTGTGCTTGGCCCCCACAGTGCCACCCCTGGGGCTGACCAGTTGTATTCCTGGGAGGACTTCTTTCATTGCTGCTACTACATAACCAGGCCAGCGAGCCTCACACGCGAGTTTCCGGCTTCTCCCACTACTTCTGGACGTGGATGAGCGGCTGCAGAAGGAGCCAGATGGTGCAACCTGGATGTGTGAGCTCAACTCTCCGGGGACACACTTTGACTTATGGGAACCAGGAAGGAAGGGGGCTGTGTGCAGCAGGCAAACAAGTCTCTCCTGCCTCCTTCTCAACAGCGTCTCCGGGAAATGGTTCCGCAGACAGCCTGTCCAGATACATCTCACAGCAAATCTACTCAACCGCTTTGACCAGTAGAGTAATGCGACACTACATTATTTTTTATCCCATCCCTGGCTCACTTTCCTTACCTCTCACTTGTACGTCTCTCTTGCTTGGTCTGTGGTGATTTTCTGACTCACTTGAGATAATAAAGTTTAGGAACGTGTTTTTTTGTGAATTACAAAGGACTATATACCACAAGGGACGGTAGTTTTATTACTGTGATTTTTGTTGATTTCAGGAATACCGGGAGGGGTACAGCCAAAGATTCATGTCATAAAATAATCAAGATTCCCTTCATTTACACTTCATTAATTATTATCAGTCTAAGAAGAATTTTGAAATATTTTTCATCTTTCCGATTCCATGTTGCCTTCAGGGAGGTGCAGTTAACCATAAGCCCCAGGAGAATACCTGTGGTACGTTTCAACGTCTTCCTAAGGAGTGCGTGCTGGAATAAGGAATAGCATAACGTACGTAAGCACTCGATTGTACCCCTAACAGCATAGCACACACCCCAGAGTGGAACTCCATAGTGAGATCTGAGATATGAAAGTCACAGTAGTAGCATGAAAGGAAACTGGGATGAAAGAAAATTCAAGAACTCCCTGTCTCTACCCTGCATTGAAATAATTATCTTCTGCTTTACCAGGTAAGTTGCCTCTCCCACCCAATTTCCCAAAAACGTAATAACAGGTGGGTAATTCATATTCATCTCAACCAACATTTAGTGAAGGCCTAAATTATCTCCGTCTGTGTTCTATTTTAGCACCTGCTTGTTTTCATGGGACTCTCCGTTGTTATTGCTTACTTAACCACTTTTCTGGCTGAACTATGAACGTTGGGGGAGTAGAAAGCTGTCAATTCCACTCTCTGTCATATTCCTGGCACCTAGCATATTGTCTCGATTTTTAAAACATGTTTACCAAATGATGAATGGAAGAATGAATGAAGATGAATTGACCACATACCTGGACTTTGCTAAGTGTTTTTAATGTTCTCCACATATCCCCAGTCACACACTTCAGCTTATACAAAGTAGATCCCTAATCAATGCATTAGCTAATTAATAAAAATTATAAATTTATATTAAAAATATCTAAGGCCTACCTTCTAACAAGAGAGTTCAAAGGATGCTAAAATATTCTCTTCTCATTTACATGCAGGGAACACAGGCATATAAAGAGAATTACTGCTTAGTTTTTAAAATAGAAATCTTTGAGGCTGGCTGCTTCGTTGGACTGAAGACATGGTAGAGAATATTAAAAATTTGGCTGGAGGGAGAAGAGATCCAAGATGGTGGAATAGATAAACATTGTGCCTGCCTCCTTCCGTGAACACATTCAAATTACAACTAAATTATAGAACAATCAACCTGGAGAGCCATCTGAAGTCTAGCTGAACAGAAGTTTTATAAATAAGTATATAAAGAAGAAGCCATGCCGAGACTGGTAAGGAGGGGCAGGGTCGCTGAACGGGTGGTCCCACATTGCATGTGGTGTCTGACAATCGGGAAGGATATCTCAGCCATGGAGGTCCCCCCTGGAGAAGCTAGGGACCCCAGTCTCACACCAGGCTCCCCAGAGTACCAGTGCTGAGAAGAGGGACGGCCACAACACTTAGCTGTGAAAAGGAGTAGGGATTCCTACCATCAGGGTAGGCTAGAAGGCCACGGAAAACCCAGATGTCCTCTTAAAGGGCCTGTACACAGACTCACTTGCTCCCAGACACTCACCCCAGACTCCGGCAGAGGGTCAGTGACTCAGGGGGAGAGACTGAGTTGTGTGGCCTCAACAAGGCAAGGACTGGAGGGGACGGTTGCCATTTCCCCTGTGTGAGGTCTGTCTCCTGTGCAGCCATCTTTCCTGTGTTAAGCCCTCCTCCACACGGCCAAATCTCAAGGTTAATTGGCCTGGTGAGCTCTGCTGAGACCCCGCCCTATCCAACTCCCCCGGCACCAGAGGCACTTTCTCTGCGAGCAGCCAGCCCTGCCCGCATTGTACTTTCTTGGAAAACTATCAGGGTCTGCAGCCCCCAGGTGGGCGGCAACTGGTCTGGGTGTGCTCTGAGACTTTGTTGAGTAGCTCCAGGCTCAGCACTGGAATCAAACCAGAGTCTACATTAACCTGGTGACCACGACTCTTCCCTAGTGACTCCCTGAGACCCTGCCTCACCCAACCTGTGTACCCCACAAGGCTTTATCAGTGGCTGAACCTTAAGGGAGCCAGTGGGTAGCAGCAGGCCTCAGGGTGTCCTGGCTTTCTGTGGAACTACCCCAGGCCTGGTACTGGTGGCAGCTGTCCTTGGTTGGCAGCGAGGCCTCTCTCATGTGCCTCCAAGTTTAGCAAAGACAGTGAACAACCATGGATCACTTTGTAGCTCCTACCAGGTAGTCCCTGGCTGGTCACAGGCAGTGGTGACCTGGGCCTGCACCAGAACCCCTCCCAAGAGGCCCCAGAACCAACATACTTGGAGTTGGGCTTCAGACCACAGCAGAGCACAACTGAATTAGCCCCACAAGTGGCACACACAAAGGGTGATCTCGACAGGCAGCAGAGGCTGCTGGGGCAAATTCCACTCAGTGAGGTAAGCTGCCAAAGAGCACCCCGTAAGCTGTGGATGTGGCCAAACCCCACAGCCAGTCAGCCTGAGGGTCAACCCCACCCACTGATGTGCCAATAGCAATCAAGGTTCAACTATAACAGGAGGGTACACACAACCCACACAGGGCATACTCTTAGAACCCTGGTGCAGGTGACCAGGGAGACTGTGCCAGGACCCCACAGAGCACCTACTACCTAAGGCCACCCAGCCAAGACTGGGAGACATAGCAGATCTAGCTAATACATAAAAATAAAAAACACAGTGAGGCAGGAAAATGAGGAAACAAAGAAATACACCCCAAACAAAAGAATAGGAGGAAACTCCAGAAAAAGACATAAATGAAGAAAGCAAGCAACCTACCAGGTACAGAGTATAAAACAATGGTTATAAGGCTATTCAAGGAACTTAGTGAGAACTGCAACAAAGAGATAGCAAGTATTTAAAAGGACAAATAAACCATAAAAAAGAACAAGTCAGAAGTGAAAAATACAATAACTGAAATGAAGAATGCACTAGAGAATCACCAGCAGACTAGATGAAGCCAAGTATGGAATTAGCGATTTGGAAAAAGAGCGACAGAAAACACCCAATCAGAACAGCAAAAAAAAAAAAAGAATCCAAAAAAGATGAGGATAGTTTAAGAGACCTCTGGGACAACATCAAGTGTAACAACATTCACATCATAGGGGTACCAGAAGGAGGAGAGAGAGAGCAAGGGATTGAGAACCTATTTGAAGAAAAAAATAACTAAAAATTTTCATAACATGGTGAAATAGACATATAAGCCCAAGAAGCACAGAGAGGTGCAAACAAGATGAACCCGAACAGACTCACACCAAGACACATTATAATTAAAACAGTAAAGTTTAAAGACAAAGAGAGAATTCTAAAAGCAGCAAGACAAAAGCAACTAGTAACTTATAATGGAGCTCCCATGAGACTGTCTGCTGATTACTCAACAGAAACTTTGCAGGCCAGAAGGGATTGGCACAAAATATACCAAGTGATGAAAAGCAAGGACCTGCAACCAAGGCTACTCTACCCAGCAAAGCTACCATTTAAAATCAAAGGATGGATAAAAAGCTTCCCAGACAAGAAAAAGCTAAAGGAGTTCATCACCACCAAACCAGTATTACAAGGATGTTAGAGGGACTTCTTTAAGATGGAAAAAAAAAAACACCACCCACCAATACGAATAATAAAAATGGCAATAGCTACATATCTAGCAATAATTACTTTCAATGTAAATGGATTAAACGCTCCAATCCAAAGACATAGGGTGGCTGAATAGATAAGAAAACAAGACCCTTACATATGCTGCCTACAAGAGATGCACTTCAGACCGAAAGACACGAACAGACTGAAAGTAAAGGATTGGAAAAAGCTATTTCATGAAAATGGAAATTAAAAAAAAGGCTGGGGTAGCCATACTTATACCAGACAAAATGGACTTTAAAACAAAGGCTAGAACAAGAGACAAAACAAGGACCCAGTAATCCCACTTCTGGGTATTTATCTGAAGAAACCCAAAATGCTACTCTGAGGGGACATGTGCGTCCATATGTTCATTGCAGCATTGTTTACCATGGCCGAGATGTGGAGGCAGCTTGAGTGCCCGACGATGGATGAATGGATAAAGAAGAGGTGGTATATACATACAATGGAATACTGCTCGGCCAGGGAAGGGAATGGGTTCTCGCCACCTGCGGCAGCATGGATGGCCCTGGAGGGTACCGTGCTGAGTGGAGTGTCAGACAGAGAAAGACAGATGCAATGTGATTTCACTTATATGTGGAATCTAAAGAACGAAATAAACAAAACAGAAACAAACTCATAGGTACAGAGAATATTTTGATGGTTGCAAGATGGGGAGCTTGGGGGATGAAAAAGGGGGCGGGATTAAGAAGTACAAATTGGTTGTTACACAGTAGTTATAAGGATGCAGGGTACAGCATAAGGAATAATAGAGTCAATACCATTGTAATAACTTTGTATGGTGTCAGATGAGTACTAGATTTATCAGGGTGATAGATGGGAGGGGGGTTGGGGTACAGGGTGAAAAAGGTGAAGAGATTAAGAAGGAAAAAATGGTAGTTACAAAAATAGTCATGGGGATGTAAAGTACAGCATAGGGAATATAGTCAATACTATGGTAATAACTCTGTATAGTGCCAGGTGGGTACCAGTCAGGGGGATCACTTCTTAAATTATATCAATGTCTAACCTCTATGCTGAACACCTGAAATTAATATAAAATAATGTCAAATATCAACTGTAATGGAAAAATTACAAAAGTTGGGGGGGGAAAGAAGGTGAAAGGGAATAAGAGGTCCAAATGTCCAGGTATAAAACACAGAAGTCATAGGGATATAATATACAGCATGGGGAATATAGTCAATAATATTTTGTGACAGCATGGGACAGTGTCAGACGGTTGCTGGACTTATCATGGTGATCACTTTTTTAGGTATATAAACATTGAATAAATATAGTGTACACCTGAAACTAATATAATATTGCATGTTAGCTAGAGTTTAATAAAATATCTTAAGCAATTTATAAATTAAACAATTTGCTAAAAATTGGCTGGACGAATGGAGCTGTCACCTGCTATGCCTAGTCAGGGAAGGTACTGTGCTCTGGGGGTCACTCGATTTCGTAGAGAGAAAACATCCCGTGGATAACTTTTTCATAATCTGGACTCTGCCTTTCCAGCACATTTGTAAAGAGCTGCTACGCTAAGGAGCTGTCACGCACCAAGAACCAAAGAAAGGCATCTCAGGTTCAGCCGGTCCTTCTCCCTATGTGGCAAGCTAATGAAAACCTAGGATTCAAACCATTGTTTCTTTAGTTTCCTATCTGCTCCTTTAGGGTATCGGGCTTATTGCATTTCCATTGATCACATGGGGAGAGTAAGATTTAAGAGATAAGCCATCGCCTCTTCTTGGTCCTTTGAAGCCATATTATGTTTAAAGAATCAGAGGGCATCGGAGGCTCTTGGATTTTCCCAAGTGCCAGATTCCGTCCTCACTTTTGATACAAGGAACCATCTTCTAGGATGGGCATTAAACATTCACGGCTCCCCGAGAGCTTTAGTTATTCCAGGAAAGGCCCCTGCTGGCAGCCTTATTAGCATATCTGCCTCTTGATTTTTATTTAATTCCCTTCAGTATTCTAGCATACTGCTGACAGACATTCTGGAAGTTAATAAACGGCTCACAGCGTGCTTGGAGATCATATACATGGAGGCAAGAAAATAAAAAATGAACAGCAAGGCAACACTTGTTGAATCACAGTGAATGAGAAAGGAAAGGAACTTGACCTAAATGGTTCAAATAGTGGCTCAGGTTAAAATGACAGAGTAGTATGTGGATATCATATTTGCATCTACAAAGGAATGAAGTGGTATTTCAATGGCAAAACAGGCGTTTGGGAGATTGTCCTCTTTTCTAAGCCCCGGAGAGGGGAAGATGGTTCGAGAGCATGGGTGCGTGTGGCAGAAACCATCACAAACTCATCTAGCGTTAAAACGTTGGCACAGACCCACAAAATGTCTGCTTAGTAGGGATCACGTTCAACTTTCAAATCACATTTACAGACACCGCATACTTGCTCACAGAATTTCTGGGAGCAACGTCTTTGCCCTACCAGAAAAGTCAGTGTGCCCCAGTTTCCCTTTCCTGACCCCCTAATCCTTTCTCACCTCCCTGCTGACCAAGGCTGGTCTAATTTTCCAGCTTCCTGGGTCAAGAATCACCTTGGGATCTTGTTAAAATGCAGATCCTGGTACAGGAGGTGGGGCCTGGATTCTAACAAATCCCAGGTGAACTTGACCCTGCCGCTCTCTGTCTCAACAACCACCTGTGCAAAGCAGCATTCTGCAAAGATTAGTGTCACAGGTATTCACAGAAGATTTAGACTGAAGTTACACCAGTCCATTCTTAATGATACGAATCACTGTTCTTGTGACAACTGAAAAGTAGGCAGAAATACTCAGCGATTTACAGACGGCACTGGGTTTTCACAAAGTCAAGCCAAGCACTTCTAGAGTTGATGCAGGAGCAGAAACTAAAAAGCTGAGACGGGCCCTCTGGAGATCTTGGATTCAATAAACAAAGGCAGAAGATCTTAATCTTTTTTTGGGGGGGGTGTCTTCCATCCTTTCAAGAATATCTCAAAAATGGTAGATGCTCTCCCCTAGAGAACTGTACACATAGGCAAACAATTTTGTATATAATTATATCTGTTCTTAGACTCTTTTGTTCTACAGGATATCGTGACCTTGAGGTCCCCAGGAGCTAGAAACAAGCAAACAAATAAAAACATCTTTCAACAGTCACTGGGATATTGGACCATTCTTAAAATATAAAGTCAACTACCTAAAAGCACAGATGTTCTAAAAAAAAAATCAAAAAACCTTTCATTTTCATGATTGTGAGATGAAGAGAAAACATGACCTGTTATAATGTTTGGGGCTTCACTGCATGGCAATATGAAGACAGAAAGCAAAACAAAACAAAACTCTTTTTGGTTCTTGGGCCTATATATTCTGTACCTTCATGCCAAACCCACTGCACTAGGTTGCACAGTATCTCCCCCAAAATTCACGTCCTTTCCAGTACCTCAGCATGTGACCTTATTTGAAAACAGGGTCGGTCATTGCAGATGTAGTTAGTTAAGATGATGTCATACTGGAGCAGGGTGGGTCCCTAATCCAAGTGTGTCTGGGGTCCTTATAAGAAGGGGAGGGGACACACAGAAGCGGAAGGCCCCGTGATAGCACAGGAAGAGAATGGCGTGATACATCTATAAGCCGAGGAACACCAGCATTTCCTGTCCCGCCAGAAGCTAAGAGAGAGGCGTGAGAGAGAGCACAGCACTGCCAAGACCTTCCCAGCCTCCAGAGGTAGGAGAGAATACATGTGTGCTGTTTTAAGCCACCTAGTTGGTGGTCATTTGTGATGGCACCTACACCCAGCTGCCGTCTCTAATTCTCTGTAGACGCCTCCATCCCTAAACACTCAGGTGAGCACAGTGTGAAGGAGAGGATGCTGGGAGCCTTGAAAGCCCAATTCAGATCATTTAAACTTCTTCTACAAAACTCACCCCTATCAAGCCATCTTCAAATAGCTGAAGTGCTTCGTTCCAACATTTAAACTTTCCTAATCTAATCTAGGCCTTTTTGAAAAGTATGTTTTGAAGTATTTTTGAGCTATACTTTGCTCTGTAGAAGGATTTTGGGGGAGCGCTTACAGGAACAGCTGTGAGTGGCGAGGGACACAGAACTGTGCAGCGGAGGACACGGGATTGCAATGCAATTGCAA
Source organism: Hipposideros armiger (assembly GCF_001890085.2). Lineage (NCBI taxonomy): Eukaryota > Metazoa > Chordata > Mammalia > Chiroptera > Hipposideridae > Hipposideros > Hipposideros armiger. The sequence goes on from NW_017731786.1 coordinate 1,533,821, forward strand.
CAGAGGCCCCAGCCAATCCTACAGGGAGCCCTGGCGCTGGAACAGCCTTTTGGGGTTTCCCAATCGAGGCTGGGGAGCCAAGCCTTTGTACCCCCACGGAGACCTGACACTGCATGCAGGCCCCTGGCATGTACAAGCCACAGCTTTGATCACGGCCGCTTTCATCAGCTACCGGCATTTCCGGTGATGGACACGGGTATGAGCGCCTGGGCCCTAAAGAGGAATCTAGAAGGTGCACTGCAATGTCCGCCACGTGTGCAGGTGGAAGCCTCTCTGTCTAATCGTCACCTGTGATTAGAATGCGCCCAAGTGACATTCCGCACCCGGGCTGAAATCGCCTTACTCGGGAAAAGAATCCATTCGATGCTCTCAAATCCCGTCTATACTGACAAGTCTGAAAGATCTCCGCATTGCATCCTTAGGCATTTTCCTCTCTGACCCTCGCCTTGTCCCCATCCACCCATCACAACGACCCTTGAGAGCTCCATTTGAGAATGGCTTCTAATCCCATGTGGGCCATGGCGACTTCTCCTTTTCTGGTTATCCACGGACAGAGAGAATAACCAACAGACTCTGCCTGGGAATCACCATTCGTTCCTTTGTTCACTTATTCATTCATTCATCAGTCATCGCACATTTGTCACACTTCCTTTATACCAAACTACGCACTGAGTATAAAAAAAAATGAGTTTATAAAAGGTCTTGTGCTCATGATAAGGCGCTAGACATAATGAAGACATTATAGGTGGTTCTGTGACTTGACTAGGTTTGGGTTAGGGAAAGGTCCCTCTATTGGTGGTGGGAAAAATGGACTGCTGAAGGATCCACAATAGGAGGGGGGCAGTTTGCAGGTCGGGAATTTAAACAGCCGTTGAGTCACTCTGCAGACCTCAGCTGAGTCACCCACCTCCGTCCTTCCTGCAAGACCCACTCTGCTATCCCGCAAGTCAATTGCCAGGGAGCATGTTGACACCTGCTTGGGTGGGAATAACTCACGTTATTCTCCCAAAGGGTCACATGCCTTTGTATGTGCAAACACACATCTATGTGACCTCAGGTCACGAGCACTCGGTATGAGGCACGCAGCTGTCCTCGTGGACTGGACACCTCTCAAAAATGATCTCCCAAAAGATCCATCATTGCGTTTTGGCTTTCCCCCCTCAAAAGCCTCCATAGCTTCGGGTCAGTCCCTAGTAACTAAAGTACATCTTTCGGCGGATAGAACTTCCACACTAAATACAAATGAGACTTTATCCCCAAAAAACAAAAGCAGGGACTTTTTTTTAAATTAGCCAACTATAGACTGGAAAATATAAAATATCACATTAATAATAATTATTTGAAGGTAACAGCTTATGTTCTCTAATGCAGTTCCAACATAAATGTCACCGTAAGAAATGATATTTCATTTCAATACTAACACATCAGGCCCTGAGTGTGCTGGGGGAGAAATGATTGGAACTCCTTTAAAGCTGCATTAACCAGAGAAACTGTGAAAATATTTATATTCTTATGAAGGAAGGGAGGAATGCCCCTCGTGGGTGTCTTTAAGTATCCTCCATCTTTTGGATAAATGGCAATGCTAAACAAAGAATGGAAAGATGACCTTAGAATAATAACCTCAGGACCCAAGTGGGACTCAGCTTCTCAATGTACAAAAGTCATTTGCAATATGTTCAGGATGGAAATTTCTCTCCTGCTTTATAGCTCATGGGCTTCATTATGTATCTCAAACAAAAATCACCGAAACACCCAACTCGGGGCTGGCTTCCCCTCCTACACACACACACACACACACACACACTCACACACACACACACACACACACACTCACACACACACTCATATGTAAAACTACTCAGTATCCTTTTGTTCAGTGTCTGTAGTTCTGCTTGTTACTCCCCAACGTTTGGAAGGACAGAAAAACAAAAGGGAAGGAGAACACAAATCCATCTGGAGAGGAGTTTCCTACAGGGAATGGGATTAAGGAAAAGCCAGGCACTGGCTTTTGGCACTGAGAGGGATTCCTCTAGCATCTAGCCAGTTCCTTCTCCATTCTTTCTGACAGAGACCCCACGCAAAGGCCATGTGGAAAATTTCCCAGGGCAAATGCTGAGCCTGTACCTGAAAGCCGTCCCATTGGGCAAACCTCTTTTATGCTTTGTCCTCGGCAACAGCCACTGTGTACAGAAGACGGAGACTTGGTGAAGCCCTGAACCTATGAATCCTTTAGTTTTCAAACAACACATGCAAAGGGCTTTGAATTTCCAGGTGACTGATCACGAATGACATTGACACTTATGTGACTGGAAGCTGGGAGCCTGAATTGGCACTTGGAGAAACAAAGTCAGTAAAAGCCACCCACCCAATAAATCTGTGACAGTGACACGGAGTTGTCTTTTAAACAAGTAAAACAGGCCCCTTTCCTCAAGAGGCAAACAGCTAGAGAGGCACAAGTCTATATCACTAAGGTCTCAAAGTCTCAATAGTCCAGGCTTAGTTTTTCCAATGTGATGGGTGTTGATTGTCAAGAGACGGAACAGATTCCTGGTTATTTAACTGCCAAGGACATTCACACGCACACTCTCTTTTGACCTTTACATGACTCTTGTGTAGTAGGGGAGACAGGAGTCCTTATTACTACCTGCATTTGATATATGAACCTTACAGGTTCATAGAGGTAAGTCGCTTGCAGCTCTGCAGGCAACTGGAAGGGTGAGGTCTCTTGACGCGCAATTCCATGCCCGACCAATGACCTCATCCTTCTCATTCTGCATGGACATTAATGTGGGTAAATAAAGACGAATGAGGTCGAATAGTTTACTAATTCAGTAACAAAACGATTCTTTCAAGCAACTATTCAGATGAACTAACTGGCTAACAGAATGAATGGGTCAACATGGCGGTTCGGTAGCCCAGTGTGGAGAAAACTCAGATGGGAAGTTAGGTCCTGCTCATCCCCTGTCACTCCCTGTGAGAGCGAGTGGATTTCTAAGCACAGGGCTGCGTCGATGCCAAGAGTTTCCTGGATGCTATCAAAGCCAACACAATAAGCTTTAATGCTGGTGAAATCCAGGTACTCTTGGGGTTGAAGTCCAGGAGGAGGAGTGGGTCTGTTTGCCTAACAAATTCAAAAGGGTCTATTACTCCGGCGCTGTCACAACGTCTCTTATTCATGCTTCTCTAGCAGGGAGTGAGAACAGCTAGGACAGCCCGGTGCAGCAGCTCTCCAGCTGCTCGTGCAGTTTTAATAGAGCTGTAGGAAGAAGGTGATTTATACGAGCCTTTTCCCTCAACACTAGAGCATGAGTCCTGGAGCCGCCCATCTCGGGGAGACCGGCGTCATGCACATACCTGCTGTGTGCCCTGGTGACAGCAGGATACAGAGAGCTGCCGAATGAGATAAGTCCAGAAGACAGGGCAACATAACACACATGCACTGAATGCATCTATGCACCGACCTGCACTTTTTATGATGCAGGCGGGACCAGTCTGTCTCCTTGTTGTAAAGTGTTCCCGGGCACACAGCAGGGCCAGGCCGAGGCCCCATAAAAGTTGGGGCTGGATGTCTGCGCAAGGCTCCCTGCCCCTTGCTGGCAAGGGCAGGTGATTGACAAACCCAATCAGCAGGCATGCACGAATGGCTTCCAGGACCAACATAGGTAGTGCTGCCTGTGAAGGCAGTCACCAAACCAGTTCTTCTGCAAGGTCAGGGCGCAGGGCCAGGGAGCTCCCCTCCGACAGTGCACAGAAAGCCTGGGGATCCCCCAGCCTCACGTACCTGGTAGGGGCCCTGGTTACAGCCACAGTAGCTGCTCTCCATGGTGTAGCTCCTGGACACGCCCATCTCTCTCCACACCACGACCCGGGCGGTGGAGGCACGCGATTTCTCCACAAGGAAGCTGCAGCTGCTCATCGTGAAGGCTGGTGCTAGCTTATCAAGGATTTTGGGAAGAGTCTACAATAAAAAAAAATAATCATAATCAGATGATGATGAGTTGCCCATGACTGGGGATACGCCTCATAAAAAGGAACTTCTCAGTATTTATTAAGCATCTCACTATATAAAACACTTAATACATGCTACTACAAATCTTATATCAACCCTAAGAAATGGATACCATTTTTTTAAAATCATTTTCAACATGAGGAAACTGACGTTCATAAGGTTTAGAAAGAAATAGCTGAAGTCTAACTACAAAGTAGCTGGATGGGCCCAGATGCCAACTTGGCCAACTCCAAGGGCTGTGATCTTTCAACTCCACCTTCCTGCATCACCGTGGACTGTGGTGCGCACACACCATCGGCCTCGTGCGCTGCTGAGGTGAGCCCCTGGACACCACAAACATCATAAAGACCTGACATTTAGAGAGTGGCTCCACCCAGCCTCACTGTTTTCTAGCGCTGAGTCAAACTACGGGCTGTCCACTTATCTCAATTGTATGGGCCATGGATGACTCTTAAGCAGATACATACCTATAAAGTTCACTTGTTTCCTGAGAAGGCGTCAGTGCCAAAATGAAGGTGTTAGTCTCATCTTCTGACCCATAAGTCTGAGGCTGGACCAATTATAAAACTCCTAAAAATCCATTCTGTCTGGGCTCATATATCCCAACTTTTGCTAGGGTAGAGAGCTTTATGTGACCACTTAATCTCCATTTAAAGGGCATCTGCAAACACTTGCCACTCTCTGATTGGCAGAGAGGGGGCGTCCAGACACCGGACCTCCCCTTGTCCCCAAGGGTGGTGACACAGTTAATATCTGAAGATGTTGGGTTAGCAGAAACACTACACTTAGCCCAAAACTTATGTGACATTGACAAGCGGGTTCTTTCACTTCAGTGTTGATAGAATCTCCACAAACTAGCACATGCTATAAAATTATACACATTAGAGAGCAAACAATAAAACTTCAGACTTTTGAACAAATTGTAGGAAAAAGGTAGAGAAGCAGAACATATTCATGTGTATATGATATAAGAAATGATTTTCAAAGAAATGGAATGTTAATTTCTAGAACACTGAGCAGAGTTCTTAATATCTCGGGTTCTTATCATGCCCATGCTTAAATAACTGTTAATTGCATTAACATAAACATTAATATAATTGCTAATTGTATCATAAATTACGTATCACAGATAGATAAGTATATATGAATGTAATTATTGCTATAATTTATTCTGATCTCTAAGTTCCCACACCCTCCATACCTACAGCATCATTGAACAAAGGAGCTAAAATACTCAGGCTCTCCTCAGTTGAGTTTCTACAATGGCCCCCATGGATGTCACCTACCCACTCTTGTCCCTCTCTCTTGTGATCCCTTATCCCATTTGCCCTTTCAACATTTTCATCACAATTACCATTACATCACTGTTTATGTAATCAGCTATCTATTTTCTGTCTTCTCTGCAGCCTAGAGCTTCCAGGAGGACAGGTCCGTGTCTCATTTCCATGAAAATCCCTGCACACAAAGCCAGGTTACTTGTCAAGGGTTTTCCAGAATTACCTGCTGGCATGAATAGAATCTGCTAGTCCAGACCCTCAGGGGACTGGTTCACAGACATAAATAAACTATTTACATATACTGCATCCAAAGTGATCGACGATGCTTGAAAATAGTTTTAACTTGTCAGTGTTTGACCTTCATGCGAAGGGTTTCAGTGACATCCTTTAAATGATCTTTCCTTTCTTACTGCAGTGAACCTGGCTTGCTTAGCTGGTACAGTCCGGTCTGAATGACCACACGATTAAATTAATAGCGTGTGTCCTGGAGAGTTTTACAAGCTCTCCCTGGAGCCCCGAGGGTGTGAGATTTACAAGGTGCCAGTGAAGGACTCCGCTTCCAACTCCACAGCGATGCCCTCTCCGCTCGTTAAATGATGAACCCCAAACTAGGGCACTTACATTGTGTTTCCTTTTTGATTTCATACAAATTGATCTACGCCGGAGTAAGAACAGAAGATGCTGACAGCCAGGATACCTGGAGCGTGTTGGCTTGCTTGGTTTGGTTTGGTAAATGAACAGGAAATGGATGAACTCTATGTAGGAATGGACCCCCTGGGGCCTTGCTTCAAGGATATCTCCCAGGCTGGGTGGTGAACATTGGCTTGGGACATTCAACGCTTCCCCTGCCCCTTGTTCTGTGCCTTTAAACTTCATCTCAGTTTCCAAAACTTGAAATTTACAATATCTATCTTTTCACTGACTGCTTACTATGGATTTCACATACATGAATTCACTGAATCATCGCAAGTCTTTGAGGCAAATTCTGTTGTGGTAATATAGAGGCCAGACGAGTAACACTTTTTTTGCCCTCCAGTGGTCTCAGAGCTAATAAGGACAAAGTCATAATTTCAACCCAGATGTTCTAATTCAGGTCATATGAGCTTAACAACCCCCAAAACTGCTTCTTAAATGAGGTCTTCCTATAGCCCCACAGGAGTGTAAAGGGGTTTATGTAAGATGTGATATGTCCAATGTGTACTAAGCATCCAATATATTATTGTATTATTGATAATCCTTATACACATATCCCAAGAAAAACTCACTTCTTTTTGTGGCTCTTGTCATTTTCTAAAAGCAGCCTTCAAAATGCACAATAAAGGCTGTGTAGGAACAGAGAATGGTGACCGCAGCCCAGAACCCTGCCCAGACACTAAATTCCAAGCATCATAGAGCCGGAGGTGAAAGGCAGGGAGGGCAGAGCCAGGCAGGTCAGGGCGCAGAGTCTAGCTCCCTCAGGTACTTGTGGTGTGGCTTCAGATCAGCTACTCAGCGTCTCTGAGGCTTAGGCCCCTCATCTGTAAAAGGGGAGAATTGACATCTCCCTATCAGGGTTCTTAAAGGGACACATGAGGCAACACACACTGAAGGCGTGATGAAGGAGCTGGCACCTAGCACGGTCTCCACACAGGCCTGGCAGAGGCCTCGAGACCAGTCCACACGAATGAGTCTCCTGAGTCCTAACAGACACCAAAGCCCATTGGTCCAATTGCCGTGGAGTCGGGTGCAGCCACACCGATGGGGGAAGGGCTCTGACGCAATCATTCTGGTTTCAAGGCACACCGTAGATGCCTGAGTGGAATTTTAATTTGCCTGCTTTTTGCTGACTCTTTTCAGCCTTGTCTGGTTTCCCAAATTCAACAAAGGTGGAGCTCTCGGAGCGATGCAGACTAAAAACTCACTGGATAGCTCTGCGCTCAGAGGTCATTTCCAGGGGGGAGCCCTCCCTAACAGGATGATGCAAGGTCTCTATGTCAGCCCTACAGAGCTCAAAACACTCTTTTCTTTTCTGGGGATTAACCATGTGGCAAGGACACAGGTGGGTCTAGCTGTCAAAGCATGAATTCTGGATTCCCACCATATAGTCTGACTTTACGCAGCTCATTTAACTTGTCTAGAACCCAGTTTGGTCACCAAAAAAGGGAGAAGAGGGTAATAATAGTTCCTACCTTGAGTGAGTTAGTAAAGCACTTAGCATCCTCAATAAATGGGCGTGGCTACTGCCATCATTACTGCATTGGTCAGCGCGGACTACGCTGATGAGTGAAGAACCAGAGGGCAGTCACTCTGCTCAACCTTCCAAGATTTAAAGAAAAAAGCCTTTCTTTGCGTTGTGTATTTTCCATCTTTTAACTCAGCTAATCCCATTTTCCAAGCTTCAAACAAAGACGTATTCTTGCTTTAACCATCCATCTCTTTAATTCTAAATGACAGAGCAGTCTGACTCATGGTTTTATTACTGTCTGATACAACACATTTTTGAAATACAATCACTGAGATCAGAATCTAAAAGTCTGGACTTGAACACTGAACCACCCGGGTCCCATTACCAGCTCTTGCTAACTAGGTAGCTTTGGACAATGTATTTAATCTCTGTGTCTCTTTGTCCTCATGTATGAAATGGGATGTTACTAAAAGTACCTATTCATTCAACAAATGCTTGTTAAGCATCTTCTATTATCGTGCACTGTTCTAGAATACAGGCCGTTGGGAAGATTCAATGAATTAGTATACAGAGAGTGCCTGGCACAGGCCGATCACTGTGTGAGCAGAGTCCCTAATTACTGTCTTTGTAACTCCTGACAACTGGAAAGTTATGGAAAGGACCAATGCCAGGAAACGTCACCATCAAGGGACACTTCCTGGGCAGCGGTACAGACCTGGTTTTACCGGTAATTCCCCTCCTCCATCACCATGACCCGTAACTGGCCACCAAAGCCCTTTGAAGCTCAGGTCTTAATTATCACAGAGTTCACGTCATTCTACTTCTTCAGATTTCTCTTGAAGTCAAATTTAAATTGAAAATCATCTGTGAGATGTGTTCTTCTTTGTGGAATGTCCTGAGACCATGAGTCAGTTATCCCTCAAAAATGTGTCTGTTGAAGCCAAAGGATTATCTACACAACGCTGCACCAAGAGAAAGTCAGTCCTTTCTGTTACCTCATAACGTGTCTGTATTTCTGCTTATTATTTTACATTTTAACTTTCTAGCAATCGGCCTCTCTCTA